>NC_136271.1:5189805-5424805 GCF_964187855.1 Myxine glutinosa
GGTTAATTTACTCTCTGAACGCAGGTAAAGAAAGGTAAATGCTCCAAGTAGAAGGTTTGACTATTGAGGTTGCATTGCCAGGTTGATTAACTGTCTGGATGCAGGTAAAGGTAAATGCTCTAAGTAGAAGGTTTGAATCGTGAGATTGCATTTCCAGGTTAATTTCCTGTGCCGATACAGCTGGGGTTGTGGATCTAGTAGATCTATTGATGTGGACCCATGGTTTTGGAAGGTTTGGTGCTGAAAGGGTTGAAACCTCCATGAAGAACAGAGCCCAGGTGATGATCGGAGCAGTCAAAAAATGTATCGATCACTTACAGGTTAATAAGGTTCTTACTTTGGCTAAACGACTATTTTGAGGTTTGCAATTAAGATAAAGTTATAGAGGTGTTGTACAACTAGCATCGTTTAAATGTTAATATAAGGCTGTAGAAATTCAATAAATGATTAGAATTGTGAAGAACAAACTTGTGAGAAAAATGAGATGTGTGCGTGAACCTGCACCTTGTGGTGTGCGTTAATGCCGAGCTATTCCTTTGTTAAAGAACGACATAATGCGCAAACATGGCTTCTGAATTCTGTGAATTGGTAAAGGCTCTGCCTTGTTAATGATGTGTTGTAGGACGTGACTCCAGAAAACTTCCTTGCTGTGTTGCGTGGAGATGCAGAGGCAGTTCGAGGGAAAGGAAATGGAAAAGTTATTCACAGGTAGGTTTTGATGTTTCTGAAATGTAATATTTGGTTTTCTTCTTCATTCAGCATTAGGAGGATTGAGGTAACTCAAGGTAATCAAATACATTATGTTGGACTGTATCTTCACACTCTTGGATGTGAAACATAAAATCAATATCCAATCACAATATCATTTGATCTCTCAATATGTAAGGCCAAGTAAAAAAAAAAAAAAAGTTTCTCGTCCCCGCCCGCTTCCTTTTTGGTCGCCGCGTACTTTTATTTACTACTAGCAGAAGTACCCGGCATTGCCGGGCAGGGGAGGGGAGGGGAGGGGAATGGGGAGGAGGGGAGGGGAACAGGGGGGAGGGGAGAAGAGTGGGAGGGGGAGAGGGGAGAAGAGGGGGGGATGGGGAGGGTGAGGGATGGGAGGGGGTGGGAGGGGGAGAGGGGGGAGGGGCGGGAGGGGCCAGAGGGGGGAGTGGAGGGGGGAAGGGGGAAGGGGGGACGGGGGGGGGGGAAGGGGGAGGGAAGGAGATGGCCAGTCAACAATGACGTTGCAGTTCTCATGGTCGGAGAGCAGCACAACAATCGGACATAGTCCTGCATATTCGCAACAGCACAAAGCGGATTTTGGAGACTCACCGATCCTGTGACGTCCTCCAGTACCGGCGTTGCCGGGCGGGGGAAGGGAGACCCGTACATTCCCAACCCGTACATTCGCCCTCTCGACTCAAGCTCACTCGGACAAAAGCCTCACAAATTACACCGTGAAGGCCCAATGGTCATGTCTATGCCACAAATCACTGGCGCACTGAATTGAAAATATATAGAACGCTCATACTCCGTGAAAAGTGAAGCCGCCGTGTCGCCATCTTGGTCAGCACGACTCGACCAACTCGCTTCGCAGATCTCGTTTTGTGCGGCAATAAACTGCTGCAATCGGTTACGGAAGGGTTGTGGAAAGACGTTTCACAGCTGTTTCAAAGACATTTAATTCATATCGCACAAAATCGATACAAAACACGATCGCATAAAAGGTGAAAAAACGTGTGACGTGTGACGGGATGGAACATCACGTGATCGCTCTGAGCGAATCAGTCTGGCGGCGGAAATGGAACATCACGTGATCACTCTGAGCGAATCAGCGAGCTGCTCTGGAACCGGCTGAGATTAGCGGGTACTTCGCTGAAATGCGCTGAGGTAAATATGAATAAAAAATATGGATCGTCAAATACTTTGAGTTCGGCCATGTTCATCCCAGGCTCAATGGCCATGTCTATGTCAAATATCAAGCACGTAAGCCTCTCCGTTTAGGAGTCTATCGGTAACATCACACACACACACACACATACACACACACACACACACACACACACACACACACACACACACACACACACACACACACACACACACACAACTGTGTTTTATATATATAGATTTAATACTAATTTTTTAAAATATATACTTGTTTAAAAAAAATCGTTTTGCGAAGAAAGTCGGTCTAAAACTTGCAGTTTCCGGGCGTTTGCTGATCGTATCTTGTGCATTGATGATCTGAACTATTATGGATCCCGCCCTCTAACGGAACTTCCTGGTTAATACATGCTTGGCTTAACGCAGACACTTTGTGCTAAAGACGGTCAATTCTCGCAGCGGTTGTGCACTGGGCAAGTGCAATTTACATGTAAAAATCTTGCATTTCATACTTTTAATGGTACAAATTTGAGTATGGAATATGACGATATTCGTGTGTGTAAGCATACGTTCGTATGTTAAAACATATATTTATTTGCTAATTTGGAAATGAAATTGCAGGCCTTTCGGTAACAATCAACACTGGCATGTTTCACATTACATTGGACAAACTATAAAGTCTTTAAGTCAGCCACAGTGGTCATTCAATTCATGGCAGCCATCTTGGAAAAAAATAGCAAAAAAAATGAAAATAGTAAATAGTAAGGGCCTCCCTCCTCCTTTTTTAAAAAAAGTCCGGACGAGGAACTTTTTTTTTTTTTTCACCGCCGAACTTGTTATTGGTAAAGAAAGTTTAATTTTTTTCGAGTTGTACATGAATTGCTCCTTTTCTATTCCATCCCAAAGCGCTGCATGACGTCATCGCCAGGCACCGAAGGGAGCCCGGCGATGTCGTGCGCTGAAAGGGAGTACTCGGTTTTCACTCCGGTTTCTTTCTTGTTTTCTTGTTTGTTTGTTTTCTTGCTTTCTTGTTTTCTTGTTTGTTTGTCCAGGCAATATCTCAGCCATCCTTTGAGATAGGAAGCTGAAATTTTGGCACAATAGTGAGCAAGTCCTTTGTCAAAAACGACATTTTTTGTTTTTTGATTGAATGAATGAATGATCGTTTTAAGGCCATTTTCCCCCCTAGAGCGGGGGTTAGCCTTGCGGGCCCCATGACAATCATGGTTCCCTGTTTGAGGCAATGTTTTTATGGCCGGATGCCCTTCCTGACGCCAACCCTTAGTCGCCTCTAACGATGCGCAGGCATACGGTGTACCTATTCTAAACCGGGGTACACACCGGGAATTAATTAATTATTATTATCGATTAATTGAACTTATTTATTTCCTTTCTCATCTGGGCAATATCTCAGGCACCTTTTGAGTTAGGAAGCTGATACTTGGACACGACAATGACCGAGTGATTTGGCTGTAAAGGATATTTTTTATTTGTTGATTAATCACTTAATCAATTTACTATTTATTGATTAATTAATAAATAAAAATTCGATTAATGACATTTAATTTTCAAAAAGTTACAACTTCGGATGAATCACTGGTGGTTGAGGTATGCTATTGGCCAATTGATCAAGAAATTATTTTACGATTTTTATTTATTTATTTTAATTACGCAATTAATCAATCCATTATTGTACACCTCTCCCTCCCAATACCATCTCTATGTCCTGCACGGTGGTATCACCGGGCGCCGGAGGATGTTATTTATTTATTTGGCATGAGGATGGTGTACTTTGAATGTATCTGTACTCGTCTTGTTTTCTTTCCCCTTTTTTGTGTTATAGTATAAGATGGATCTCCGTAACTAATCTAATGTTCACCTTCTGCCATTCTCCCTCCAGTGGTCCAGATGACCACGTGTTTGTTTATTTCACCGACCATGGCGCTCCTGATTTGCTGGCCTTTCCGAATGATGAGGTAATTCTCTCGTCAAGACTTACGGATGAACATCATGTAGTACATGTAGTACATGTAGTAGTAGATGTAGTAGTACCAGTACATGTAAGTATCATGTCATGAGTTCATTTTGCAAACTGCACTAGCAGGTTGGTTTAAACCAGTATAAGGTTCAACAGTAGAATATAAATATATACATTGCATTCCCATCTGAGCACTTACCTTATGGTACTGGGACCTGAGGTTCAAATACCATACACTGGTCTCTTCTTGAGGAACACTGCTTACTTATCAAAATTTCCATTGTAATATAGTATATCAACCCCGATTAGTTACGTATACATAATTGTATAGATGGAATTGGAATGTAGTAGTAAGAGAGAATTTAAGAGAAGATGGGAAAATGGGGGGAACGTGAGGGGTGGGGGGGGAGGGGTAAGGGGTGGGGAGGGGGAGGGGTGAGGGACCAGCAAATACTGACAGAAATGACAC
Source organism: Myxine glutinosa (assembly GCF_964187855.1). Classification (NCBI taxonomy): domain Eukaryota; kingdom Metazoa; phylum Chordata; class Myxini; order Myxiniformes; family Myxinidae; genus Myxine; species Myxine glutinosa. The sequence continues at coordinate 5,194,125 of NC_136271.1, forward strand.
CAATATCTTCAATTTAACCGACTTAAAATACTCAAAAACGTAAACATAATAAAATATTTATGAGTCCACTCTATACCTATTCAGCAATAATAATTTCAACTTACGTTCAAATGTATGGAAACCGGAAGTTGACTTAAGATTCCAATGTAATAAATTCCAAAATTGGGGCCTTTAAAAATTAGAGATAGCCCGTTCACCCCAGGAAGCTGGAGATGGGGTTTTGCAATCACGTGTGTGTGTGTGTGTGTGTGTGTGTGTGTGTGTGTGTGTGTGTGTGTGTGTGTGTGTGTGTCTGTCTGTATTTGTGTGTCTGTATTTGTGTCTGTCTGTGTGTATTTGTGTGTCTGTCTGTGTGTGTGTGTGTGTGTATTTGTGTGTCTGTCTGTGTGGGTGTGTGTGGGTGTGTGTGTGTGTGTGTGTGTGTGTGTGTGTGGGTGTGTGCGTGCATGTGTGCATTTGTGCATGTGTGCGTCTGCATCTGTGTGTGTGTGTGTGTGTGTGTATGTGTGTGTGTGTGTGTGCGTCTGTGCATCTGCATCATTGTGTGTGTGTGTGTGTGTATGTATTTGTGTGCATGTGTGTGTCTGTGCGTCTGTGTGTGTGTGTGTGTGTGTGTGTGTGTGTGTGTGTGTGTGTGTGTGTGTGTGTGTGTGTGTGTTGTGTCTGTGTGTCTATGCATGTCTGTGTGTGTGTACTTCAGTTTGTGTGTGTGTGTTGAGCTTTACCAATTGAGCTTTTGTCATACAATATTTAACAAACCTGTATTATGTTAATATGGAGAACACAAATTAAGAAAATGTACAATTTTTTTATGTTGCTTTTGTCAAGTTTATTTGATAGACAAAGCGGACATGGACAGGCTTTGCATTTTGAGATGCTTTCTAGTTTTCCTGGCAGAATTTGTACTTTCTCGTGGAAGATGGAACAATTGGAACATACTGGTTTGTCTTGTAGAATAACCATTTACTTCATCTATCTATAATTCCACTAATCTCTGTGTGTGTGTGTGTGTGTGTGTGTCTGTATGTGTGTTTGTTTGTCTGTGACCGCTGTTTCTCGACAACCACGGGTCCGATATACTTGCAACTTGCCAGGTATATTGCTGGGGACCCGAGGATGTGCCTTTTCAAGGTTTGAAATTAATCGGACAAGTAGTTACCGAGCTATGTCCAAAAAACGATTCAACCAATCAGAGAGCAGCGAGCTATCACGTGTGCCGAACGTGGCGAACAGACTCTGCCTCGGACGGCACATTTGAGAGCGTATTCATTTATTTCACGTTGGCAAACTATGTTGGCGTTAAACTATGTTTTAAAACTAATTAAAGCTAATTTGCGATTCTTTCGCTTTCCTGCGCATTTGTGCACGCTATGGCGATTTCTTTACCAAACTCCGCAAGCCGTTCGCTTTGGACCAAACCATTTCATGTAAATAGAGGGGGGGGATTGTCACCGTACTCGCAAGCCGTTCGCTTTGGACCAAACCATTTCATGTAAATAGAGGGGGGGGATTGTCACCGTACTCGCAAGCCGTTCGCTTTGGACCAAACCATTTCATGTAAATAGAGGGGGGGGATATAATTTTAGATATATATATAGTACGGGCATGCCCTAGTGGTAAATAATTGCACAAAGTTAGTTGGTAATTCTCTTCTGTCTCGCTGGAACATGAAGGGTTTCCAAATGAAATAAATATAATTCATTTATTTTTTAAATGTTATTTTCAAGAAATCGAGTTTGTTTGAAATTGACAACCTCGATGACAAACAAATCTCATAACTCTTTTTGAATCAATAAAATCTTATCTCTGCCACTTTAAGCAATTGCCCCAAGGGAAACAATATTGCAGCCGAGACAAGATCAGAGTAAATTAAATAAGTATTTGTGATTTATCCACAAGCTTCACCATTAGCCTCAGATCATGAATTTATAACAAAGACGTGCACATGTGAAACCTTCCCAAGTCGGTGAGCTAGATTCCACCTTCAAAACCTGATTGTCCAGCATTGTTTTGCTGTATGCACACCCAAACAACCACACGCACATCCAACCAGCCGCACGCACATCCAACCAGCCGCATGAGCATCCAACCAGCCGCATGAGCATCCAACCAGCCGCACGCACATTCAACCAGCCGCACGCACATTCAACCAGCCGCACGCACATCCAACCAGCCGCACGCACATTCAACCAGCCACACGCACATTCAACCAGCCACACGCACATTCAACCAACCGCATGCACATTCAACCAGCCGCACGCACATCCAACCAGCCGCACGCACATTCAACCAGCCGCCCACACCTTCAACCAGCCGCACGCACATCCAACCAGCCGCACGCACATCCAACCAGCCGCATGCACATCCAACCAGCTGCACGCACAGTCACACATCCAACCTGCCGCACGCACATCCAACCTGCCGCACGCACATCCAACCAGCCGCACGCACGTCCAACCAGCCGCACGCACGTCCAACCAGCCGCACGCACGTCCAACCAGCCGCACGCACATCCAACCAGCCGCACGCACATCCAACCTGCCGCACGCACATCCAACCTGCCGCACGCACATCCAACCTGCCGCACGCACATCCAACCTGCCGCACGCACATCCAACCTGCCGCACGCACATCCAACCTGCCGCACGCACATCCAACCTGCCGCACGCACATCCAACCAGCCGCACGCACATCCAACCAGCCGCACGCACATCCAACCAGCCGCACGCACATCCAACCAGCCGCACATCCAACCAGCCGCACGCACATGCAACCTGCCGCACGTACATGCAACCTGCCGCACGCACATGCAACCAGCCGCACGCACATCCAACCAGCCGCACGCACATCCAACCAGCCGCACGCACATCCAACCAGCCGCACGCACATCCAACCAGCCGCACGCACATCCAACCAGCCGCACGCACATCCAACCAGCCGCACGCACATCCAACCAGCCGCACGCACATCCAACCAGCCGCACGCACATCCAACCAGCCGCACGCACATCCAACCAGCCGCACGCACATCCAACCAGCCGCACGCACATCCAACCAGCCGCACGCGCATCCAACCAACCGCACGTGCATCCAACAAAAGCCGCACGCACATCCAACAAAATCCGCACACGCACCCAACAATTTGCACACGCATCCAACAAGCTGCACGTGCATCCAACCAGCTGCACTTGCATCCAACCAGTTGCACGCACGTTTAACCAGCCGCACGCACATCCATCCAGCTGCACGCGCATTCAACCAGCCTCAGGCACATCCAACCAGCCGCACGCACATTCATCCAGCCGGAAGCGCATCCAACCAACTACACGCAGATCCAACAAGCCGCACACACATCCAACAAAAGCTGCATGCGTATCCAACAAGCTGCACTCACATCCAACAAACTGCACGCACATCCAACCAACCACACGCACATCCAACAAAAGCTGCACGCACATCCAACAAAAGCCGCACGCCCATCCCACAAACCACACACACATTCAACCAGCCGCGCACGCATCCAACAAGCCACACACACATCCAACGAGCCACACACACATTCAACCAGCCGCACACACATTCAACGAGCCGCACACACATTCAACGAGCCGCACACACATTCAACGAGCCGCAAGCCCATCCAACGAGCCGCACGCACATCCAACGAGCCGCATGCGCATCCAACAAGCCGCATGGGCATCCAACCAACTGCACGCACATCCAACGAGCCGCACACACATTCAACGAGCCGCACACACATTCAACGAGCCGCACGCCCATCCAATGAGCCGCACGCACATCCAATGAGCTGCACGCGCATCCCACAAGCCGCATGCACATCCAACCATCCGCATGCACATCCAAACTGCCACATGTCTCTCTGTTGATGTCCCTCTCATCACGCAACATATAATTTTGTTCTGTTTTTAGTGTGATGTTGAAATCTTTTATAATCATCGTGAACAATTGATCCATAGGATTATAACCAGACAAGTAAAATGAAAAAAGGAAAACATTATAAACGATATTTCTAACATGTTCCAATGCATGGATGATGATGTAGATCTCAATTCAAATTGTTGATTTGTGGTTGTTCGTCAAACATTGCACATTTACACTTGTCCATGCACCCACGTTCTGTTCATGTCATTGTTAACGTGGAATAACAAACTCGATCGTGTGTTTCATGACTTAGTTATGAATCTAGACATAGAGCATTTATAGTGACGTATTGTTTTAAGAAAAAGTTTGACTACCTTTCTTTTTTCAGTTGCATGTCAGGGCCCTCAACAAAACTATTGCACATATGTATCAACACAAGAAGTACAAAAAGGTAAATGCTAGGCCAAAAAGGTAACTTTTGGTTAATAAAATGCTCGATTTTATTTATTTATTATGTTTGGGAAGTGCTAATTTTGAACTTGGTCTCCACTATTCAGATGGTGTTTTACATCGAAGCCTGTGAATCAGGGTCTATGATGGTCAATTTACCACCTGACATCAATGGTGTGTGCAACTTCCTATTGAAGGACACACATTTTTCACATCAAAGTGCATACACGCAAATGCAAGCATTGTTGTTTGTTCTTTTATCAGAAATTCCATTGGTTTTGTTAATGTTTTCAAATGGTGAAACAAATTGTGTAATTTCCATTGCATTGCACCATTTGGGTTTATAAGGTCAGTTACACTTGCCCTTATGATTCGTGGATGCAATTCTTGCTTAACATGGATGCAAATCTTGCTTAACGTGGATGCAATTCTTCAGGCTTGGCAATCACAACTTTAGAATATAGACTTTATATTTTTTTCACTCAATAGTTACTATAAGTAGGGTTGGAAGCCACGGTCTTGACATGCTTTACTAACCATTTCTCTCAATGAGGACAATAGAGGAGCTTACAACTCCAACTTCGAATGCAAAATCATAAATGATCATACCCAGGTGGAAATACACTACTCTATTGTAACAACATTTACTTTTGAATAAGCTTCTCTGCATATGTAATATGTAAATGACCCCTAAATGGCTTGAAACAGTTATTTACAGTCCATGGAATTTCAAACACTTTTTGGTGTTATGTTAAACAATTATATGGATGTTCCTCGCTCTTCTTGCAGTATTTTCCACAACTGCATCAAATCCACATGAATCGAGCTATGCATGTTACTATGATGATGAGCGTCAGACGTACCTTGGAGACGTGTACAGTGTGAACTGGATGGAGGACAGTGACCAGGTATGGTGTAACTTTTAGACTCCCTTCATAAAAATAAGTAACAGTTTTACAAATCCACAGTAATGGATCTCCACCTTACCCTGGTGCTATTGTTATATTTCCCCAAATAACTCGTATAAGACTTGGTAGCAAGGACCCGTGGAACATACACACAATGTAAAATGTTACTTTACAGGTCCGCAACTTTAGTCTATGGGGTCCGATCCTCATATCTGAATCCTGATTTCGATTATATGCTTCAATTAGTCCGTGAGAGGTCATTGTGGTTCCAAGGTAAGGCACGTTTGAATAGGCCGAAACAAAATGGCGGCTTAATAACCCAGCGATGTGACAGAGGGCTGACCAAGATGGCGCACCGCAATGTTGGTAAGGCTTATTTTGTTTCCTTGTGATGAGCATCCCCTAAATTATCTTCAAAAGGGGTGTTTAAAAACACTCAAACACCCAGTTTTCATTCTTGCACTCCCTTCAAGTTTGATAAGTGTGCATGCAAAGTTTGGGGCTGCTAGGCTTCATGATTTTGGAGTGTATGTGTGTGCGGAGGAAACACACACACACACACACACACACACACACACACACACACACACACACACACACACACACACTTTCTTTTGTTATTGTTATTATTATTATTATTATTATATATACAGTATTACCATAAAACTTCGACTATAACGCGCACTTTTTTTTACCCAAAAATCTTTTTAAAGTTAGAGGTGCGTACTATACATAGGTCTAATTTTTTTTGTAAGATTTTTTCAGATTGAAACGATCGTCGAGGACGTCTTCGAAAACGACAGTGGCAATACTCAAAGAACAACAACAAAGAATAGCTAAATGTTTAATAGAGAATATATTAGTTTTTGAGCCGTGGTGTATGATCATCGTCGAGAACTCATGGTTAATTATGGTAAGAAAACTAGTGGATATAGAAGTCGCTGGTAAACCTTATGAACAACTGAATGAAGCTGTTAAAAGACACTTGGGTTTTATAATAAAATATAGCCAATTATCAGCAACTTGAGTACCACGTGATTGTCGTCCGACAATATGCTACGGGTTGCTTCATTGGATTGCTATCCGACTTCTGCCATTTATTTAATATGCGCTGCTATGTTTAAACCTTGCGCAATCACAACTGAACATTGTGATTGATACGATTTACGACTGTCGTAAATTTAGTTCCTTGACCTGCCGTGATATTCTTTCATTAGTGCTGCTCTGTTCAACTATTAGAAAATCGTGTCATGGTTGTCAAGTCATGGTTGAGATGGACTTCGCCGTTTTTGACAGATGTAATAACATGTTTTACGTCTATTCTTTTCATTTGATGCTGAAATGTGGGGTGTTTAAAATATATTATATATAGGTCTATAGATTTTTACACCGCGACAAAAGTCCAAGTTGGGGGTGCATGTTATGCACAGGGGCGCGTTATAGTCGAAGTTTTACGGTATGTATATACTTTTACAGTTGCCAGAGCGGAATCCCACTCCCGGCACCAATTCTGTAACGTGATCGGACAGGAATCCCCCTCCCAGCAACGATTGTTACGACCCGGGGTTTGGGTTTACTATGAGGGGGTTAACCCTCCCGAACTTACCGGACCTGTGGCTGCCGCGCATGAATAACTTCGTATTTAGCAGGTTGCGAATCAGCAACTATGAACACCGATTGGTCCGTCACACGATAGCTTACCTGTACCACGTGACGGTCTCAATCAGAGAACGCACCGTACGTACCCTCTGGCTGTTTCCTTTGTTCCCAGATGGAAATTTAGACGGCTGAGCGAAAACCGTTGGTAACCGCCAGACGGATGCTAAAGCCGTTACGGTCGATGTTAACCTGGATACGAACAATGGTGGATCAATGAAGGAAAATACATTCACGGACACAGAGAAAAGGAAAACGTTTTAACTATTTGATTTATTACAGATATTTGCAATGTAATTATTTCAATAGCAAAGAAAAAGGGACTAGAAGCAGAAACTTCGCTTATTCTACGCCCTATGACGATTACTACAAATAAACATCACATGGGCCCAGCACACTTTCACGGGGGAGGGGAACGAACAACGAACGTAGGGAACCTGATAGCACAAAGGCTACGATGCTCCGGATACCTTCCAGCACGGTAGAGTGACTCAGGCCAAGAGACGAGCACACGTGCTCAGTGAACCCAGCAGAGTGAGACAGGCCCGGAGTCGACAAAGAGACAGGCCCGGAGTGTAGCAATCTTGCAGGCACGTGGTGAGTGCACAGGAGACAGGCCCAGAGTGGAATAATGCAGGGGTAGATGCCTGCGAGAGAGAGACCAGCCAAGATAACAAAATGCCCACGTACTCAGTGGGGTGAGAGAGACCGGCCAGAGAGCAAAGTGTCCACGTGCTGAGTGGGGCGAGAGAGACCGGCAGAGAGCAGTGTCCACATGCTGAGTGGGACGAGAGAGACCGGGCAAAGAGCAAAGTGTCCACGTGCAAGAGAGCAAATGAACCGTGACCGCTTGTGAAGCCAGCCACGAACCAAGAGCCAGTACAACTGCGACAGCCTGTGACCAAGAGAGTCAAAAACATGTTCAAAATCCCTTTGTTCACCCTCGCTGAGGGTGGGGGGTGGGGGGGATCTTGGAGGTGTCCTGGCTCCCTATTGGTGGAGTCCGTTACTCTGCTCAACAAGTTCCCCCAAATAAACTTTCACCTGGTTGGTGGGTTTCGCTTCCCCTGCCCGCACAAAATCTCTCAAAGGAACTCTTATCTGATTCTGAAAACATAGAGATGATGTGCTTTACAAAAAAGCTCTAATTTGGTCTCATCTGTCCACAGGACATTCTCCCAGAAGTTTTTTGGCTCAGGTATGTTTTGGCAAACTCCATTCGGGCTTTCTTATGTCTCTCTCTCTCTCTCTCAGCAGTGGGGTCCTCTTATGTCTCCCATCATGGAACCCCCTTTCATTCAGTTGAAGCTGTTGTACCATGTGTCTGAAGGTCACAACTGTTTGGCAGTTGATCGAGGTGCTTTCTCCACAATTCGAACAATCCTTCGCTGCAATCTTTGATCAAGTTTTCTCTTGTGGCCACTGAACTTGCTGATGTTTCACAAACATTGATGTCAACACAGAACTCCAAGGAAAAGATATTGTCGTGTCCTCCGAGAGGACTCCGGAGTTAAGACTCCGAGAGGACGAATGACCAAAATGAGCTTTTACTCCGAGCCGTATATTCAACTTGGCGGTATTATCCTTTCGCGCGCACGGGAAGGTTTGAGGCCTTATCTGATCGGAACACACGCAGGGGTTAATCCGAACCCACAAACACGAAGACAGGACAGCAAAATCCACAATACAAGGAAAGTAAAATTCGACAAATAATTATTCAATGAAAATAAATGCAAATAGCAATGAAAGGTGAGGTAAAACTAAAATTCCTAAATCAGAGACCCTCCACTCAGACTCGTATACAAACACGGGGAAACCAAAAGTAAAAGAAAATAAGCAATGCTTTGGTAATCGGCCGGCACTCAGCTTTGCGTCCCCAAATAGCTGATAAGGCTTGCCGGTCGTTCATCGCCTCCAAACCACCGCGCCACGGGAAATGCACGAAATGCCGCAGAGTCGCGCTCTTCGACATCCAGAGGAAACACGACGCGGGCCCAGTCCACTGCCGATGTCGATCCTGTGCCTTGTAGTTCCGACTGTCTAGAACCACTGTTTCTCACCAGCTCTTTCCCAAGAGCACACATGAACCAAAGACCACACACTCGCGACCAAGCCAGAACAAGGAGGAAATGAGACTACCTCCCACCAGCGCCAGGACACAGACAGAGACAGAGACAGAGAGAGAGACATAATGGTGACCGTGTTCTTTTTTCCTGCTCTCCCGAATGTTCCACGAAGACGTCACACTCTCTGTCCAATCACGAAGGCCTGGGCTTGGCCTCCCCATTACGATTCATTGGGGGGGGGGGGGGGGTGGAGTCTAATCTCTCTTCGGGAATGTTCGGATGACGTCGAAGGCCATGAGGCGGGGCTTGCATGCTGATTGGTAAATGTGGTGGGTGTTGGTTAGTCCTGGCGGAGTTGAGCGAATGAGTCCATTTACAGTGCGATCGTTGTAGTTGTAATGGCGGACCTTTTTGATGCAATAACAACGAAGGGAAAAATCACAGGGCAATTACACACTGGGGTTTATCCTTAAGCCCTACCTCATTAGCATAGCTCCACCCCTCGTATGGAGACACATATATGATCTTACCCGGACATTCAACACTACTTAGATACATCGAAGTGGGTTCTTCTTCTTCGTGACACTCGGAGCATACTAATTTATACGATTCTGAACTTTATTTAAGGTATTTCTTCATTTACCCCCACAGACATAACAATATCATCAGCAAGGGCAATAGAGGGCAGAAGCACATACTCCAGTATCGTGATATCCGTACATTAATTTGAAATTCAGGGCAAAGCAGGCGAGCAACTGCCGATGAATTGACTGTAACGTTCATCCTGGGATGCGAGCAGCCAGTTTCATAAGAAACAGTCTGCTGAGAACTGCGTCCGCCAAGAAGTGGGGCATCATAGTCGGGTTGCTGTGCACAAACTGCTCATCACACCTGGCAATGCATGTTTGCGAATCCAGTGGTGCAAAGAGCGCAGGCAATGGACTGCCGAGCAGTGGGGAAATGTGATATGGTCAGATGAATCGTCCTTCACTGCGTTATCGACAAACGGACAAGTGCACGTGTGGTGCCAACCTAAATAACTCTACAACCCTGAGTACTTAGTTCCAACAGTGAAGGGTTCTGTGGGTTCTGTAATGTGGGGCGCATTTTCCTGGCATGGTTTGGGTGCAGTCATTCCCTTAGAAGGCAAGGTCATTGCCAATCATGATTTTCTTTAGTCCTTTATTTTTATTAATTTATTTATTATTATACTTCCCCACCACAAATGCTCTTTTATCTTCTTTTATTTTTGTTAATTTTTGGGGAATGAGTTGCTTGTCGTTTTTATGAAGGAGAAGTAGCTGCTTGCCTTGATCCGGTTTTAAGGTTGGGTAATGGCTGTTATCCTGACCGCTAGGTATTGTCACAGTAAAGTGGAAAATGAAATACTATTGGTGGACGAAAGCAGACAAAAGTGCCAAATTTTCCACGAATGTTCCTCATGTCATAATGATTCATTTACAGAAGTGTATCCACCCAGAAATAGGGGAAAGACCTCAGTGGGGGAAACTGAAATTCAACATGGGATATTACCCACAGATATGACATATGTAATATCCCACAGATATAACATGCAGATATGACACAGATATGACATATCCCATCTCGTCTTCAGTTGTCATACTGTACTGCTAAACAGTTTTAGAAAGTGCCAATATGAGGAAATGTGTTGTACATTGTTCAAGTATATAATTCAATTGAAATAAGAGATTTTGAAGGTTGAAGAAAAAAACAATTCGCAAGTTTCTTTTACACCACATTGATGCAGCGCGGCGATACAACAACACAACATGCATTTTAAGGCCATTTTCCCTGCTAGAACGGGGGTTAACCTTGCGGTCCCCATGACAATCTTCTCCATCTTGCCCTATTTTCTGCATCTCTCCTTGTTAACCCCCTTTCCCACGTTTCTTCTTCCACCATCTTTAGCCAAGTCTTTCTCAGTCTTCCCCGTCCTCTACTTCCTTCTACATTCATTTCCATCACTCTTCTCAACCAGTCACTTTCATCCTTCCTCAACACATGACCAAACCATCTCAACCTGTTCCTCTTCACAGCATCAATCACAGGCTCTATTCCCATCATTTTTCGCAATTCATCATTTGTCGTCCTCTTTGTGTACCCCAGTTTAGAATAGGTACACCGTATCCCTGCGCATCGTAAGAGGCGACTAAGGGTTGGCGTCAGGAAGGGCATCCGGCCATAAAAAACATTGCCTCAAACAGGGAACCATGATTGTCATGGGGCCCGCAAGGCTAACCCCTGCTCTAGCGGGGAAAATGGCCTTAAAACGATCATTCATTTTTTCATATTCTCTCAACGATACTCCGCACATCCATCGAACCATTTGCATTTCCACCCTTTCCAACCTTCGTTCAACCAACTTCAACCGTCCAACCAACTTCGCAGCGCGGCGATGATGAAATAAAATAGACGTTGATGCAGCGTCTTTCACAACACCTTATCTAACGTTACATTAGTTCTTCCTGCCTGTTGTTTGTGTCCTTTATGACATCCTTAAAAACAGTGGGTTTCCTTTTTGGAATGATTTTTTATTTTTTTGACTCCCAGACAGGAAGACATAAAAAAAATATTATTTCACTACCTCCTCTCTGCGCCTGTACGATCAAGACAAATTCAGAGCCAAAGTACTGCAAAACTACAACTTTGATTCCTGTTCTGATTCATGTTCAAAATATAACACTCAATTGAAATGAAGTAGTTCCTTGTTCATAAACTGATGTTTGTAGACAGACAGAGACAGACAGACAAAGTGAACCAATTGCTTAACCCCACTTTTTCCTTCGTGTATGTGGGGTAAAATGTTTATATACATTGTTTTTGAAAAGCCACTCTCATGGTTGTCAAATCTCTTACAGGAGGACCTTTTATCTGAGAGTCTGCATAAGCAGTTTGTAATTATCAAAGAGGAGACCAACACAAGTCACGTGAAGCAATATGGAGATCGGGTAACCTTCCATCTCTCCTCCACTCTTGCTTCCCTTTTCCTTGCACTATTACCCTCTTCCTCCTGCCTTTCCCGAATTTCTTGCATCCCTTTATCTTTTCCTACCCCATACTCTCCCATATATCTTCTTACCCATCCTTTAGCCCCTCCACTTCCTTTCAATGTACAAGTAAATTGTTGTTATATCCATAACAGATGATGAAAATCCCTTGAAATTGCTATTGGTTACATATTACGATTACTTACTTTGTTATCACGCCTCAATTAATAAATTTCCTACTCGAGTCGTACATTCTTTTGCACCCCACTGTATGCTGTTTCTTTACCTTTTAACCTGTAAATCTTGCATCAGCTGTTGGATTACAGTAATTTATAACTACAGTGAGCTTACCACCTAAAGTGTATGTGAGCTTACCAGCCAATCATAATTGTGACTTGTACATTATCTCTTTGTTTTCCAGAGCATAAGTTACATGAAGATTATAGAATTCCAAGGCAACAACACTGTTCCGATAGCAGCTCGGCAGGTTGTATCCCACAAGACGTTTAAAGATACAATTCCTTCACCTGATGTGCCTTTTGTTATTCTTAGTCGGCAACTGCAGAAAGCACGAAACGAGAGCCAGGCCAAAAATATTCGACAAAAACTACGGGCACTTATCAAGGTAATCCGTAATCCTTCATAAAGCTTTGTTTTACAGAAATCTAGCAATATTATAATTTTCCTCTTGATAATGAATGAATGATCGTTTTAAGGCCATTTTCCCCCACTAAAGCGGGGGTTAGCCTTGCGGGCCCCATGACAATCATGGTTCGCTGTTTGAGGCAATGTTTTTATGGCCGGATACCCTTCCTGACGCCAACCCTTAGTCGCCTCTAACGATGCGCAGGGATACGGTGTACCTATTCTAAACCGGGGTACACACCGGGATCATTCATCCCAGCAAGCTGGTACTCAATTTGCCGACCTCGGAAGGATGACAGGCTGAGTCAACCCCCCTGGAGTTAATTCAGCAATCGACCAGGATTCGAGATCAGGATCCTAGCATCCAAAGCCGGCACCCTAACTGCTAAACCAACACTGGGTTCTTCTTGATAATAATGACGATATTTGATTGAGATAATCTGTTCGAACCAAACAGGTGAAGGAAGACTCATCAGGGCTGCAGGTGTAAGTTGTCCCCAGATGAAGCACTCCTCTGATGAGCAAATGCAGATCATATGCACATATTTTACATCATATGCAAATATTAGGTCTCTACTCCACAATTCTCTGTTGTGTAGAAATGTACCATCCATCACCATCATCACCATCCATCGTCATCATCATCATCATCAAGTTTGTTTCAAACCACATTCCAAACAGTTCAAGTTTTATCTCCCATTGGCGATCGTGCAAAAAGGCATTATTTGTGCCAGCCACTTGCTAATGAGTTATACATACAGTATGCGCGCGCATGCACGCACACACACATACACACACACACACACACACACACACACACACACACACACACACATACAGTCGGACCCCGCTATTTGGTGTATTTGCGGTTGATAAAATGCGACATGTCTCTCTCTTCGTGGAAAAATGTCCCGCAAATTCGCGTTTTTTTTCCCCTATTCGCGGCCATGTTCTGTGAAATCGCGGTTTGTTTTTTTTGCCCTATTCGCGGCCTTGTTCTGCGAAATCGTGGTTTGTTTTTTTCCCCTATTCGCAGCCATGTTCCGTGAAAACGCGGTTTGTTTTTTCCCCTATTCGCGGCCATGTCTGCGAATTTGTGGGTTTTTCCCCTATTCGCGGCCATGTTCTGCGAATTCGCTGTTTTTTTTCTATTCGTGGCCATGTTCCGCGACATCACGGTTTGTTTTTTCCCCTATTTGTGCCCATGTTCTGCGAATTTGTGGGTTTTTCCCCTATTCGCGGCCATGTTCCACGAAATCGCGGTTTGTTTTTTCCCATATTCACGGCCATGTTCCACAAATTCGTGGTTTTTCAAAAATTTTACAAGCCGCTAGCTTGACAACTTGTACTGTACATGCTTAAACTAGCTTATATTATGCTAGCAAGCATGACCTGCTAATACTGTACAGTACTGTACAACCGTTAGCTTGACACATTTATAAAACCCATCTTTCACCAGCCAAGCATAAAGCAGCTGGACATATGCAAAAAAAACCATCTTATACAAGCCGCGAGCATGACCTGCTTACACAGTACAGTACAGTATCGTACATTCACTGCTGTGTGCTTTGCGTTTTCATGGCTTTCGTGGGCGGGAATTTTAGCTGCCCTATAAGTGAGCTTCGCGGATTTTGTCTCGCCATTTTCGGGACTTTCATCGACCTTCGCGGATTATTGTCGACATTCTCAGGCTTTGCCTCCCCATTCACAGATTTTGTCTCGCCATTTGCGGTTTGTTCCTCTCTATTCGTGGATTTTTGTGACTTGGGAACCTATACCCCCCTTTTCCCATTGAAACAATGTCCCGCTGTCCGCGGGTTTCACTATTCGCAGATTTTGCAGGAACATATCCCCCGTGAATAGCGGGATCCGACTGTATATATATATACACACACACACGCACACACATATTTTCAAAAAGAAATTATTTTCTTTTCCAAAAAGCTGGACCTGGGAAATTTCTCAAAATAATACTGTACTGTACTCTGGACATCTGAAAAAAAAATTCCAATGTACAACCCATCTTATACATAAGTACTTTCGGTTCTAGGAAATCCTCATCCCACTTTTATACACCCAATAAGGAGATCTCACCTTCTTTTTCTACTTTTGTATAAAGCACAAAGCTGTGAGTATCACTGGCTGAGATTGCCGCTGATGTAACACCCCCTGTAGGTTAGAGTAGGAATTTGTAATTTGGTCAGGGTGCCAGCGATAATTCGCCTACTCTTCACGAAGGACACCGTGGGATATTTAACGTCCACCAAGTAATGCCGGCAAACGGTACTCCCAGGGTAACGTTCATCTGAGCAACTGCGCACACATTGGTACCTCGCCCTACCTGTGAGGCACCCAGGATGACAGTTCGTAGCTGAGCCGAGATTTTAACGCAGGCTTGATGGCCCAGAAGCCAGTGTGCATACCTCTAGGCCATCCTTCCAGCCCTGAAATCACACCTGAGAGAGGGAGATGAGCTCAACTTGTACCCAGATAAAGTGCACCGTCTCAGGTGAAAGTTAATTCTGACCTTCCTACTATTGAATTGCCCTTTTTTGTTTTTCTAGATTCGACAGTTGATGGGGCTTGTTGTACAGAAGATCTCAAAGATGGCGACTTACTCAGAAAAACAGAAGATGAGAGTACTGAATGCGCAGAGCCTGCTGAGCCAACACACCTGCTATGAAGATGTGGTGGTGGCTTTTAAAAGACTCTGCTTTAACTGGAACATGCCAAAGGTATCGTGGTGCTCTGCTTACATAATTACATCTTCCTGCCCATGACAGAGATGCGACCAAGAGCTTACATTTTGCTTCTGCCTTAGCTGGTAGGATTTCTGACATATCAGTCGATAAATACATCACTCGTTACAAAATGGGATTAGAGATTATATTTGTTTTTGGTATTTATATTATTTCATTTTTGTATACAAGTTCAAGGCTCGTGTAAGAGCTAACATGAATCACAAAAAAACAAACGGACACATAAAAAACATATAATAAAGGGAGCGGAACAAGATGGGGAGGGAGAGGGCGCACACAAGTACAACAGTAAAGAACAGGGGCATCGGGAGATCTGTGGGAGGGAGAGGGCTTGGTGGGGAGGAGGCATGGGAAGGGGGGGGGGGAGGGTGGGAGATGTATAAAACACATGGACACTGCTCGGACTTCAAGGCAAGAAGTCGGTATTTCAAAAAAGTGGATCTGGGGTGAAATTCACGGGGGTAGAAAAGATCAAGGTTTTGGATGGGGGAAGATAAGAAATGGTGGTGAACAACTGTTTTAAAGACCTGGAGGGAGGAGTGGGATTGAAGAGAGTGAGGGAGTTTGTTCCAGAGGCGGGAGAAAAGGGGAATGAAAGAGTGAAGGTGAGCAGAGAGTCTTGATTTTGGCAGTTTCACCAGAAGAGGGTTGCTGGCAGATCTTGTGCGACCTTTAGGAATATTTGGGGGACAGAGCACAGATACAGCTGGGGGAGCAAGGCCGGAGAAGAATCGGGAGAAGACAGAAAGTCCACCAACCTGCCTGCGATGAGTGAGTGAAAGGCCCTCAGAATCGGCTTCATCGTGGGAGATTCCAATGATTCTGAAAGCTTTGGTTTCAACAGCGTGAAGCTGAGATAGGTGTGAGGCAGGAGCACCAGCCCAGAGGAGAGAACAGTATTGCATTGAGCTGCGGATGAAAGCCTTCTACGTGGTGACAAGCTCAGCTGTGCCAAGGGAGGTCTTCGCAAGACGAAGGATGACCAGTCGGCGACTGGCTTTGTATGCCAGCTTGGAAATGTGGTTTTCTCAGGAAAGATCATGGCAGATAGTGAGACCCAAAAGCTTGAGTGACAGAACTTCTTGGAGAGGATTGCTCAGAAAGTAGATGGGAGGGTTGTCCAGTCGATCTTTTCGGAGAGACAAAGTGAGAGTGTGAGATTTGTCAGGATTGAAAGACATGTTCCACTTGTTTGACCAGTCTGTGATTTTGTCCAGGTCTGCAGACACTGAAGAGGTATGGAGCGGCAGAGAGTGGAGTCATCAGCAAAGTGATAGAGAGGATTTTCCAGAGAGTAGGAGAGATCATTGATGAAGACCATGAAAAGCACAGGGCCCAGAACACTGCCTTGGGGAACTCCAGCCTAAACAGGAAGGGGAGATGAGAGAAACCGATTCAGGGCCACACGTTGACGCAAGCCATGTGTGGAGATTTCCATGGATGCCATAGGAGGAGAGTTTGGTGAGCAGAGCTGGGTGCCAGACTGTATCAAAGGCACGTGATATGTCAAGGGAGACAGCTCTGATTTCCTGTTTGGCGTTGAGGACCTCCATCCATTGTTGAGAGAGCAAAAGCAGCATGTCCAGAGTAGAATGACCTGGTCTGAAACCAAATTGGTGATCGGAGATCAAGCCATTGGAGAAGACGAAGGATTTGATATCCAAAGCAATGATGGATTCCATGACTGCTGATAATTGGGAGCAGGCTGATTGGTCTGTAGTTGCAAGGATCTATTTTTGCACCTTTTTGTGTAAAGTGGTAATGTTGGCTGATTTCCAAACTGATGGCAGATGACCTTGAGAAAAAGAGAGGGTGAAAAGAACAGAGAGGGTGAGATAGAGCGGAAGAGTAGGATTTTAGGATCCGTGGGCTGATGCCGTCTGGTCCAGTTGCAGAATCAGAGTTGAGGTTTGACAAAAACTTCTCCACCTTGTCAGGAGAGAAGGACACAGAGTGCAGGAGCAGCTGGGTATGACTGGGTAAGGTGGGTACAGAGAGGGATGGGTTTGGGACACAATATTTTGAGGCAAACACAGAGTTGATTTTTGTCCCACGTGGTATTTGTTGCGTTTTTGTTTTAAAGTGTGATTTGTTCGTTTTTACTTAAGAGTGCAGTAGTGTTGGGAGTGGATTAGCGAGGGTGTGTTGAGTGGTGGCATTGGTGAGGGTGTGACGAGGCTGGTGTTGGTTATGGTATGACGAGTGAGAGTGAGGGTGTGACGAGTGGTGTCGTGGCAGAGAGAGAGAGAGAAAAGTCCCACTTGGTATAGAAAAGGTCCCACATGGTATAGAAAAAGTACCACGTGGTATACAAAAAGTCCAATGCGGTATGGAGAAAGTCCCACTTAGTATAGAAAAAGTCCAAATTGGTCAAGAAAGCCCCACGTGAAATATAAGAAGTCCCACGTGGTATAGAAAAAGTCCCACGTGGTATAGAAAAAGTCCCACGTGGTATGGAAAAAGTCCCACGTGGTATGTAAAAAGTCCCACGTGGTATGGAAAAAGTGCCACGTGGTATGGAAAAAGTGCCACGTGGTATGGAAAAAGTGCCACGTGGTATGTAAAAAGTCCCACGTGGTATGGAAAAAGTCCCACGTGGTATGAAAATGTCCCATGTGGTATGGAAAAAGTCCCACGTTTTATGGAAAAAGTCCCACGTGGTATGGGAAAAGTCCCACATTTTATGGAAAAAGTCCCACGTGATATAGAAAAACACTTGATCTGTCAAATTTTTAAAATTACCAAATTGCTGTTTCCATGGCAACTATTGTTTATTTGAATTTTGCAAGTATCGTTCATAACTTTTTAATCAACGAAAGTTCTGTGTCCATAAGGTAAAGATTTACTACGTGTCACGGCCCACATCCTCACTTTACGTTAAATTTCCTTTCCTACCAATACATACTCCAAAAAATTGCTGATTTGAGGTAAGCCATCTTTGAATCTGTCAGAGCCGGGCATCCTGCTCGTAGCTTTTAAAAGCACAGCACATGAAACTTCTTTTCTTGAAAAAAGGCATTGAATGTGCCTAAAGATATATAATTGGTGTTTCAAGTTGAATGTTGTAAGGAACTGGCGGATCAGGTAATATATTCATCAATAACAATGACCGTCTAAGAGCAGATTATTAACGTTTTCCTTCTATTTCCAGTACGAATATGCTCTTCGCCACCTTTTCGTCTTCCTGAATATGTGTGAAGAAAAAATTGACCCTGAAAGGTAATTTAATTTAATATTGGAACATTTTATAATCAATAAATGTATCAACCTCGAGTTGTCTCTGTAATGTGTCCGCCATGAATTGTAAACTTGTTCCTCGTTCAAGTGGAGGAAGCATATGGAGCATACCATTGTCTTATGACTGTAAACTACGGATTAACCATGTAAATGTTGAACAAGAAGTAACTTTGTGAAATTGTACTTTCCGTAACTTGCTCAACTTGTTTTCTGATGTCAGGGCGCACGACGCAATGGTCATGAGAGCTTGGAGTCAAATCGCTCGAATATAAATGGAGTTTCCTGTCCTGTAACACGTCAAGTCTTACAAAATCGTTATTGTTATAGATCACCTGTCATAGTTAACGAAACAGGAACACCTCGATGTTGTAATAGACAAAAGTTTTTCTTTTTCCTCCAGGATTCAGCAAGCCATGTTGAAGGTCTGCGAAGGACTAAATGAATAGGACACGTTGGACCGACACCACTTCCGACACCCAACTGTTCACGTATTCAACAATCATTTCGATTTGATTTAATACTTTGATCAAACAGTGATTTGTCCATCAGCACTTTTATAAAATTGTGAATTTACGACTGAAATACTTTTCTCCTTTTAACTGCTTCATCTTTTGCTGCTTTCTCGGTTTAATTAAATGGCTCCTCTGGATTAATCAACACGTTGTTGCAATCAAGGTTTGTGTTTACATTTGGTAACTAATAAATTCGTGATGAATCTGAAGTTTCTACTTTGACTTTGCTCTTAAGAGCTTTCTTGTATATGGTGAAAAAAAATGTCAGAGGAGTGGTTGGAAAAATATCAGATGTCGAAACAAAAGGATCACCTGATATAATGGCTAATTAATTGTGCGAATAAAAGAACGATGTCCTTTCATTGCCTGATGATACATTATTTGCACTTTAGTTCGGGTAGGATGGGGGTGATTTTCCTTTAAAACTATCACTTGCTTTCCACTTTCCAGTCTCAGTAATTAAATCCGCCCTGTGCACCAATGGGAAGGGGTATGGGAAGGGTTGGAGAAGATTAACGGTTATCCCCAACCGACATACATGAAGCGAATGATTCATAAAGAGTATGCAGACAAAGAGCAACGAAGCCGACAAGAGCGTAGCATCCCTGCCTAGAATGGTGTTTCTGCAAATGGACTTGGAAGAAAATTTCACTTTGTGCAATTGAAAAGTTAAATGGAAAATTATTTAATTGAAAAGTAATTTGCAGAATTGTAATTGAAAAGCAAGTATCCTTCTCTCCTGACAAGGTGGAGAAGTTTCTGGCAAACCTCGACTCTGATTCTGCAACTGGACCAGACGGCATCAGCCCACGGGTCCTAAAATCCTACTCTTCCGCTCTATCTCACCGTCTCTGTTCTCTTCACCCTCTCTTTTGCTCAAGGTCATCTACCATCTGCTTGGAAATCAGCAAACATTACTCGTTTTTACAGCATTACAGCCTCCTCACTCTCTGCAGACCTGGACAAAATCACAGACTGGTCAAACAAGTGGAACATGTCTTTCAATCCTGACAAATCTCACACTCTTACTTTGTCTCTCCGAAAAGACCGACTGGACAACCCTCCCATCCACTTTCTGAATAATCCTCTCCAAGTAGTTCTGTCGCTCAAGCTTTTGGGTCTCACTATCTGCCATGATCTTTCCTGGGAAAACCACATTTCCTAGCTGGCCTCCAAAGCCAGTCGCCGACTGGGCATCCTCCGTCGTGCGGTCCTTCCTTGGCACACCTGAGCTCCTCACCACATACAAGGCTTTCATCCGCAGCTCAATGGAATACTGCTCTCCCCTCTGGGCTGGTGCACCTGCCTCACACCTAGCTCGTCTTCACGCTGTTGAAACCAAAGCGTTCAGAATCATTGGAATCTCCCACGATGAAGCTGAATTTGAGGGGGTCTCTCTCTCTCTCTCTCTCTCTCTGTCTGTCTGTCTGTCTGTCTGTCTTTCTGTCTGTCTTTCTGTCTGTCTGTCTGTCTTTCTGTCTGTCTTTCTGTCTTCTACCGAGTCCTCTCCGGCCTTGCTCCCCCAGCTGTGTCTGTGCTCTGTCCCCTAAATATTCCTACAGGTCGCACAAGATCTGCCTGCAACCCTCTTTGGTGAAACTGCCAAAATCAAGACTCTCTGCTCACCTTCACTCTTTCATTTCTCTTTACTCCCGCCTCTGGAACAAACTCCCTCACTCCCTTCAATCCCACTCATCCCTCCAGATCTTTAAAACAGCTGTTCACCACCATTTCTTATCTTCCCCCATCCAAATCCTTGATCTTTTCTGCCCCCGTTAAAACACCCCAAAATCAGCCTATTTCAACCCCCAACTTCTTTCCTGAAATTCCTAGTAGTGTTCATTTGCTTTATACCATGTACCCCTCCCTCCTCCCCCCAGCCCTACCCCTTCCACAGATCTACCGACGTCCCTGTTCTCTACTGTTGTTGAGCTTGTGTGCTTTCCTCTCTCCCCCTCTTGTCTCCCGCTCCCATTCATTGCATGTTTTTATGTCAGTGCATCTTTTCATATTCAATGTGTTCGCTCTTACACGAGCCTCGATTTTGTATACAAATTTTTTTTTTTTAAAGGCAACGCTCGCGGTTCTTCCCCCACTACCTCCCCCGCGCGTATATAATTATAGCGAAGGTCCGCCATTGAATTGAACGCCTCGGAGTTAAAGCTTGTTTGGTCATCTGTCGCCCTGCGGTGTTCACTACAGGGTAGACACACGACACCTGTTGTCAGGAGTTTGGGATTCGTACCTCCGACACTCGGTGTCCGAAGGTTGCAAGTTCGACACCCGCTGAGTGCAACTTGGGCTCGGCTTTCGGAATTCAATTTTTTTTACCGATTGTCTTTCGTCGAGGGGGAGGCGATTGTAGTACCAGGGTGTCCAAATTCTATCGTTATTGGTGTACGAAGCGCAACATCGCGTTTTTCGGAAAATTTAAAATCTTTTCTCTTCTGAGGTCAAATACGCTCGAGCGGGAGCCGCTTTGTCAGCACGTAATGGCGGACGTGAATGGCATGGCCGAGCGGGTGGAGGATCGCGAAGAGTATGGAAGTGAGCCAGGGGTAGAGTTTGATGAGGGTAGGAGTGGAACCTCCCCCGTCCCGAGCATTAGTGCACCCCCCCTCTCCTATTAGGGAGCCGGGGACAATGGGAACAGACCCGACAGGCATCCAGGCCATGCTAAAAGAGATAAAGAGAGAAGAAATGGAAAAATGAATGCCCGGAGTGAACGATTGGCTGAACAGTTGGAAGAGAGAATGGGGGGGGGGGGGGGGGGCAAATTAATGGATTAAATGATAATATGAGGGGAATGGAGGAGCGATTGGAAAACAAAATGAATGCTCAAACCGACAAAATTGATGGTTTAAAGAGAGAAATGAATGCCCACAGTGATAAAATCGATGCGTTGAAAGGGGAATTTATTGGACAAATTATGGGAATGGAAAATAAAATTGATGGTTTGGAAGGAAAGATAGAGGGAATGAACGAACAAATGAGTGAACAAGGGAATGAAATAAGGGCGATGAATGAACAATTGGAAGTAAAAATTGAGAAAATAACACAACAACTGGAGGAACGAATTGATAAAATAGAGGGGGAAATGGAGAGTCAAATTACCGACAGACTGGGAGAATTCGAGATAAAAATGGAGATGAAATTTGGGGAGATGGAGCAGGCAATGGTGGTAGAATTTGAATCAAAAAGGGAGGAACTGACATTAAAAATGGAGGAGGGCAAGACCCAGGCTGTCCGAATGGGGGGAAAGTTGGAAGAGAGAATAGGGATCACTAATACCATAATTGATAAAGTAAATACAGACCTGGAAGGCTATCGGGTCCGTGTGGATGCCAGAATGCGACAACAGGTAGAGGAATGGGGACTCTTCAAACAACACGGGGGTGAATTGGCTGAGGAGGTAAAGGGGTTGGAAGCCAGAATTGCAGAGCAAGAGCGGGTGTTTATTGATAAAGGCCTGTGGGGGTCGCAAATGACTGATGAAAGGGTGAGTGATTTGATGCAGGAGCGATTGGAGACCTGGGACAATACCATCAAAGGAGAGGCTGCTCGGGTCCAACAGAGTCTGAGGGAAGAGGTGTGTTGGTCCGTTAAGCATCTCCAGGACGAGATTAAGGTGACCCAGGGAACCCTCACCACGAGCCACATTTGGGCACCAGAGGCTCTGAAATTGAATACCCAGTTGGGGGGGTGTTTCAGCCCTGGGCTGGATTCGGACAGAGAGGAGTCGGGGAATAGAGTCTCTGGAAAAGCAATTCCCCGAGTACATTTTGATGGGTCAGAGAGTTTAGAGGCTTTCTGGACACAATTTGAGTGCGTGTCTCAGCTCAATGGTTGGGGAGAGCGGGAGCGCATGGGGAATCTGGTGGTGACACTGCGGGGGCCAGCCACGGACGTTTTGAACGTTGCTCCAGAGGGAATATTGACCAATAGGGGCATCTGTGATGCCTTGAACCACAGGTTTGGGATGGGTGCAAGGTGCGACCTGGTCAGGGTGCAGCTGCTGCATCGAAAACAAAAACCTAACGAGACGTTGCAGGAGCTGCTCCAGGATATTTACTAATCTGCGAGGATAGCATATAGGGAGCTACCAGCACAGATATGGGACAAGCTGGCGATAGAAAAATTTATGGCGGCTCTTCCTGACCCTGAGTTGCAGGACCCGGTTGCAGACTCTGGTGGAGTTGCAGGACCCGGCCACTGTGCACCGAGCAGCGGCGTGCGTGGTGAGACTGACGTTTTTGAAGAGGTTGAACCACACATCAGAGAGGGCACCTGTGACGACACACCAGGCAGAGGTACGGGATCAGGAAGAGATGCCATAGGAAGCGGCCATTGCCCGAATGCTATGGGGGATCAGCCGCCAGCTGTCAAGTTTGACCAGGGGTAAATTTGCAAGGGGTGAGTCACCGCGGTGTGGTCCAGGTTTGCCATCATTTTCGTCTGATTTTCGTCGGGTTGGGCCGGGAGTAGGGGGTGCTCTGCCTGGGTACCAGAGGGGTCCGTTTATGGGGACATGCTTTCGGTGTGGAACAAGAGGGCACGTACAGTGGAATTGTCGGCAACCACCTGGGCCGCAACCTCCTAACAGGCTTCACAGCCCAGAAAGGAGGGGACCCCCAGAAAGACCACAGGCTCCAGGGAGAAGGTCACCAATTTAGGCATGCGCCTGTCCCCATAGAGTATTTGGGAAACTAGAACAAGCCGAGCATATGGGGCCATGCTCGGCTGGCAAGTGTGTGGAGAAGCGCCCTCCTTTGGTGAAGGCCGTGAATTGCGGAAAAATTGGCACGGGTAATCTAAGGGTTAGATGCAATATTGAGGGGGAATTTTGTGAGGCTGTGGTGGACACTGGGGCCAGTGACACCATTATCAATCCGAGTATGTTAGACCAGAGTGTTGGAGGCTGGGACTAAATTGATAGGGAACACCGCCTTCAACTGGCTATGGGGGCAATGGCACCAATGTTGGGACGCGGAGTGGTGAGGATGGAGTTGGGTAGTCTGGAGGTCAACGTGGTGGCATGGGTGGCCGAGGTGTGCGATCAATGTCTTCTGGGATTGAGTTTCTTGGTTGAACACAACTGCCAATTAGACCTTGGGTGTGGTAATATGTGGTTGGGCACTGAGAGGCTGCAGTTGGTGGGACTGGGGGATGACGAGGAGGTGCATGGGACGTGGCTGGAGATGCCACGCACGGTGACCGTGCCTCCCAGGTGCCACGCACGGTGACCTCCGAGGCCGTGGTGATGGTGGAGTTAGCAGCAGCTGCTCAACACATTGGACAGTTGGGGCTAGTGGAGCCATGGTCCTCATGGGGGGACCGAAGGATTGATGGTGGGTCACACCCTTGTGGACACTCATGGGCCTATGTTGGCAGTTTGGCTGCTCAACATGTCCGATAACCCTCGCACAGTAAGGAGCGGAGCCGTCGTAGCCAAGTGTAGTAGTGTAGTTGATGTCACCGGGGGAGGGGGATCCACATGATTGCCAGTACAGCTGGAAAGAGGGGAAAATGCAGGGAAAGGTGATTGGCCCGAGGCAGTGTGGGACATGATGGCACGCTCTGAAGAGGGCCTAACATCGGAGCAGGTAGAGACATTGCACAATTTGGTTGGTAAGAACCTGGATGTTTTTTCTCTCTCCCGAGGATGTTGGACGCACGAGCCTCGCCAGGCACCAAATTAATACTGGTGAGGCTCGGCCTGTTCGCCAACCGCCAAGGCGGCTCCCTTTCGCTAAGAAAGAGGAGGCAGAGGAGCAGGTGAGCAACATGGAAAAAGCCGGATTTATCGAGCCCTCGGTGAATCCTTGGGTGTCACCCATTGTGCTGGTGAAAAAGAAGGATGGGACCACTCGGTTCTGTGTGGATTACCCCAGCTCAATCACATGACACTCAAATACTCGTATCCCCTGCCAAGGATTGATGACACCCTCGATGCCGTTTCAGGCTCAAAATGGTTTTCTACATTGGATTTGAAGAGTGATTATTGGCAGGTGGAGATGGATAAAGCGGCAAGAGAGAAAACAGCTTTCACCACAGGAAAGGGTCTCTGGCAGTTTGTTGTCATGCCTTTTCGATTGTGCAATGCCCCTGCCACGTTTGAGCGTCTGATGGAACGTGTCTTGACTGGCTTACCATGGCAGACTTGCCTTGTCTATTTGGATGATGTATTGGTCCACGCTCCCACATTTGAACATGCTGCTAAAAATTTGTCGGAGGTATTTGAGAAGTTAAGGGGAGCTGGATTGAAATTGAATCCGAGCAAGTGCGAAATTTTCAGAAGAGAGGTGACTTACCTGGGTCACGTGATTAGTGAGAGCGGCGTGTCCACTGACCCTGGGAAGGTAAAATCTGTAAAAAGAGTGGCCCGCCCTCAAAAATGTAAGAGAAGTCAAGGGATTTTTGGGCCTCTGCTCTTACTACAGGAGATTTGTGGCAAACTTCGCAGAGATTGCAAGACCCTTGCACAAATTGACAGAGAAAGGAGCCAAATTTATATGGTCAGAGAGCTGCATTGAGGCATTCAATCACTTAAAACGGCTGGTGGAGGCCCCAGTTTTGGCATACCCGGCGGATGATGGCAAATACATCCTTGATACGGATGCAAGCCAGGAAGGATTGGGAGCTGTGTTGGCACCAATGCAACAGGGAGTCGAGAGGGTTATTGCATATTGCAGTCGGGCCCTTTCGAGGCCCAAACGAAATTACTGCATTATCCGCAAAGAACTATTGGCCCTACTGTCTGCTGTTGGACACTTTCACGCTTACCTTTATGGGAGGGAGTTTGTGACCCGAGTGGATCATGCCTCCTTGCAATGGCTTCTTCGGTTCAAAGAGCCGGAGGGACAAATTGCAAGGTGGCTTGAGAGGCTGCAGCAGTATAATTTCACTGTGCAACATCGGCCCGGCAAAGCACATGCCAATGCAGACGCTCTCTCTCGGCGCCCCTGTTGGGAGGCACAGTGTAAATTTTGTGACAGGCAGGAAGCCAAGGATCCAATTGGGCAGGACCAAATTGATGCATGCCTATATGCAGCGAGAGTGACCAGGCGAACTTTGCCACAACCCCCATCTGAATTGGGCCATGTGAATTGGCGAGAGTCAAAGGGAGGATCCTGTTTTGAGGCCCCTTTTTCATTGGCTAGAGGAGGACAAAAGACCTTCTTGGGAGGAGATTGCTCCACACGGGGCACAGGTAAAGGCCTATTGGCACAGTGGCAGATGTTGGTTTTGAAGGATGGCCATTTGTATAAAAAGTGGGTGACACCAATGGGCGATATAGCTTCCTGGTTGATAATTCTACCGGACAAATTGAAGGAAGTGGTTATGGGGCACGTACATGGGACTAGGACAATGGGACATTTGGGCATGGGCAAAACAAAATAAGTAGGAAATTTGTTTAGACTGGATGTCATGTAAGTGCGTATCTTTGGTCCCATCATGTGGGGTTATATTAATTAGTTAGGGATTATGGGTAATTCATCCCCTGTATGTAATGGCCTCTGTTATTTTTCCTCTGTTCTTTATGACAATGCCGCACACACACAACTAAGAAATCGCGCATTTATAACACTAAATAAAAGCAACCGGAACAAGACGTTGAACAATACCGCTGGCACTGCCAGCTGTGACATCACCACATCAAGCAGGCAGGGCCATAAGGCCACACCCCAGAGAGCAGTGATTGGTCCAGGACCATGGAGTGATGGGATGGTGGCCGCTGATTGGGGAGTGCGCGAACGTCATCGGAGGAGTTGGAAGACCGGGGAATTAAAGACTTGAGTCCTGACATTTTGTGTCTTGCGCACTTGGATTTCATAGAAAGCGACCACCGTTCGTGTTGTCTCCTCTTGGCTTTTCTCTTGGTTTCCGGATCTGGAGGTGGACGGTCGCCGATAAGCTTCTTGCGTGGGTACAGTCAGTACGAGCAGTCCCGACATTTGCTCTTCCTCTTCCTCTTCTCGTCTCTTGGATGTGGACATCGATCGCGAACAGTCACAATTGTCAACAGAGGTGTGCCGAGGTCCTGCAGACGGTTGCGGCATTCTTTCTTCTTAATCCGGGCGTCATTTGGATGCGCTGAGAAACGTGGGTGCTGATGCATAGGACGACGAAGACAAGCGCGGCTGAGTGGGCAATGGGGCGCTGAGGCCTACTTGCCACGAAGGCCTGTACCGTGCCCGGATTGCGCGCTCGGGCCTGGACGATTCCCGACGGGGTTCAAGAGCCGCTCAGAGCTAAGTGCCCACAAAATTATTTATTTTCCAGATATTTTTCCCCTTGTGCTGTTTCACGAGTCTGTGTGGGGGCGCTCCATTTAGGATTTTATATTTTATTGTGCACTATTTTGTGCCGGGCATTTCTTTAATAAAGCTGGTATTTTTGTACATTTTATATTCTGTGTCGGCTTGAATTGATACTTATCACAGGTTCGAAGACAGCCGGTGGACCCGTGAAGGTACACACACACACACACACACACACACACACACACACACACACACACACACACACACACACACACACACACACACACACCCTATGTCATATCCCCTGATCTGTATACTAACTGGAAAGGGTGTTGGTCGGGTGGTTCTGAAGCCACCGGAAGTGTAGTGGCGGCCATATTATTTCCCACAAAATATTGGATTTCTACATGGATATCAACAACAGATCAGTGATTTTCTCAGAAAACATGAACCCAGTACATTGCTCTTGACAATTTCATCGATATTTCAGTTTATTTCATCATTTCGATATTGGTGAAGATCCGAATTCGAGAAATTCTTAAGTGATTCTTCACCATTGAGAAATCGGGCGAAAAGCAATATATAACATGACATTTCAAAACGTTATGGACGACTTATGATAAAATTTGGTGGACGAGTTGGTTAGGTGACAAGAAGAAGTGATTAGATTTTGGTGCAGGTCTGAATCCAGACCCGACCTATCAGTGGATACAAAACACAAACTGTTCACCTGTCAGAGGTATGCACTCTACCTGATGCCGTTCTAGTTATAAAATCTGTCCGTCCCAGTTCCATTTCAACGTCTTCGCTAATGAACATATCTTCTATATATATAAAAGAAAGTTTTTGTTTGTTTGTCTGCACAAGCTAATCTCCTGAACGGTGAAAGATATTGTAAAACCTCCAGTACAAAAAATGTCAGGACGGGCCCCGGGAAGGTTATAGGCTAGGTGGTGAGGCCGGTCGAGACTGCCTCGGCTGGGCCGGGCCCATTTCGCAATTAAAAGCTAAAGCTGAATTATAGTCGTCAATCTTATACGGCTGCGAGTAAAAGCTGAATTATAGAAGCAAATTCATTCAATAAGAACTAAAAATGTCAGGACGGGCCCCGGGAAGGTTATAGGCTAGGTGGCGAGGCCGGTCGAGGCCCACCTCGGCTGGGCCCGGCCCATTTCGCAATTAAAAGCTGAGCTGAATTATAGTAGTCAATCTTCTACGGCCACGAGTAAAAGGTGAATTATAGTAGTAAATTCATTCAAAAAGAACTAAAAATGTCAGGACAGGCCCCGGGAAGGTTATAGGCTAGGTGGCGAGGCCGGTCGAGGCCCACCTCGGCTGGGCCGGGCCCATTTCGCAATTAAAAGCTGAGCTGAATTATAGTAGTAAATTCATTCAAAAAGAACTAAAAATGTCAGGACGGGCCCCGGGAAGGTTATAGGCTAGGTGGCGAGGCCGGTCGAGGCCCACCTCGGCTGGGCCCGGCCCATTTCGCAATTAAAAGCTGAGCTGAATTATAGTAGTCAATCTTCTACGGCCACGAGTAAAAGCTGAATTATAGTAGTAAATTCATTCAAAAAGAACTAAAAATGTCAGGACGGGCCCCGGGAAGGTTATAGGCTAGGTGGTGGGGCCGGTCGAGGCTGCCTCGGCTGGGCCGGGCCCATTTCGCAATTAAAAGCTGAGCTGAATTATAGTCGTCAATCTTATACGGCTGCGAGTAAAAGCTGAATTATAGAAGCAAATTCATTCAAAAAGAACTAAAAATGTCAGGACGGGCCCCGGGAAGGTTATAGGCTAGGTGGCGAGGCCGGTCGAGGCCCACCTCGGCTGGGCCAGGCCCATTTCGCAATTAAAAGCTGAGCTGAATTATAGTAGTCAATCTTCTACGGCCACGAGTAAAAGGTGAATTATAGAAGTAAATTCATTCAAAAAGAACTAAAAATGTCAGGACGGGCCCCAGGAAGGTTATAGGCTAGGTGGCGAGGCCGGTCGAGGCCCACCTCGGCTGGGCCGGGCCCATTTCGCAATTAAAAGCTGAGCTGAATTATAGTAGTCAATCTTCTACGGCCACGAGTAAAAGCTGAATTATAGTAGTTAATTCATTCAAAAAGAACTAAAAATGTCAGGACGGGCCCCGGGAAGGTTATAGGCTAGGTGGTGAGGCCGGTCGAGGCCGCCTCGGCTGGGCCGGGCCCATTTCGCAATTAAAAGCTGAGCTGAATTATAGTAAATCTTCTACGGCCACGAGTAAAAGCTGAATTATAATATTAAATTCATTCAAAAAGAACTAAAAATGTCAGGACGGGCCCCGGGAAGGTTATAGGCTAGGTGGTGAGGCTGGTCGAGGCCGCCTCGGCTGGGCCGGGCCCATTTCGCAATTAAAAGCTGAGCTGAATTATAGTCGTCAATCTTCTACGGCTGTGAGTAAAAGCTGAATTATAGAAGTAAATTCATTCAAAAAGAACTAAAAATGTCAGGACGGGCCCCGGGAAGGTTATAGGCTAGGTGGTGAGGCTGGTCGAGGCCGCCTCGGCTGGGCTGGGCCCATTTCACAATTAAAAGCTGAGCTGAATTATAGTCGTCAATCTTCTACGGCTGCGAGTAAAAGCTGAATTATAGTAGTAAATTCATTCAAAAAGAACCAAAAATGTCAGGACGGGCCCCGTGGGGGGGGGGGGGGGGGGTGGAGGGGGTTATAGGCTAGGTGGCGAGGCCGGTCGAGGCCCACATCGGCCGGGGAGGCCCATTTTGCAATTAAAAGCTGAGCTGAATTATAGTAGTCAATCTTTTACGGCCGCGAGTAAAAGCTGATTTATAGTAGTAAATGAACGAAATGCGACCGCGGCCGGATAGTCAAACCCCGCTGCTTCGCAAGGCCGCGTATTATTCCTTTTTTAGTATAGAAGATTAAATTCATTCAAAAATAACCCGGGCATCGCCGGGTTCATTCAGCTAGTATTTTATACAAGGGTCGAGGCTCATGGAAGAAATTAACGGCAAAGGGCAGCAGGTTGACAAACTACCACAGGGTGCGCTGTTCCGTAAGAAGGTTGACCATAATCACAGAACTCAAATAGACGTAGAAGAACTATGCCCGTTCACGACACACACACAGCGGTGGCCCCGCTCGCGCGCTCACGCCGCCATTTTAGTTAGCGCAAGAACTGAATAGGCGAACGTGTGCGCTAGCTAGGCCTAGTGGAAGTGGATGAGTGGACGTGAATTTTTATATTGGACGGTGTTGTGTTGCTTTTAAACACTATTTTATGAATTCTATTCATAATTTAAATCTCTGTCGAAGCATTTTCCTGGCATCTTGACATAGTTTATCCGAATTCCCCGGTAGTTTTCCATTTCATCTCTAGCTGCTAATCTCTCACTCCTTACTATTTGCTGGTTCTTGTACCCCCTCTCCCTCTCTTTCTCTTTCTGCCTATTGCTCCTTTCTCATGTACTTTTTACCACTCTCTCCCTCCTTCTCTTTCCTGCTCCTCTCTTCCTCTATTATTTTCCAGTTCTCAACATAATTGTCTCTCCAGCTCTAAAAACAAACACACAACCCCCCCCCCCCTCTCTCTCTCTCTCCCCCTTTCCACTCCCTTCTCATGCCAATTCTCAGTATGATAGTTTCTCCATCACAGAACTTGACTTTTTTTGCTCTCCACTACACCCCCCCCCCTCCTCCCCCTCAATCCTGTTCCCTTCTCTCACTCTACTATCTTCCCCTTCTGGTCATGTTTTTACATCTTCCCTTCCTCCCCCTCCCTCCCCCCCCCACACACACACTCACTCTCTCTTTCTCTCTCTCTTTCTCTCTCTCTCTCTCGCTCTCTCTTTCTACTATATGCTCTCTCCCTCTCTCTTTCTACTATTTGTTAATTCTTTAAATCTATTCTATGAATCTATAATGATGAATGCAATTTAATATGCACGTTAAAACACAAGAACAAACATGAATATTTTTCTTAGTTTTCTAGTAATGTATTTTCCAATATTTCCATTCAGTCAAAATACAATACAGATATATATATTTCCCGTAGAAAAAGCATTAAAAACATATGCCATTACAATGTGTGTTACATTGTAATGTAAGTGTTACATTGTAAGTGTTACAAACAATAATGATGCCATTACAACATGTGAATGTCATTTTCACAAGCCATCCGTAGAAATCTCTGTATAAAAGCTCACTGGTGTTTGAACAAGATTAATTTTGATAATTGTTTTCTTACAAATGGTCCACTCAACTTCTCATTCTTCA
The DNA here is from genome assembly GCF_964187855.1 of Myxine glutinosa. NCBI lineage: Eukaryota > Metazoa > Chordata > Myxini > Myxiniformes > Myxinidae > Myxine > Myxine glutinosa. Next base: position 5,225,772 of record NC_136271.1, read on the forward strand.
ATCGGGCAAGATGATGCATTCGGATCTTGACGTACGATGAAGCAATACGCTTTATGAGAATGTACACATGATTCTTATCTGCCTCGCAATCAAACATATGATCGGACAGGGAACCAAAAATGGTGTGGCAATTCACTTCGGCAAGAACAGCAGATGAAATGACCTGAGTAAGACGAGACGCTTGAGGGAGTTCACCTCCAGTCACACTTAGCATCCTCTGGAAACACCTCTCTGTTGTTTTACAGACTTTCACCACGTCTGGAGAAGGCCTCACTAGACCACCTCTGTTCTTCTTTTCCAGCAAGCTGCCGACCATCACTTCTCCAGTGGTTAACGAAGCAATACACTCTTCGCAAGAGAGATGTTTTTCAGTCATCTTCACAACATATCCAGCAACATAACCTATCACGGAGTTCTTGTACTCTGAAAGTGTAGAAACATTCGGCACATCCGCATAATCATGATCTGTCATTGCTGGGCTCCTCAAAGTCAAGTCATACTTCCTCATCAGAAGCATGTCATCATCATTGTTAACATCAGCAGCTGTTGTTATTGCACTGGAAACATTAAGTATGCTTGTCTTGTCTTGTGCTAGGCAGTTTCCATTGACGCCTTCAATGTCATGCCGGACGAGCATCTTCCTGTACGATGTTGAGAATTCTCTGGCGGTTGGATTGTTATTCCTCCCTAAGGATGACCGCATAGCACAGAAGAAAAGTTCAAGATGATCCTGACTCATCTTGTAGGTGAGCAGATATTTGAGTCTGGGTTGATCCGCTGCAACTAGCTTCTCATACATGTTCTGGACACTCCTGATGCCAGCTAAAAACCCAATGATCGGGGTTTTCCGTGGAGTGGAAAGCATTTTCCTGCCGCCTGCATCTGTTAGGTTGGCAATGTAATCATATGCATCGGACAAGAACGGTTGCCAAAGATGGTGATTGGACTGCCTAAGTGGTCCTTTAAAACCACGAGCTATTGGGTTGCGGGAGTTCAAGACATCAAACAAAATGTCTATTCTGCGTATGAATTTCACTGTAGCTTCACATCCCTTAAATTGTGGAAGGCCTTGATCTCTTAAGAACTCGATGGCATCTGCAACACTCGTACTTAGCGTCTGGCCCGCCAAGTTCACCTTCATTTTTTGTTTTTGCCACTCCATATGGGCATTTTTCAGTTTATTGCCCAAGCGTAGGCCTTCGTGTTCTTGCACATTATAGAGCTCTTTGATGTACTGCCACTTGATGGAGTTGCCTTCACTGTCCTTGATGACGCCATAGGAAGCTAGAGTGTTCCTCATTAGCTTTAACATATGACAAATGTCCAGGAAGACATGTACACGATGATTGGGGTTCTCAGGATGTGGAAATGATGGGGAAAGTTCTGGTACTGTCATCTTTGCTTCCAAAGTCTCCAGCATTTTAAAATGGCATGACGGACCATCACATGTAACTGACTCGATCCATATGCCGATATCCGACAGCTTGCTGAGGCATTGGGTAACCAAATTCGCTCTCTCTTGCCCAGTCATGCCATTTATCAAGAAATACCCAATGGGTATCTTCCAACCAGCATTTAGGGGGACGACCATAAAGACAAGGGCTTCTGTAGCTATGGGGTTTGAATCATCATTGCACTCTGTGCCTACATCAACATATCCATGAAACTTCCTGCCATCCCACTGAACATGTTTCTTGATGGCCATCTCATCCATCATGAGAGCGCACACAAGTTCATGTCCTTTTTCCTTGGCCGTCTTTGCCTCAGCTTCTAGAGCGGAGAAAGCTTCGGTGGTGAATCCTGGCTGCCCATCTATGGTAGAGTACCACTTCCGAATGACCGATGGGTGAGGAAGCTGGAGATCAAACGTCTTGCGGACGAACCGATATGCCTTCGCCGAGTAGAAATTTAGGGTTAAGGCATAGGCTCGAAGAACGGGAGGATACTTCTCCTTGGTGGGTCCATCTTTACTTTTGGCCTTCACCAAACGCTTCATCAGTTCTGCGGGGACATTGCAGGATGCTTGAAGCATGTCTAGTCCTTGCTCTGACATAAGATTTTTCTGTTTCAGGGTGTTTACCACGGTCTCTAGAGTGTCGACTTTTTTCCGAAGTCTACGAGATTTACGTTGAGTGTTTTTGAGTCGCTTTTGATGAGAGATGACAATATCTTGCATTTTGTCCAGCTTACGTTTCACACCCCTTGGACTATCCGAAACAAAGTAAGTGTGGTCATGATGATGTTGCTTGATTGGAGATGTAGGCAGTGCCTTGCTGGATGAACCCGCCAAGCACTGTGGTGTTTCTGAAGACGAAGTTGGAGAGTCGTTCTGGCTGGTTCTTGGACGAGGTGGTTTGCGCTGTTTCACAGTCTAAAAGTGACAAAGATAAAAATAAACAAAAGAAAATGTATAACTAGACTAGTTCAGTTTCCCAAAATTCACAAATTATATATGTATAGTACATGTATGTGTTACTGCCTTTGGAATGGATCAGACAATTTGTCTGCATTTCAATGGTAGCTTAAACTTCATCGGAACTTTAGATTGATAAAAATGTTTATTTTGTATTTTTCATTCATTCATTTATTATGATATATATTTTTGGTTGTCAGAAAGTTTGGAAGGAAAATTTTATTTTATTTTATTTTGGCCTCTATTCTTTAGTTAGTAAACCGGCCTAATGCAAGAATTCTGAATTTTACTTACCTTTTGGAGATGATTTGGGAAGTTGAAAATGGTTGGAATTGAACCTTGGCGAAGTCTGGTTATCAGGCCAGTACGGTCAAAGCACTCAGCATCAAAATGATCCGAGCATAGGCTGGCATACTTGCTGGGTGTCCACTTGTCCCTCCTCATCTTTACGAGCCATTCTTTCTGAAGGGTTGAACCATCCTTGGGAAATCTATATTCAAAAGAAAAGACAAAATTTGTGAGCCCCCTTGGGTCTTTGCCCCCCCCCCCAACCAAAACTGCTTCCAACCAAAAATGCCCCCCACATGTTTTCTACACTCTATATACGGTACAGTGTCCGAAAATTCAATCACTAGACCATACTCTAGCCCCCAATATTTTTTGCTTGGCGACATTGTACACACAGCAAGGGAAATACTTTATCAAGCTTTATTTCTTTTATCAGTTAAACTCGTAATGTTATCTTGGCTCTCACCCTACATTATGATCAACTAGGGCAAATGGGCACAGATTGCACTCACTCACGCGTCACACCAATATTTTCCACAAAGTAACAATTACTAACGATAAAGAAAGCGATTACAAAATACAACCCTATTAGTCTAATTAGACGACAAATGTTAACCTAGATCCTTGATAACTGAACATGTTTATGCATCTCCTAACAGCCCAAAATTGTGTGTGGCTCAACAAAATTGGGAGAGAAGAGATTAAGAGATAGAGTCCTTAAGTTCAAGCAAAGGCACGGCCTTTGGTTCAAGTCAAAATGCACTGACAAATCCGCAAACACACACACACACACACAAACACACACACACACACACACACACACACACACACACACACACACACACACACACACACACACAAACACACACAAACTAACAGATGGGACTACATAAACGAAAAACTACATCTGTGCATAACGTGAAAGTTTAACTAGAGTTTGGCGAGTAAACTCTTCATAATTAAGAAAAAAAAATTACTTACCTGTGGAATGTTTTCCCAGAACCTTTCACAAGTCGATTTGTACAGTTTATTGCAGCACAAGAAGGCATATTGCTGATATTTGTTGAACATTCACACTGCTCATGTTAACAATAGGCCTATCTGTACGCAGAAAGCGGAGGTGTCTTGCGCTAACTAAAATGGCTGCCGCGTTGCGGCGGAGGGGCCACACAGCGGCCTGCATAGTTCTTCTACGTCTATTTGAGTTCTGTGACCATAATACTCCTTGGAGGTCTCTGCATTGTGTTGGACGAAGAAGAAGAACACGTGATATCTCGACGTTCAAAGTTCTGAAGAACAAATTGTCCTCCAACCTCCAAATGGTTTCAATGCAGTGGAAACCAAGCAAGGCCGTTTAGCGTAGGAAGGAAATGGTGTGGTATGGCCGTAGCGCACACTCACTCAAAGTGATGTTGAGGAGACATTTGGAGTGTAGTGTGAAATGTTAATGTGTTAATGGATGGAGGTAACACAAGGCAAACGTTCCCAGGAAGACTATTAATGGTGGAATTTTACAGGCTCCTGCTGCTCATATACAAGGATCACAGGCCGTGGCGGCGTGGCATGTCCAGACCAGAACGTAAATTCAGTGTGGAGGGAAACCTCAAGGATCTTACTCAAAAAGACCACTTCACAAAGGTTCATTGAATCATCCATTGAATATTCATTTAGAGCTCGGTACCAAAATGGTCTTTCTATGTGCACATAGGAGACAGAGCATGATGCCATGTCGAGCATCCATCATAGTCCGCTCTCATTTCTGGTCTTCGAGCACAACCTCTTATCCAGCACCATGATTTATTGGGTGGGGGAAAGAGAACGCGTAAACCCATCCTCCTCTGTTTGCAATTTCAAGGCAGTGCTTTCAGGTTTTATAATTGGTACATTCCAAAGAGATATGTAGATGACTGAGTCCATTACCTCCGAAGATTTAACAATGCTTTGCCCAATCTCAGTTTGACCTTTGGAGGAGTTACAGAGGGTGAGCAAACATTTGCAAATAGGTACAGAGACGGGGTATTGTCTTAATGCAGATTAAACCATTCAGATTACAATGGGGGTGGAAAACAGGCCAGAAATATTGGCGACATTCGAAAAAGCTTCTACACCAACTGTCCTTCAAACTAACTTCAAACTACAGTTTTGGCCAAAAATATTGGCACCCTTGCATTTTTTTTCAAATAACACAATTTTCTCGAAAAATAAGTTGAAATTGACAAAAGTATTTGTCTCCACAATTCTTCATTTCACTGTTAATATTACAAAACCTTTGTTTTTGATTCAGAACTTAATATATCCTTTTAAATCAGAAAATAAAAATATATGGCATTGACAAAATTATTGACACTTTAGACTTAATATTTGGTAGCACAGGCTTTGGACAAAATAACTGCAGTCAATCACTTCCTGTAGTCAGGAATGAGCTTCCTCCACCTCTCGACTGGCAGTTTGGCCCACTCTCCTTGTACAAACTGCTCCAGTTCTCCCAGATTTGAAGGGTGCCTTCTCCCAACTGCTGTTTTCAGATCTCCCCACAGGTGTTCAATGGGATTTAGATCTGGACTCATTGCTGGCCACTTCAGAACAGTCCAGCATTTTGTCTTGAACCATTCCTGGGTGATTTTTGAAATGTGTTTGGGGTCATTTTCCTGCTGCAAGACCCATGACCTTCGACAGAGATCCAGCTTTCTGACACTGGGTTGAACATTGTGCTCCAAAATGCCTTGGTAATCTCCTGATTTCATGATTCCATGCACACATTCAAGGTACCCAGCACTAGAGGCAGCACAGCAACCCCAAAACGTCACTTGACCTACTCCATATTTGACTGTAGGGAAGGTGTTCTTTACTTTGAAGGCTTCATTTTGTTTTCTGTAAACATAGAGATGATGTGCTTTACCAAAAAGCTCTAATTAAATCTCATCTGTCCACAGAAAGATTTTGGCTTGTTCAGGTGTGTTTTGTTCAAACTCCATTCGGGCTTTCTTATGTCTCTCTCTCAGCAGTGGGGTCCTCCTGGGTCTCGTACCATAGAACCCCCTTTCATTGAGTTGGCGACGGATGGTGCTAGTCGAAACTGTCGTACTTTGTGTCTGAAGGTCAGCTTGAATCTGTTTGGCAGTTGATCGAGGTGCTTTCTCCACCAGTCGAACAATCCTTCGCTGCAATGTTCAATTACGTTTTCTCTTGCGGCCACATCCAGGGAGGTTGGCTACAGTGCCATGGGCCTTAAACTTCCTGATAATATTGCGTACTGTGGACACAGGAACATCAATGTCTCTGGAGATAGATTTGTAGTCTCGAGATTGTCCATGCTTGGCTACAATATTGTGTCTGACCTCCTCAGACAATTCTCTGGTTTTCTTTATTTTCTCCATGTTCATTGCGGTCCACACAGTGGCACAAACAGCAGAATGACTCCTTTTCTCCATTCAAACTGGTTGAATGAGTGATTTTTTTTATTGCAGGCACCAGCAACTCACCACAGGTGAGTTCAATTCCAAAGTAAAGGAGATTTACCCGCTTGAAATTTAATTAGTTCTCACAACTTCTAAAAGGTGCCAATAATATTGTCCGGGCCATTTTAGGATTTATTTGTGGAATAAGCTAACATTTAGTAATTTTTCAGCTTTTTTTGTTTTGTTCCACTGCAAACCAAGGAAATACAAATGTGGATAACAAAAGATTTTTTAATTTCAACAATTTTCTGGAAGAAATGGTGAATTATTTGAAAAAAGTGCAAGGGTGCCAATATTTTTGGCCACGACTGTATGTAAAAGATAAAATGTAACAAGATTTTCTGAATCATAATTCGTCATGTATGTAACATCGTATCGATGGAATTCACCATTGGGAAGACTTCATTCCAACATCATGTTTCAAAGCACAATATATCTAACGAGATCACGCTATTCATAAAGAAATATAAGCATAAAGCGCGGCGTTACGCGCGCTGCTTGTGAGCAAGGAGGAAGCGGACAAGCGGTAACATATAAACGTCTTTATTGTAAGAGCACACTAACACTGAACTGCTCCGGGCTGGGCGCCCGGTGTATATCATGAGGCCACGCCTACCCCTCGGGCGTGGCCACCGCCCACTTGGTGCGTGGAATGATGTCACCACGCCAGTGGGCTTTTGTGTCCGCCACACGCGCCCCCCCAGAATTCCCGCGCACCTGGAGGGCCAGTTTGCGGGGCAGACGAATGACCCGGCCGAAGCGCCCCCTGGCGATCGGCGGCGTCCGGGGTGCAGGGATGCCAGGTGGGATGCCCCTGGCTGCCCCTGGGATGGGTGCAGGACCGGGGGGCGGCGTGGCGGTGGGGCTGGGCGGTGCCGGGGGTCCGCCCGCAGGAGGGCGGCCCCGACGTGGGGGTCGGGCCACTGGCGGTGGATGGTCCACATCGAGGTGGGCCGGCTTGAGGCGGTCTACCGAAATGCGGTCAGGAGTACCGCCGATGTCCAGGGTGAAGTGCTTCGCCCCGGTCTCCAGCACGCGGAAAGGCCCGTCGTACGGGGGCCGCAGTGGTGTCCGATGGGCATCGTGGTGGACGAAGACGTACTCCGCCGTGCGAAGCTCCGGGGCGACGTGCGTCGGTGGGTGCCCGTGGCATGCCGTTGGCACCGGGGCGAACCTTTGGGCGGTCTCTTGCAGAGCGGAGCGCTGCTGTGCCATGGTGCCGTGGAGTCGGGGAGGAACTCGCCCGGCACCCGCAGCGGTTGCCCGAAGACCAACTCCGCCGCGGATGCGCGCAGGTCCTCCTTGGGCGCCGTCCGGAGGCCCAGCAGGACCCAGGGGAGCCTGTCGACCCAGCCGCCGTCGCGGAGGGTGGCCCGGAGCGCGGCCTTCAATGAGCGGTGAAATCGCTCACACAGGCCGTTAGCCTGGGGGTGGTAGGCCGTGGTTCGGTGCAGCCGGACCCCGAGCCCCTGCGCAACCGCCCCCCAGAGCTCTGAGGTGAACTGGGGGCCACGGTCGGATGAGATGTCTGAGGGGGCGCCGAACCGGGCGACCCAGGTGGCGATGAAAGCCTGCGCGACATCGGCCGCCGTTGTCGACGCCAAGGGCACGGCCTCCGGCCACCGGGTGGTGCGGTCCACCATGGTGAGGACGTAGGTGAAACCCCGCGAGGGGGGCAGAGGTCCCACCAGGTCCACATGGACGTGGTCAAACCGGCGTTCCGGCACCGTGAACGGGGACAACGGGGCCTGGGTGTGCCGGTGCACCTTGGCGCGCTGGCACGCGAGGCACGTCCTGGCCCAGCCGCGGACGGCCTTCCGGAGGCCATGCCAGACGAACTTGTCGGCGATCAGCCTTTGGGAGGCCCTCGCGCCCGGGTGGGACAGGCCGTGGATGGCGTCAAACACCTGGCGCTGCCAGCCCGCGGGCACGATGGGGCGAGGACGCCCGAGGGAGACGTCGCACAAGAGGGCCGCGCCCGCGCCGTCGAACGGCACCTCGGTGACGCGGAGGCCCGTGATGGCGGTCCGCAAGGCCTGGACGTCGGGGTCAGCGGCCTGGTCCGCTGCCATCCGGGCATAGTCGATGCCGAGGTGGACTGCGTGGGCGACGGCCCGGGAAAGGCAATCCGCCACCGGGTTGTCCTTCCCCGCGATGTGCTGGATGTCCGTCGTGTACTCGGACACGGCCGAGAGGTGACGCTGCTGCCGGGCCGACCACGGCTCGGTGACCTTGCCCATCACGAAGATCAGCGGCTTGTGGTCGACGAAGGCAGTGAACGCACGGCCCTCGAGCAGATGGCGGAAGTGCCTGACCGCCAAGTGAAGTCCGAGCAACTCGCGGTCGAAGGTACTCTAACGGCGTTCGGGCGGGCGAAGCTGCCGGCTAAAGAACGCCAGCGGTTGCCAAGCTCCATGCACCCATTGCTCGTGCACCGCGCCCACCGCGTAGTCTGAGGCATCGGTGGTGAGGGCGATCGGTGCATCGGGCGCCGGGTGCGCGAGCATGGTGGCGTTAGCCAAGGCGAGCTTCGCGCCCGTGAACGCCGTGTCCATCTGCTCGGTCCAGGTAACGTCGCCTTTGCCCGGCTTACCTCGGAGAGCTTCGTGCAGGGGGCGCAGGAGCTGGGCGATACGGGGCAGGAACCGATGGTAAAAGTTCACCATGCCCAGGAACTCCTGCAGCCCTCTGATCGTGCAGGGGCGCGGAAACCCCTTCACCGCCTCCACCTTGGCCGGCAGGGGGACGGCTCCGTGCCTGGTGACACGGTGCCCCAGAAAATCGATTGTGGCGGCGCCGAACCGGCACTTTGCGGGGTTCACAATCAGGCCATGCTGGCCCAGGCGTTCGAAGAGCGTGCGGAGGTGGCGTAGGTGCTCTTCGCGGGACGTGCTGGCGACGAAGATATCGTCCAGGTAGACGTAGACAAAATCCAAGTCGCGCAGGACGCTGTCCATCAGTCGCTGGAACGCCTGAGCCGCATTCTTCAGACCGAAGGGCATGCGCAGGAACTCGAAGAGTCCGAATGGCGTGATGACCGCCGTCTTCGGGACGTCCTCCGGCCTGACGGGGACCTGATGGTAGCCGCGTATGAGGTCCACCTTCGAGAAGAAGGACCTGCCCGCCAAACGGGCGGAAAAGTCCTGAATGTGGGGGACGGGGTAGCGGTCGGGAGTCGTGGCGTCATTGAGACGGCGATAGTCCCCGCACGGTCGCCATCCCCCGCCGGGCTTCGGCACGATGTGCAGCGGCGACGCCCAAGCGCTCTCTGAGCGCCGAACGATGCCGAGTCGCTCCAGGGTAGCGAACCCCGCTTTTGCCACCGCCAGCTTCGTCGGCTCGAGGCGGCGTGCCCGGGCGTAGACCGGTGGCCCGACGGTGGGGATGTGATGGGCCACCCCGTGCTTGACGGCCCCCCGCCGAGAAGGTGGGCCGCGTGAGGGCCGGGAAGCCGGCGAGGAGGCGGGTGAATGCGTCCGCTGCCGGAAGCGTACAGACCAACGTGGCCGGAACCGAATCATTCGGCAAGCCGCTTGGCAAGCCGCTCGTTGAGCTGGGCAACGCACAGGCGAGCGAGCTGAACGTCTCGGCCTGGACAAGACGTCTGCGCTTGACGTCGACCAGGAGCCCATTAGCGCACAGGAAATCCGCGCCAAGCAGTGCCATGGGCACGTCGGCGGTGACGAACGTCCATCGGAAAACCTGCCCTCCAAACCGCAGAGAGAGGCAGCGTTTTCCGTACGTACGGATGGGCGTCCCGTTCGCGGCAAGCAGCGCGGGGCCCCCACCCGCGGCATGCTTGTCTGACGTGCCGGCGGGAATGACACTCACCTGCGCTCCCGTGTCGCACAGGTAACGGCGCCCGGAGAAGGTGTCCGTTATGAACAGCAGGCTGCTCGAACGGCCGGCGCTCATCGCCACTATTGAGCGCCGGCCCGGGCGTTTCCCGACCCGTTGAAGGAGCACGGCGGATGACACCGCCGAGCTTCGTGGCCGAACTTGGCGTGGAACCAGCACCAGGTGGTGGAGCTGGAGGAGCGCGGCTGGCTCCGCCAGGCCGGTGGAGTTGGCGGGTTTCCCCGCGGTGGCGGTTTTCGCTGCGGCGGTGGGCGGGGTGTGGCGGCGTTCACGAGGTGCGTATCAGCATGCTGCGTATGCTGTAGAAGCTGATGCTGTGGAACATGCTGCTGAACATCAGCCTCGAGGGCCGTGACGGCCACGCCGACGCTCGCCCGCGTGTCCGAAGCGGCGAAGTACTTGTCCGCCTCGGCCGCCAATGCTCGGGGTTCCGTTAGCCCGGTCCCGGCCAACGCGAGGCGAACCTGCGCTGGAAGTTGGCGACGGAAAAGCGCCCGGAATAGCGAACCGGGGGCTTCGTCGCCCAACAGTGACAGCATATGGTCCATTCGGACCGACGGGCGCGTCTCACCGAGCTCGGGGAGATCCAGGAGGCGGTCGGCCCGTGCGTCGTCCGTGAGGCCGAACGTGGCTAGGAGTAGCCGCTTGAGTGCCTCGTACTTGTGGCCTTTCGCTGGGTGGCGAAGGACGGACACAACTCGAGCGGCCGTGCCGGGCCCGAGGGAGGCGACGACGTGGCAATAGCGCGTGTCATCGCCGGTGAGGCGCCGTAGCTGAAATTGGGCTTCGGCCTGGACGAACCAGACTTCGGCCTGAGCCTCCCAAAATTCCGGAAGTTTGACGAAGTCGGCCATGGCGATGGCGGCGCGTGTGGAAGGATCGCTCCGGCAGATCCAACGTCGAGGGTCACCAGTAAAGCGCGGCGTTACGCGCGCTGCTTGTGAGCAAGGAGGAAGCGGACAAGCGGTAACATATAAACGTCTTTATTGTAAGAGCACACTGTAACACTGAACTGCTCCGGGCTGGGCGCCCGGTGTATATCATGAGGCCACACCTACCCCTCGGGCGTGGCCACCGCCCACTTGGTGCATGGAATGATGTCACCACGCCAGTGGGCTTTTGTGTCCGCCACAAGCACATATTTAATAAAAGATTACACCAAATGGTTTATCATTGCCTTGGTTCGGAAGAAATTTCAGCAACACATGGGTTGACATTGCTTTTGTAGAAGTTTCAACAGTACCAGAAGACTACACTGTTTCCCATCCTGAGAGATGATTAGGTGAGGAATAAATTTAAAGAGAATGTCGGCGATAGCTCGCCTACTCTTTCATGAGAAACTCCATCTTTGATTTTCCAATCTTTGCTCTTATTATTGTAGAATAATTATTCTTCTTATAATTTCCTCCACAGCAGACGGGACAACTAGCTTTAGTAGAGGTCTTCCATCGGAATGGAATGAGTGGCGGTGTGCTCCGCGATGCAGCGCTACATGCACCAGTACGGTAACTTTGAGTCGGATTCAGCTCCACGTGGGAACAATCTTGTATACGATCACACCACCGTACCCTTGTCGATGAGAACTTCCTTGTTGTCAAATTGGCTTGTATTATAATTACACACGATGCGGTCGTGCGCTACCTGACAGCAAGGCTGTGATTCCTCCTTCTCTACATTGCCAAAGCATTAAACGTAACTTTTTTTTTTACTGTTCCAACAATTATATTGAATAAAGAAAAAATTAAGGAATGTGCCCAAATTGTAACGTTATTGAGTAAAACAAAAATAATTAACAAGCGGAATCCAATGGCGGATTACAGTACAGTGGCAAATGGGACATTTGCTCCCGGCCCCAGATCTTGACCAGACAAAATAAAGTGAATAAAATGTTTTTATGCTGTTTCTATTTTTATAAACGAAAATAGCTGTTTGGACATGGTCCAAACTTGGTACTCTGTTCTGTTCTTACTAACATAGCGTGGGTTGAGGGAGCAATCAAGGAAAACTGTGGAGTGAGTTGTGCGAGTGAATGGTGTGAGAGGTGTGATGTTCCGTGTGCGTTAACAGTGTGAAGAAGGCCGTGTGATGTTCCGTGTGCGTTAACAGTGTGAAGAAGGCCGTGAGATGTTCCGTGTGCGTTAACAGTGTGAAGAAGGCCGTGTGATGTTCCGTGTGCGTTAACAGTGTGAAGAAGGCCGTGTGATGTTCCGTGTGCGTTAACAGTGTGAAGAAGGCGTGAGATGTTCCGTGTGCGTTAACAGTGTGAAGAAGGCCGTGTGATGTTCCGTGTGCGTTAACAGTTTGAAGAAGGCCGTGAGATGTTCCATGTGCGTTAACAGTGTGAAGAAGGCCATGATATGTTCCGTGTGCGTTAACACTAACAGTGTGAAGAAGGCCGTGAGATGTTCCGTGTGCGTTAACAGTGTGTAGAAGGCCGTGAGATGTTCCGTGTGCGTTAACAGTGTGAAGAAGGCCGTGAGATGTTCCGTGTGCATTAACAGTGTGAAGAAGGCCGTGTGATGTTCCGTGTGCGTTAACAGTGTGAAGAAGGCCGTGTGATGTTCCGTGTGCGTTAACAGTTTGAAGAAGGCCGTGAGATGTTCCATGTGCGTTAACAGTGTGAAGAAGGCCGTGATATGTTCCATGTGCGTTAACACTAACAGTGTGAAGAAGGCCGTGAGATGTTCCGTGTGCGTTAACAGTGTGAAGAAGGCCGTGAGATGTTCCGTGTGCGTTAACAGTGTGAAGAAGGCCGTGAGATGTTCCGTGTGCGTTAACAGTGTGAAGAAGGCCGTGAGATATTCTGTGTGAGTGAACCATGTAAGGGCTATTTAAAATGTATCTCTCTTATTTTTTCCTGTTTTGTTTTTGTTCCAAAACTGGCTATTTAAGATATATGTTCGTATTTTTTCTCTATTTTTTGTTTAAAAGTGGGCTATTTAATATATATTTCTCCAATTGTTTTGGTTCCAAAACTCACTATTTAAAATATATTTTTTCATATGCATAAAAATAGGAAAAAAAATACATTTCCCATATATTTTTCCCCTATTTCTTTTTTTACTCGGGGAGGACCGTGAGTTGTTCTGTGTGAGTAAACAGTAGAAGGAGAGCTGTGAGATGTTCCATGTGAGTGAACCATGTAAGGAGGGCCGTGAGATGTTCCGTGTGCGTTAACAGTGTGAAGAAGGCCGTGAGATGCTCTGTGTGAGTAAACGGTAGAAGGAGAGCTGTGAGATGTTCCATGTGAGTGAACCATGTAAGGAGGGTCGTACGTTGTTCTTTGTGAGTCAATAGTATAAGGAGAGCTGTGAGGTGTTTCATGTGAGCAAACGGTGTAAGGAGGGCCGTGAGTTGTTCTGTGTGAGTCAATAGTATAAGGAGGGCCGTGAGTTGTTCTGTGTGAGTCAATAGTGTACTGAGGACCGTGAGTTGTTCTGTGTGAGTAAACAGATTCAGGAGAGCTGTGAGATGTTCCATGTGAGTGAACCATGTAAGGAGGGCCGTACGTTGTTCTTTGTGAGTCAATAGTATAAGGAGAGCTGTGAGGTGTTTCATGTGAGCAAACAGTGTAAGGAGGGCCGTGAGTTGTTCTGTGTGAGTCAATAGTATAAGGAGGGCCGTGAGTTGTTCTGTGTGAGTCAATAGTGTACTGAGGACCGTGAGTTGTTCTGTGTGAGTAAACAGATTCAGGAGAGCTGTGAGATGTTCCATGTGAGTGAACCATGTAAGGAGGGCCGTACGTTGTTCTGTGTGAGTCAATAGTATAAGGAGAGCTGTGAGGTGTTTCATGCGAGTAAACAGTGTAAGGAGGACCGTGAGTTGTTCTGTGTGAGTCAATAGTATAAGGAGAGCTGTGAGGTGTTTCATGTGAGTAAACCGTATAAGGAGGGACGTGAGTTGTTCTGTGTGAGTGAACCATGTAAGGAGGGCTGTGAGTTGTTCTGTGTGAGTCAATAGTGTAAAGAGAGCTGTGAGATGTTCCATGTGAGTAAACAGTATAAGGAGGGGCGTGAGTTGTTCTGTGTGAGTGGAGTATAAGGAGACGTGTGAGTTGTTCTGTGTGAGTAAACAGTATAAGGAGGGCCGTGAGTTGTGCTGTGTGAGTGAACAGTGTAAGGAGAGCTGGGAGATGTTCCATGTGAGTGAATCGTGCAAGGAGGGCTGTTACATGGAACATTACTCACATTAAACATATTACCCTGACTATCCAGTCTATAAATTACATACCCGCCTCCTCAGTGTCACATGCAACAAAACACCTTACTCTTGACAGGTCTCTGTTATAAGAGTAAATGTACGCTATGCAGATCACATGGCCCATACTATGGTCTTACTTTACCATTCTAGCTATGGAACCCTCCCCTCTCCTTCCACATCATTTTTTTTTTTTGTATTCAGGGACGAGGCTCGTGTAAGAGCTAACATTAATCACAAAAAAAAAAAAAACGGACACATAAAACATATAATAAGGGGAGCGGTAGACAAGATGGGGAGAGAGGGGGAAGGACACAAGCACAACATGTGAGAGCAGGGACATCGGGAGATCTGTGGGAGGGAGAGGGCTTGGGGGGGAGGAGGGAGAGGGATTTGGGGGGAGGGGTGGGAGGGGTGGGAGGAGTGGGAGAAGTATAAAACACATGGACAATGCAAGGAATTCCAGGAAAGAAGTTGGTATTTCAAAAAAGTTAATAACTTGTTAAAGTTATAATGAAGTTATACACGTTGATAAAGTTGAATAATATTAATTAACAACTTGGTCAAAATATCAAAGGGAAAATTGTCACAGCAGGTAGAAATGGACCTTAACAACCCGTCCGCAACACGCCGGGCACAACAGCACGAGACGGCTGGGTTTTGTAATCACTTCTATTTATTTATTTACCATTTTAACTTTTGTCATCAATTTTCAACAAACCTTTACTATGAGAATATAGAGAACACCAATTAATAGAATTCGAATTTTCTTTAGTTATTCTCATCAAATTTAATTCGAGTACAATATCGGACAAAAGTAAAAGACTTTACATCTTGAGAGACGCTTAATCCAGTTGGCATTTTTTCACCATAAACACAGAAACTTTTAAAAGAGGTCAAAGTAGAAACTTCAGATTCATCACGAATTTATTAGTTACCAAATGTAAACACAAACCTTGATTGCAACAACGTGTTGATTAATCCAGAGGAGCCATTTAATTAAACCGAGAAAGCAGCAAAAGATGAAGCAGTTAAAAGGATAAAATTATTTCAGTCGTAAATTCACAATTTTATAAAAGTGCTGATGGACAAATCACTGTTTGATCAAAGTATTAAATCAAATCGAAATGATTGTTGAATACGTGAACAGTTGGGTGTCGGAAGTGGTGTCGGTCCAACGTGTCCTATTCATTTAGTCCTTCGCAGACCTTCAACATGGCTTGCTGAATCCTGGAGGAAAAAGAAAAACTTTTGTCTATTACAACATCGAGGTGTTCCTGTTTCGTTAACTATGACAGGTGATCTATAACAATAACGATTTTGTAAGACTTGACGTGTTACAGGACAGGAAACTCCATTTATATTCGAGCGATTTGACTCCAAGCTCTCATGACCATTGCGTCGTGCGCCCTGACATCAGAAAACAAGTTGAGCAAGTTACGGAAAGTACAATTTCACAAAGTTACTTCTTGTTCACCATTTACATGGTTAATCCGTAGTTTACAGTCATAAGACAATGGTATGCTCCATATGCTTCCTCCACTTGAACGAGGAACAAGTTTACAATTCATGGCGGACACATTACAGAGACAACTCGAGGTTGATACATTTATTGATTATAAAATGTTCCAATATTAAATTAAATTACCTTTCAGGGTCAATTTTTTCTTCACACATATTCTGGAAGACGAAAAGGTGGCGAAGAGCATATTCGTACTGGAAATAGAAGGAAAACGTTAATAATCTGCTCTTAGACGGTCATTGTTATTGATGAATATATTACCTGATCCGCCAGTTCCTTACAACATTCAACTTGAAACACCAATTATATATCTTTAGGCACATTTTAAGCGACATGACAAAAAGAAGAATGTTACGCATGTTTAATATAATGAAGGGGATAGACAAAATACATGTGGTAGAATTATTCAGAACAATAGACAATAAGACAGTGACACATAGCCTGAGGGTGAGAGTTAGGACAGTCATAAGGCAAAGGGTCTTTCACTCAGAGTAGGTAATGCATGGAATGGTCTCCCTAAAAAGGTAGTGGCAGCAGAAACAGTAGATAGAAGCTGGGCTTTGGCTGCGCCACTCAAGGACTTTCATGTTCCCATTCTGCTGCCATTCCAGTGTTGCTTTGGGTGTGTGCTTGGGGTCATTCTCCTGTTGCAACGTAAGTCTTCGCCACAGTCTAAGATCTTTTGCACTCTGAAGCAGGTTCTCCTCAAGGATTTGCCTGTATTTGGCTCCATTAATTGCTCCCTCTATCCTTACAAGTCTCCCTTTCCCTGCCGCTGAAAAGCATCCCCATACCATGATGCTGCCATCACCATGCTTAATGATGTTAGATGGGTGTAGGGATGGTGTTGGATGGGTGATGAGCTATGCTAGGTTTCCGCCAAACATAGTGCTTTACATTCAAGCCAAAGAGTTCAATGTTCGTCTCATCAGACCACAGAATATTTGCCTCTTGCTCTCAAACGTTCACTTGCGTTTTTGCAAACTCCAGGTGTGCTATAATGTGCCTTTTTCTCAGGAGTGGCTTCTGTCTGGCCACTCTGCCATAAAGCCTACATTTGTGAAGAGCTGCAGATACTGTTGTCCTTCCAGCAGGTTCTCCCATCTCAGCCAAAGAACTGTGTAGTTCTGTCAGAGTGGTCATTGGGTTCTCGGTCACCTCCCTGACCAAGGTCCTTCTTGCCCAGTTGCTCAGTTTGGTCGGACGGCCAGCTCTAGGAAGAGTCTGGGTCATACAATATTCTTTCTATTTCCTAATGATGGAGGTCACTGTGCTCTTGGGAACTTTCAACGCTCTATAAATTATTTTATACCCTTCCCCAGATCTATGCCTCCTCACAATTGTATCTCGGAGTTCTACGGACAGTTCCTTGGACTTCATGGTAGAGTTTCTGCTCTGACGTGCACTGTCAACTGTAGGACCTTGTATAGAAAGGCGTGTTTCTTTCTAAATCATGTCCAATCAATTGAATTGGCCACAGGTGGACTCCATTCAAGTTGTAGAGACATCCCAACGATGATCAAAGGAAATTTGATGCACCTGAGCTCAATTTGGAGTGTCACAGCAAAGGGGTTGAGTTGAATACCTATTGACTAAAGACATTTCAGCTTTTCATTTTAAATTATTTTGTAAAATATTCCAAGAAATAAAAGATCTCCACTTTGATATTGCAGGATATTATGTGTAGATCAGTAAAAAAAGATCTCCATTTATTATATTTTAAAATCAAGCTGTAACACAACAAATTGTGAAAAAAGTCAAGGGGTATGAATACTTTCTGAAAGCACCGTAGGGGAGCACCACAATACCTTTGGCATGTTCCAGTTAAAGCAGTGATTTTTAAAAGTCACCACCGCAGACTTATAGCAGGTATGTTGACTGAGCAGGCTCTGCGCATTCAGTACTCTCGTCTTCTGCTCTTCTGAGTGAGTCGCCATCTCTGCGATCTTCTTTACCACCTGCTGCATCGACTGCCGGATCTAGAAAAACAAAAGAGCAATTTCTTAGACCTGAAAACAACACAAGTGTTTTACATTTTGTTTCCAGACAGAACACAAAGGTAATGCTCATTGGGATGTTGCACTGAAGACATGATTCTCAAAACTTTTCACTGCGATTCATTCATCCGATCGTGTGCAGGACTTGGCTGTGGATTTGGATATCTGCTGGGAGCACAGCCATGCCGTTGACGCAGTGCCCTTTGTCGTTTAGTCCAATAATTTGGAATTTATTCAGGGTGCTGGAGATCACTATATTTTCCAACTCTGTGAATCAGAGCATGGGGTCTTTATATCATCCACAAACTGTTTTTTTTTTTTTTTTTTCATATGAGACACCCAGCTTAATGTTCATCCAAAGGTGCACTTTGTGATGGAACACTTTACCTGCAAAGCACCAATCCGATGGTGAATAGTCGGACAGGGAATCGAACCCACACTAGACAGGTCAAGGGTAACTGCGTTCATTCTGCTATTGTTTGTATGAGCGTCAATGGGAGACACAACTTGAGGCAAGAAATGTCTGGAATGTGGTTTGAAACAAACTTTATGATGATGATGATGGTGATGGATGGTGATGGGTGGATGGGTGGATGGGTGGATGGTACATTTCTACACAACAGAGAATTGTGGAGTAGAGACCTAAGGTTTGCATATGATGTGCATTTGCTCATCAGAGGAGTGCTTCATCTGGGGACAACTTACACCTGCAGCCCTGATGAGTCTTCCTTCACCCGTTTGGTTCGAACAGATTATCTCAATCAAATATCGTCATTATTACCAAGAGGAAAACTACAATATTGCTCGATTTCTGTAAAAAACAAAAACTTGATGAAGAATTACCTTGAAAAGTTCCTGTAGTTTTTGTCGAATGTTATTGGACTGGTACTCATTTTCTTCCTTTTGCAGTTGTCGTTGAAGAATATCCAAGGTGACATCAGGTGAAGGAATTGCATGTTTAAATGGCTTGATGGATACAATCTGCTGAGCTGCTGCTGCTGCTGCTGCATTTCCTTGAAATTGGATGACCTTCATGTCACCCATATTCTGGAAAACAGAGATAATGTACAAGTCACACTCTACTATAAATGGATGAGGTGTGTGTCTGTATGTGTGTGTGTGTGTGTGTGTGTGTGTGTGTGTGTGTGTGTGTGTGTGTGTGTGTGTGTGTTTATCTGAGGACAGAGGGAGCTGCAAATGGAGGAAATGTTGAGTTGGATCTTGGAGACGGCGTGAAGCTCGAAAGTGTGAAAACATTTTGCTACCTCGGAGACATGCTGAATGGAGAAGGTGGATCAGACTCGGCAACGGTTGCAAGAGTGAGATGTGCATGGAAGAAGTTTCGGGAACTGAGTGGCGTGCTGATGAGGAGGGGAGTGTCGTTGAAGCTGAAGGGAAAGGTGTATGCTGCATGTGGGAGAAGTGTTATGATTTATGGTAGCGAGACATGGGTAATGAACGTAGAGCAGCAACGAAGGCTGGAAAGGGTGGAAATGCGAATGGTTCGGTGGATGTGCGGATTATCGTTGAGAGAGAGAGGAAGACAAATGATGAATTGTGAAAGATGATGGGAATAGAGCCTGTGATGGATGCTGTGAAGAGGAACAGGTTGAGATGGTTTGGTCATGTGTTGAGGAAGGACGAAAGTGACTGGTTGAGAAGAGTGAGGGAAATGAATGTGGAAGGAAGTAGAGGACCAGGAAGACCAAGAAAGACTTGGCTAAAGGTGGTGAAAGAAGAAATGCGGGCAAGGGGGTTAACAAGGGGAGATGCAGAAAATAGGGCAAAATGGAGGAGATCATCATGGGGACCCCAAGGCTAACCCCCACTCTAGCAGGGAAAATGGCCTTAAAATGCATGTTGTTGTTGTTGTTGTTGTTGTGTACATATTGAATAAGTTATTAAATACTTTGTACACATTGAATAAGTTATTAAATACTTTGAACATATTGAATAAGTTATTAAATACTTTGTACATATTGAATAAGTTATTAAATACTTTGTACATATTGAATAATATATTAAATACTTTGTACATATTGAATAAGTTATTAAATACTTTGTACATATTGAATAAGATATTGAATACTTTGTCCATATTGAATAAGTTATTAAATACTTCGTACATATTGAATAAGATATTGAACACTTTGTACATATTGAATAAGTTATTAAATACTTTGTACATATTGATGTTATTAAATACTTTGTACATATTGAATAATTTATTAAATACTTTGTACATATTGAATAAGATATTGAATACTTTGTCCATATTGAATAAGTTATTAAATACTTTGTACATATTGAATAAGTTATTCAATACTTTGTACATATTGAATAAGTTATTAAATACTTTGTACATATTGAATAAGTTATTAAATACTTTGTACATATTGAATAAGTTATTAAATACTTTGCTGCTGCATTCAATACTTTGTACATATTGAATAAGTTATTAAATACTTCTTACATATTGAATAAGATATTCAATACTTTGTACATATTGAATAAGATATTCAATACTTTGTACATATTGAATAAGTTATTAAATACTTTGTACATATTGATGTTATTAAATACTTTGTACATATTGAATAAGTTATTAAATACTTTGTACATATTGAATAAGTTATTAAATACTTTGCACATATTGAATAAGTTATTAAATACTTCGTACATATTGAATAAGTTATTAAATACTTTGTACATATTGAATAAGTTATTAAATACAGTGGACATATTGAATAAGTTATTAAATACTTCGTACATATTGAATAAGTTATTAAATACTTCGTACATATTGAATAAGTTATTAAATACTTTGTACATATTGAATAAGTTATTAAATACAGTGGACATATTGAATAAGTTATTAAATACTTTGTACATATTGAATAAGTTATTAAATACATTGTACATATTGAATAAGTTAATAAATACAGTGGACATATTGAATAAGTTATTAAATACATTGTACATATTCAATAAGTTATTAAATACTTTGTACATATTCAATAAGTTATTAAATACTTTGTACATATTGAATAAGATATTAAATACTTTGTACATATTCAATAAGTTATTAAATACTTCGTACATATTGAATAAGTTATTCAATACTTTGTACATATTGAATAAGTTATTAAATACTTTGTACATATTGATGTTATTAAATACCTTGTACATATTGAATAAGATATTAAATACTTTGTACATATTCAATAAGTTATTAAATACTTTGTACATATTGAATAAGTTATTAAATACTTTGTACATATTGAATAAGTTATTAAATACTTTGTACATATTGATGTTATTAAATACTTTGCATATATTTAATGCTAAGGAAAGGGGAAAAGGAAGTAAGAAATTGGGGTCAGGTATGAGGGAAAAAGGGTGCAGGTGCATGGAAAAAGGAAGGAAGAGTGAAGGAGAGAGTGAGGGTTACCATATCTCCAAATTGCATCACATGACTGGAACCCCTGGTCTTCTCTTTGACAATTGTAAACTGCTGTTGTAGAGTCTCAGATGAAAGATCATTCTGTGAGGAATATAGCAGCCATATGAGTGGCCTTCCAAAAACAAAATGTAAAAAATACATTATGGGATGAATAAACGATGTCCAAATTCATGATTTAAATGTAAGCAATTCTTAAAAGGATACAATTCTTGAGGATCATTCTCAATTATATTGATGACAATTTTACATTTCGATAATAAATGTCCCCAAAGATTTTCACATCACAGATCAAGCATGGATCAAGCTGCAGCAGAGATGAACATTAGCAGTTTTTGAACACGAGCAGTAACAATTAGAAAATTTCCTCCTTGTCATCTTGCTTCTCTAAGTCCAATCATATTCCCCATAATGGGGTCGATTTCTTCTTACAGGAATGTCGGATTTTCTTCACCTCAAAAGCTGCCTCGATTATATATACATAGTTCTAGTGTGAAATAGGAGCCTAATCTTCTTCTTCTTCTTTTATATGTAGTCCAAGGCTGCGGGGTAGCATCATTGGCTGAGTGTGGTTGTGAGGCTGATGCAATGGCCTCTGTAGGCTAGGGCAGAGCTTTGTAATTTGTTTAGCGTGCCGGGGATAGCTCGCCTGCTCTTTGCGAAGACACCATGTGATCTTTAAAGTCCACCAAAAGACTAAGACTATAGCTCTGCTGGTAATGGCACAAAGTGACTTATAAGAGTTATTGAACCAATAAAGCTACAGTACCAGGATCCGGTGGAGATCCATTACTGTGGATTTGTAAAACTGTGTTACTTTTTTTTCTTGAAGGGAGTCTAAAATTACACCATACCTGCTCAGGAGTCTAAAATTACACCATACCTGCTCAGGAGTCTAAAATTACACCATACCTGGTCAGGAGTCTAGAATTACACCATACCTGGTCACTGTCCTCCATCCAGTTCACACTGTATAAGTCTCCAAGGTATGTTCCACGGTCGGAATCATAGTAACATGCATAGCTTGATTCATATGCATTTGCTGCAGTTGTGGAAAATACTGCAAGAAGAGCGGGGAACACTCATCTATTGTTTAATGTAACACTGACAAGTGGTTGAAATGCCATAAACTATAACTCCATTTAATGCCATTTAGGTATCATCTATGTATTACATGAAATTCCATAACCTATAACTCCATTTAATGCTATTTAGGTATCATCTATGTTTTACATGAAATTCCATAACCTATAACTCCATTTAATGCTATTTAGGTATCATCTATGTATTACATGAAATTCCATAACCTATAACTCCATTTAATGCTATTTAGGTATCATCTATGTTTTACATGAAATTCCATAAACTATAACTCCATTTAATGCTATTTAGGTATCATCTATGTATTACATGAAATTCCATAAACTATAACTCCATTTAATGCCATTTAGGTATCATCTATGAATTACATGAAATTCCATAAACTATAACTCCATTTAATGCTATTTAGGTATCATCTATGTATTACATGAAATTCCATAAACTATAACTCCATTTAATGCTATTTAGGTATCATCTATGTTTTACATGAAATTCCATAAACTATAACTCCATTTAATGCTATTTAGGTATCATCTATGTTTTACATGAAATTCCATGAACTATAACTCCATTTAATGCCATTTAGGTATCATCTATGTATTACATGAAATTCCATGAACTATAACTCCATTTAATGCCATTTAGGTATCATCTATGTATTACATGAAATTCCATAAACTATAACTCCATTTAATGCCATTTAGGTATCATCTATGTATTACATGAAATTCCATAAACTATAACTCCATTTAATGCCATTTAGGTATCATCTATGCATTACATGAAATTCAATAAACTATAACTCCATTTAATGCCATTTAGGTATCATCTATGTATTACATGAAATTCTATGAACTATAACTCCATTTAATGCCATTTAGGTATCATCTATGTATTACATGAAATTCCATGAACTATAACTCCATTTAATCCCATTTAGGTATCATCTATGTATTACATGAAATTCCATAAACTATAACTCCATTTAATCCCATTTAGGTATCATCTATGTATTACATGAAATTCCATAAACTATAACTCCATTTAATGCCATTTAGGTATCATCTATGTATTACATGAAATTCAATAAACTATAACTCCATTTAATCCCATTTAGGTATCATCTATGTATCACATGAAATTCCATAAACTATGACTCCATTTAATCCCATTTAGGTATCATCTATGTATTACACGAAATTCCATAAACTATGACTCCATTTAATCCCATTTGGGTATCATCTATGTATTACATGAAATTCCATAAACTATAACTCCATTTAATCCCATTTAGGTATCATCTATGTATTACATGAAATTCCATAAACTATGACTCCATTTAATCCCATTTAGGTATCATCTATGTATAACACGAAATTCCATAAACTATAACTCCATTTAATCCCATTTAGGTATCATCTATGTATTACATGAAATTCCATAAACTATGACTCCATTTAATCCCATTTAGGTATCATCTATGTATCACATGAAATTCCATAAACTATGACTCCATTTAATCCCATTTTGGGTATCATCTATGTCTTACATGAAATTCCATAAACTATAACTCCATAACTCCATTTAAATTTGTGTCCCAAACCCATCCCTCTCTGTACCCACCATACCCAGTCGTACCCTGCTGCTTCTGGACTCCGTGTCCTTTCCTCCTGACAAGGTGGAAAAGTTTCTGTCAACCCTTGACTCTGATTCTGCAACTGGACCCGACGGCATCAGCCCACGGGTCCTAAAATCCTGCTCTGCCGCTCTATCTCACCCTCTCTCTGTTCTCTTCACCCTCTCTTTTGCTCAAGGTCAACTGCCATCTGCTTGGAAATCAGCCAACATCACCGCTTTGCACAAAAAAGGTGCAAAAACAGATCCTAGCAACTACAGACCAATCAGCCTTCTCCCAATTATCAGCAAAGTCATGGAATCCATCATTGCTTCGGATATGAAATCTTTCCTCTTCTCCAATGGCTTGATCTCTGATCATCAATTTGGTTTCAGACCAGGTCACTCTACTCTGGACATGCTGCTTCTGCTGTCTCAACAATGGATGGAGGTCCTCAATGCCAAACAGGAAATTAAAGCTGTCTCCCTCGACATATCACGTGCCTTCGACACGGTCTGGCACCCCGCTCTGCTCACCAAACTCTCCTCCTTTGGTATCCATGGAAATCTCCACGCATGGCTGGCGGAATTCCTCTCTAGTCGTCGTCAACGTGTGGCCCTGAATGGGTTTCTCTCATCTCCTCTTCCTGTTCAGGCTGGAGTTCCCCAAGGCAGTGTTCTGGGCCCCGTGCTTTTTCTGGTCTTCATCAATGATCTCTCTGACTCTCTTGAAAATCCTCTCTATCTCTTTGCTGTTGACTCCACTCTCTGCCGCTCCATTCCTCTTCCCTCAGATCGGCAGTCTGCAGCCTCCTCACTCTCTGAAGTCTTGGACAAAATCACAGACTGGTCAAACAAGTGGAACATGTCTTTCAATCCTGACAAATCTCACACTCTTACTATGTCTCTCTGAAAAGATCGACTGGACAACCCTCCCATCTACTTTCTCAACAATCCTCTCCAAGAAGTTCTGTCGCTCAAGCTTTTGGGTCTCACTATCTGCCATGATCTTTCTTGGGAAAACCACATTTCCAAGCTGGCCTCCAAAGCCAGTCGCCGACTGGGTATCCTCCGTCGTGCGAAGTCCTTCCTCGGCACACCTGAGCTCCTCACCACATACAAGGCTTTCATCCGCAGCTCAATGGGAATACTGTTCTCCCCTATGGGCCGGTGCTCCTGCCTCACACCTAGCTCGGCTTTACGCTGTTGAAACCAAAGCTTTCCGAATTATTGGAATCTCCCGCGATGAAGCTATCTCTGAGGGCCTTTCACTCACTCACTGCAGGCAGGTAGGTGGTCTTTCTGTCTTCTACCGACTCCTCTCCGGCCTTGCACCCCCAGCTCTCTCTGTGCTCTGTCCCCCAAATATTCCTACAGGTCGCACAAGATCTGCCAACAACCCTCTGATGGTTAAACTGCCGAAATCTCGGCTCTCTGCTCACCTTCACTCTTTCATTCCTCTTTTCTCCCACCTCTGGAACAAACTCTCTCACTCCCTTCAATCCCACTCCTCCCTCCAGGTCTTTAAAACAGCTGTTCACCACCATCTCTTATCTTCCCCCATCCAAAACCTTGATCTTTTCTACCCCCGCTAATTCACCCCAGATCCACCTTGTTTGAAATTCCAACTTCTTTCCTGGAAGTCCTGGCAGTGTCCATATGTTTTATACCTCTCCCACCGCCCCCTTCCCATGCCCCTCCCCCCAAAGCCCTCGCCCTCTCTCAGATCTCTCGATGTCTCCATGTCTCTCGGTCCCTGCTCTCAAATGTTGTGTTTGTGTCCTTCCCCCTCTCTCCCCATCTTGTCTACCGCTCCCGATGTTATATGTTTTATGTGTCGGTTTGTCTTTCTGTGTGATTAATGTTCGCTCTTTCACGAGCCTCGATCTTGTATTCAAAAAAAAAAAATCCCATTTAGGTATCATCTATGTCTCACATGAAATTCCATAAACTATGACTCCATTTAATCCCATTTAGGTATCATCTATGTATTACATGAAATTCCATAAATTATAACTCCATTTAATCCCATTTGGGTATCATCTATGTATTACATGAAATTCCATAAACTATAACTCCATTTAATGCCATTTAGGTATCATCGATGTATTACATGAAATTCCATAAACTATAACTCCATTTAATCCCATTTAGGTATCATCTATGTATTACATGAAATTCCATAAACTATAACTGCATTTAATCCCATTTAGGTATCATCTATGTATTACATGAAATTCCATGAACTATGACTCCATTTAATGCCATTTAGGTTTCACCTATGTATCACATGAAATTCCATAAACTATGACTCCATTTAATGCCATTTAGGTATCACCTATGTATCACATGAAATTCCATAAACTATGACTCCATGTAATGCCATTTAGGTTTCACCTATGTATTACATGAAATTCCATAAACTATGACTCCATTTAATGCCATTTAGGTATCATCTATGTATTACATGAAATTCCATAAAATATAACTCCATTTAATCCCATTTAGGTATCATCTATGTATTACATGAAATTCCATAAACTATAACTCCATTTAATCCCATTTAGGTATCATCTATGTATTACAGGAAATTCCATAAACTACGACTCCATTTAATCCCATTTGGTATCATCGATGTATTACATGAAATTCCATAAACTATAACTCCATTTAATGCCATTTAGGTGTCATCTATGTATTACATGAAATTCCATAAACTATAACTCCATTTAATCCCATTTAGGTATCATCTATGTATTACATGAAATTCCATAAACTATAACTCCATTTAATGCCATTTAGGTATCATCTATGTATTACATGAAATTCCATAAACTATAACTCCATTTAATGCCATTTAGGTGTCATGTATGTATTACATGAAATTCCATAAACTACGACTCCATTTAATCCCATTTGGGTATCATCTATGTATTACATGAAATTCCATAAACTATAACTCCATTTAATGCCATTTAGGTGTCATGTATGTATTACATGAAATTCCATAAACTATAACTCCATTTAATGCCATTTGGGTATCATCTATGTATTACATGAAATTCCATAAACTATAACTCCATTTAATGCCATTTAGGTGTCATGTATGTATTACATGAAATTCCATAAACTACGACTCCATTTAATCCCATTTGGTATCTATATATATATAAAGTAGAGTTGGCCTCTGTGTCTGTATCCTGATCTATCTATGATCTCTAAGATCTCGAGAACCCGTGGACGGATTTGCGAGCGGAAAGTACTGTTCGACTCGGGATGGTCCCAGGAATGTCACGGAGACATAAACATTAAAAAAATTTCGGGTTTTAAAATTAGCGTATTATTAGCACTAGCAGAAGAGAGAGGGATTCGAAGGGAGGGAGCGCAGCGCTTCTAGCGCTTCTGACTACAGCACACCTTAAAATTAAAAAAACTTCGGGTTTTAAAATTAGTGTGTTACGCGTAATTAGCGCTAGCAGAAGAGGGAGGGAATCTAAGGGAGGGAGCCCAGAGAACCTTCGTAACGTTAATTTTTCAACTTCATCCGATTGACATGGGACCAACGGCATGTGACAAAGAGTGAAACATACAGGCTACATTTATTTGACGACAATGAGTTCCGACTTCCGACCTCGGTGGGATGACAGGCTGAGTCAACCCCCCTGGTGTGAAGGGGGAGGAGGAGGGGAGGGGGAAGAGAAGGGGAGGGGAACGAGGGGGAAGGGGATGGGAGGGGGGAGGGGGGGAGGGGGAAGGGGGAGGGGGAGGGGGAAGGGGGAGGGGAGGGGGGGAGGGGGGGGAGGGGGAGGGGAGGGGCCCTTCTTCCCCTGGGCACCCCCGCACCCTTCCCTCCCCCCTTCCCCTCCCCCCTCCCCCCCTTCCCCCTCCCCCCCCATTCCCCTCCCCTCCTCTTCCCCCTCCCCTCCTCCTCCCCCGCTTCCCCTCCCCCCTCCCCCCCGTTCCCCTCCCCTCCTCTTCCCCCTCCCCTCCTCCTCCCACTCCCGTGCAAAGCCGGGTACCTCTGCTAGTCATCTATGTATTACATGAAATTCCATAAACTATAACTCCATTTAATGCCATTTAGGTGTCATCTATGTATTACATGAAATTCCATAAACTATAACTCCATTTAATCCCATTTAGGTATCATCTATGTATTACATGAAATTCCATAAACTATAACTCCATTTAATGCCATTTAGGTATCATCTATGTATTACATGAAATTCCATGAACTATAACTCCATTTAATGCCATTTGGGTATCATCTATGTATTACATGAAATTCCATAAACTATAACTCCATTTAATGCCATTTAGGTGTCATCTATGTATTACATGAAATTCCATAAACTATAACTCCATTTAATGCCATTTAGTATCATCTATGTATTACATGAAATTCCATAAACTATAACTCCATTTAATGCCATTTAGGTATCATCTATGTATTACATGAAATTCCATGAACTATAACTCCATTTAATGCCATTTGGGTATCATCTATGTATTACATGAAATTCCATAAACTATAACTCCATTTAATGCCATTTAGGTGTCATCTATGTATTACATGAAATTCCATAAACTATAACTCCATTTAATCCCATTTAGGTATCATCTATGTATTACATATGCAGAAAGGGGAAACAGAAGAACAGAATGAGTTGTTGCAAGAATAAAACGACCGCACTACCGCACCATGGTATAAAAACAAACGTATGTCAATGAATGTGTATGTATGTGTATGTGATGTCTATGTGGTGTGTGTGTATGTGTGTGTGTATGTATGTGTGTATGTATGTGTATGTGATGTCTATGTGGTGTGTGTGTATGTGTGTATGTATGTGTGTATGTATGTGTATGTGATGTCTATGTGGTGTGTGTATATGTGTGTATGTATGTGCATGTACGTATGCATATATGTATGTGTGTATGTCACTGCGAAAATGTGACGTATGCCTTCAAATGAGAAGTTTCACATACCATTGACGTTTGGTGGTAAATTGACCATCATAGACCCCGATTCACAAGATTCAATGTACATCACCATCTGATTCGGAGAGAGCAAGTTTAAAACTCATTTCCCAAAATTTCCCAAAGAATAAAAATTAAATAAAAACATTTCACTTTTTATTGATCGAAGACGAGCATTTACCTTTTTGTACTGGTTGTGTTGATACATTTGTGTGAGCGTTTGGTCGAGGTCCTGGACATATAACTGAAAAAGAAAAGTGATCAATGTTGAAAAACAAACTTTTAAGTAACATAAAATTCCAAAATAAATGTGATATTTTGTTTATATTGACGGTTCTCTTCCCAATGTTATACAGACAGCATAACACCTGAACCAGAGGTTTGCATCCTTTCCTACCTTGGCCTAGATCCTGAGGTCATTTGATTTTTCCATGTTAATTCAATCTTCCATTAGAACCTTCTCCCCAATTTACTCCCAAATAGCTCTTGGTCTTCCACCGATCTTCTACTGTTCATCTTTCTTCATCCATCCTTTTAATATGTCAAAACCATTTCAATCTGTGTTTCCTTCACTGGAATTTGCTCAAATCTTCTCTGCGATCTTCATTTCACAAAAAATCATCCCATTTTATGTTCAGCATGTTTCACACCAAGTATGTGTATACATAAGATATATATATATATACACATACACATACACGTGTGTATGGATTTACAGTACAAGTCATGAAACATACGATCGAGTGTGTTATTCCATGCTAACAATGACATGAACAGGACGTGGGTGCATGGAGACCCCAAAAATAGATATTTTCTATCTTCCCCGAAACTACACACGCGATTTTGATGAAACTTGATCACAACTTGCATTGCCCCTGCTGTACCACAGTTTGTTCACGGCATAAAAATGTCGGGGTTTGAGGGGTCAGTGGGGGTTTGAGTGACTGTTGCTCCTGATCCAGGTGAGTTTCAGGACCCGCAGTCCTATTTTTTCATTATACTTGTCTAGTTTTAGAAGACCCCAAAATGGATTATAACATCACATTGAAAACAATGTGATGGGAGGAATATCGGCAGAGATGTGCGGTTGGTTAGATGTGCGTGCACCTGGTTGGATATGCGTGCGGCTGGTTAGATGTGCGTGCACCTGGTTGGATATGCGTGCGGCTGGTGAGATGTGCGTGCGGCTGGTTGGACGTGCGTGTGGTTGGTTGGACGTGCGTGCAGCTGGTTGGAAGTGCGTGCGGCTGGTTGGGCGTGCATGCGGCTGCTTGGGCGTGCGTGTGGCTGGTTGGACGTGCGTACGGCTGGTTGGACGTGCGTGCGGCTGGTTGGACGTGCGTGCGGCTGGTTGGACGTGCGTGTGGCTGGTTGGACGTGCGTGCGGCTGGTTGGACATGTGTGCGGCTGGTTGGACGTGCGTGTGGCTGGTTGGACGTGCGTGCGGCTGGTTAGATGTGTGTGCGGCTGGTTGGACGTGCGTGCGGCTGGTTGGACGTGCGTGCGGCTGGTTAGATGTGCGTGCGGCTGGTTAGATGTGCGTGCGGCTGGTTATATGTGCGTGCGGCTGGTTATATGTGCGTGCGGCTGGTTAGATGTGCGTGCGGCTGGTTAGATGTGCGTACGGCTGGTTAGATGTGCGTGCGGCTGGTTGGACATGCGTGCACCTGGTTGGATATGCGTGCGGCTGGTTAGATGTGCGTGCGGCTGGTTAGATGTGCGTGCGGCTGGTTGGATGTGCGTGCGGTTGGTTGGACGTGTGTGGAAGACGCAAGGCGGCCATCTTGGATTTTGACGTGGCGACCCAATTTTCAATAGCTTTCTTCGTCATGCCTAGATACACCCACACACCAGATTAGAAGTTGGTACTTCGCTTATTTTTCAAGATATTTCGCTCACAAGGTTCAGACATACATGGCATCAGACATACATGGCGGCGGCCATCTTGGATTTTGACGTGGGTTGCACCCACACACCAAATTCGAATGCGGTCCTTCGCTTACGCACGCACGGACGGACACACGGACGGAGGGGAAAGCCATAGTCCCCCTTTTGCTCCGCGGTGCGACGGGGGACAATAATAATAATAATAGTAGACTCCAGAGGGTATAATAATAATAATAATAATAATAATAATAATAATAATAATAATAATAATAATAATAATAATAGTAGACTCCAGAGGGTTAAACATTATTCCACATTACAATGTTTTCTTATTATTTCATTTTATTTTATTTTATTTTACAAAGAGTATTGGTTCGTTAAAATGGGATTGTCCACACGTACCTTTCAGTACAATGGAAATTTTGATAAGTAAGCAGTGTTCCTCAAGAAGAGACCAGTGTATGGTATTTGAACCTCAGGTCCCAGTATCATAAGGTAAGTGCTCAGATGGGAATGCAATGTATATATTTATATTCTACTGTTGAACCTTATACTGGTTTAAACCAACCTGTTAGTGCAGTTTGCAAAATGAACTCATGACATGACACTTACATGTACTGGTACTACTACATGTACTACATGTACTACATGTACTACATGATGTTCATCCGTAAGTCTTGACGAGAGAATTACCTCATTATTCGGAAAGGCCAGCAAACCAGGAGCGCCATGGTCGGTGAAATAAACAAACACGTGGTCATCTGGACCACTGGAGGGAGAATGGCAGAAGGTGAACATTAGATTAGTTACGGGGATCCATCTTTACTACAACACAAAAACAGTCCAACATAATGTATTTGATTACCTTGAGTTACCTCAATCCTCCTAATGCTGAATGAAGAGGAAAACCAAATATTACATTTCAGAAACATCAAAACCTACCTGTGAATAACTTTTCCATTTCCTTTCCCTCGAACTGCCTCTGCATCTCCACGCAACACAGCAAGGAAGTTTTCTGGAGTCACGTCCTACATACAACACATTATTATTATTATTATTATTTTTGTATACTGAATCGAGGCTCGTGAAAGAGCTAACATTTACTTCACAAACAAATCAACCGGACAAACAAAATATATAAAAAGAGGGAGCGGAAAACAAGATGGGGAGAGAAGGGGAAGCACACAAACACAACATTTGAGAGCAGGGAGATGTGTGGAAGGGAGAGGGCTTGGGGGGAGGAGGCGTGGGAAGAGGGGGGGGGGGGGGGGAGGGAGAAGTATGAAACACAAGGACACCAAGGACGTCCAGGACAGAAGTTGGTATTTCAAAAAAGTGGATTTGGGGTGAAATTAGCGGGGGT
Source organism: Myxine glutinosa (assembly GCF_964187855.1). NCBI lineage: Eukaryota > Metazoa > Chordata > Myxini > Myxiniformes > Myxinidae > Myxine > Myxine glutinosa. The sequence goes on from NC_136271.1 coordinate 5,257,907, forward strand.
AGAAAAGATCAAGGTTTTGGATGGGGGAAGATAAGAGATGGTGGTGAACAGCTGTTTTAAAGACCTGGAGGGTGGAGTGGGATTGAAGAGAGTGAGTTTGTTCCAGAGGCGGGAGAAAAGAGGAATGAAGGAGTGAAGGTGAGCAGAGAGTCTTGATTTTGGCAGTTTGACCATAAGAGGGTTGCAGGCAGATCTTGTGCGACCTGTAGGAATATTTGCGGGACAGAGCCCAGAGAGAGCTGGGGGGGCAAGGCCAGAGAGGAGTCGGTAGAAGACGGAAAGACCACCAACCTGCCTGCGGTGAGTGAGTGAGAGGCCCTTGGAGTTAGCTTCATCGCGGGAGATTCCAATGATTCTGAATGCTTTGGTTTCAACAGCGTGAAGACGAGCTAGGTGTGAGGCAGGAGCACCAGCCCAGAGGGGAGAGCAGTATTCCATTGAGCTGCGGATGAAAGCCTTGTATGTGGTGAGGAGCTCAGGTGTGCCAAGGAAGGACTTCGCACGACGGAGGATGCCCAGTCGGCGACTGGCTTTGGAGGCCAGATTAGAAATGTGGTTTTCCCATGAAAGATCATGGCAGATAGTGAGACCCAAAAGCTTGAGTGACAGAACTTCTTGGAGAGGATTATTCAGAAAGTGGATGGGAGGGTTGTCCAGTCGGTCTTTTCGGAGAGACATCGTAAGAGTGTGAGATTTGTCAGGATTGAAAGACATGTTCCACTTGTTTGCCCAGTCTGTGATTTTGTCCAGGTCTGCATGGAGTGAGGAGGCTGCAGACTGCCGATCTGAGGGATGAAGATTGGAGCAACAGAGAGTAGACTCATCAGCAAAGAGATAGAGAGGATTTTCAAGAGTCAGAGAGATCATTGATGAAGACCAGAAAAAGGCATTATTTCTGAATGACGTCATTCATTAACAAATCAGTGGGCCAGAAATAATGAATATTCCAAGGTGTACACGCATGGATCCGCACACAGACACACGTGCACACACTGCACTATTATATATTTCTATATGAAGGAAAGGGTTACTGATCAAATTACCAAAAGTAAACCCCAAGTGCTTGTTGCATTTCCTCACAACATTAACTCTTTTCTCCCTCCTCTGGAACAAACTCCCTCACTCTCTTCAATCCCACTCCTCCCTCCAGGTCTTTAAAACAGCTGTTCACCACCATCTCTTATCTTCCCCCATCCAAAACCTTGATCTTTTCTACCCCCGCTAATTCACCCCAGATCCACTTTTTTGAATTTCCAACTTCTTTCCTGGAAGTCTTCGCAGTGTCCATGTGTTTTATACTTCTCCCCCCCCCCCGGCCCCCCCCATTCCCATGCCTCCCGCCCATGCCTCCTCACTCCCACATATCTCCCGATGTCGCTGCTCTCTGCTGTTACACTTGTGTGCTTCCCTCTCTCTCCCCATCTTGTCTCCTGCTCTCTTTAGCTCATGGTTTATGTGTCAGTTTGTGTTTTTGTGATAATGTTAGCTCTTACACGAGCTTCGATCTTGTACACAAAAAATAAAAACTTCATTTAATTCTTAATCACAGCAGAATTATTTCAATCACACTTTTACTTACATCGCCCACGTAGTCTTTCAGGACACCTTTGTACACGTCGGGGCCATTCGGTTGGTTAATGATGACTCCAGGTGTTGGGTTCCTGCACACAAGGAACAAAAACATAACAAGGTGTTATTCTGCTGAACCAGGTTCGTCCATTTTGAATACACGTGGTTTTCATTGCTCTTCAAGAACCTGTAAAAAGGACAAGTTCACTGCGCCGCAGCTCTTGTCTTGTCGAATTGTTGCCATTTGTTCCCTGTCATCTTGTCTATAGTTACTTTGTCAAGCTTTATCATCTGGACGAGTGTGCGCTTCAAAGGCCTTGGCACGCTTCTGAGTTTTAAACCCAACACATTCTGCCCTCCCCCCCCCCCCCCCTTTTTGTCCAACTTCGCTTCATCCCCACAAGCTCATCCTTATCAGTCTTCATCCCCACAAGCTCATCCTTATAAGTCTTCATCCCCACAAGCTCATCCTTATCAGTCTTCATCCCCACAAGATCATCCTTATCAGTCTTCATCCCCACAAGCTCATCCTTATCAGTCTTCATCCCCACAAGCTCATCCTTATCAGTCTTTATCCCCACAAGCTCATCCTTATCAGTCTTTATCCCCACAAGCTCATCCTTATCAGTCTTCATCCCCACAAGATCATCCTTATCAGTCTTCATCCCCACAAGATCATCCTTATCAGTCTTCATCCCCACAAGATCATCCTTATCAGTCTTCATCCCCACAAGCTCATCCTTATCAGTCTTCATCCCCACAAGGTCATCCTTATCAGTCTTCATCCCCACAAGATCATCCTTATCAGTCTTCATCCCCACAAGTTCATCCTTATCAGTCTTCATCCCCACAAGCTCATCCTTATCAGTCTTTATCCCCACAAGCTCATCCTTATCAGTCTTCATCCCCACAAGATCATCCTTATCAGTCTTTATCCCCACAAGCTCATCCTTATCAGTCTTCATCCCCACAAGCTCATCCTTATCAGTCTTCATCCCCACAAGATCATCCTTATCAGTCTTCATCCCCACAAGATCATCCTTATCAGTCTTCATCCCCACAAGCTCATCCTTATCAGTCTTTATCCCCACAAGCTCATCCTTATCAGTCTTCATCCCCACAAGCTCATCCTTATCAGTCCATCCCCACAAGCTCATCCTTATCAGTCTTCATCCCCACAAGCTCATCCTTATCAGTCTTTATCCCCACAAGCTCATCCTTATCAGTCTTCATCCCCACAAGCTCATCCTTATCAGTCTTTATCCCCACAAGCTCATCCTTATCAGTCTTCATCCCCACAAGCTCATCCTTATCAGTCTTCATCCCCACAAGCTCATCCTTATCAGTCTTCATCCCCACAAGCTCATCCTTATCAGTCTTCATTCCCACAAGCTCATCCTTATCAGTCTTCATCCCCACAAGCTCATCCTTATCAGTCTTCATCCCCACAAGCTCATCCTTATCAGTCTTCATCCCCACAAGCTCATCCTTATCAGTCTTCATCCCCACAAGCTCATCCTTATCAGTCTTCATCCCCACAAGCTCATCCTTATCAGTCTTCATCCCCACAAGCTCATCCTTATCAGTCTTCATCCCCACAAGCTCATCCCTATCAGTTTTCATCCCCACAAGCTCATCCTTATCAGTCTTCATCCCCACAAGCTCATCCTTATCAGTCTTCATCCCCACAAGCTCATCCTTATCAGTCTTCATCCCCACAAGCTCATCCTTATCAGTCTTAATCCCCACAAGCTCATCCTTATCAGTCTTTATCCCCAAAAGCTCATCCTTATCAGTCTTTATCCCCACAAGCTCATCCTTATCAGTCTTCATCCCCACAAGCTCATCCTTATCAGTCTTCATCCCCACAAGCTCATCCTTATCAGTCTTCATCCCCACAAGCTCATCCTTATCAGTCTTCATCCCCACAAGCTCATCCTTATCAGTCTTCATCCCCACAAGCTCATCCTTATCAGTCTTCATCCCCACAAGCTCATCCTTATCAGTCTTCATCCCCACAAGCTCATCCTTATCAGTCTTCATCCCCACAAGCTCATCCTTATCAGTCTTCATCCCCACAAGCTCATCCTTATCAGTCTTCATCACTCCAACCCAAAACTCTAAAAAACTGGATTTATATATTTTAACAAAAACGGCAAATTATTTCCCAGTCATTCTTCCCCATCACTCCCATTCAATCATTCTTCCCCATCACTCCCATACTATTTCCCATTCAGTCATTCTCCCCCATCACTCCCATACTATTTCCCATTCAATCATTCTTCCCCATCAACCCATACTATTTCCCATTCAATCATTCTTCCCCATCACTCCCATACTATTTCCCATTCAGTCATTCTTCCCCATCACTCCCATACTATTTCCCATTCAGTCATTCTTCCCCATCACACCCATACTATTTCCCATTCAGTCATTCTTCCCCATCACTCCCATACTATTTCCCATTGAGTCATTCTTCCCCATCACTCCCATACTATTTCCCATTCAGTCATTCTTCCCCATCACTCCCATACTATTTCCCATTCAGTCATTCTTCCCCATCACTCCCATACTATTTCCCATTCAGTCATTCTTCCCCATCACTCCCATACTATTTCCCATTCAGTCATTCTTCCCCATCACTCCCATACTATTTCCCATTCAGTCATTCTTCCCCATCACTCCCATACTATTTCCCATTCAGTCATTCTTCCCCATCACTCCCATACTATTTCCCATTCAGTCATTCTTCCCCATCACACCCATACTATTTCCCATTGAGTCATTCTTCCCCATCACACCCATACTATTTCCCATTGAGTCATTCTTCCCCATCACTCCCATACTATTTCCCATTCAGTCATTCTTCCCCATCACTCCCATACTATTTCCCATTCAGTCATTCGTCCCCATCACTCCCATACTATTTCCCATTCAGTCATTCTTCCCCATCACTCCCATACTATTTCCCATTCAGTCATTCTTCCCCATCACTCCCATACTATTTCTCATTCAGTCATTCTTCCCCATCACTCCCATACTATTTCCCATTCAGTCATTCTTCCCCATCACTCCCATACTATTCCCATTCAGTCATTCTCCCTATCACTCCCATACTATTCCCATTCAGTCATTCTCCCCATCACTCCCATACTATTTCTCATTCAGTCATTCTTCCCCATCACTCCCATACTATTTCCCATTCAGTCATTCTTCCCCATCACTCCATCCTTCCCTCGGTCTTCATCATCATTTTTAAAACTTAAAAAACAAACTTTAACTCATAACTTAAAGCTTTTCTTCCGACTCGATACTTCTTGGAAATCACATTTTGAAGTCGCATCTCCCTTCCTGTCGCCACTGGTTTTTAAACCGTCTCTCGTCCAGATTCATTCCCTCGGATCTCTCAACCCTCCGTCTCTGCCCAACAACTCCAGGATGCACGTGTTCTTCAAGCAACCTCCTCGTTAACCTTCCAAAACCCAGGCCGACTGCACACCTCAACTCTTCATTCCTCCATTCTTGCACACGTGGAAACATCTTCCCAGGGTTCTGCCGTCCTCTTCGTTCCTTCAGAGTTTCAAGGAGGCAGCACATCTCCATCTCACGTCATCCCCCATCTTTATTAACCCATTATCCCTTTCTAACCCAACCCTTTTATTTGTAGGTTGCAGTGTTTCCTCCCCTCCGTCGCCCTACTCACATTCTTTTCTACCGCCACTGAACCCAACCACCCCTCTCTCTTACATATGGTACTCTCCTCTCTCTCAAATTGTTTCCTTCCCTCTTCCCTCTCAAATTTCCCCATTCATTTATTCCTTTACTTGTGTCCAATTGCTGCCCCACGACCAGTTTCAATTGATTTCTTTTTACCCTCTGTAATCATGCTCTTCCATGAGCTGAGATGTTGTATGGAAAACAAACAAAAAAACAACAAAAAAGTCGTGCATGGCACGATACTTGCGAAATCCCTAAAATAACTTGTTGGCCTATGATGACCTCAAAAATACTTGGTGGTTGAATTCAGTGCCAGATATACAAATCCTCTTAAAATTTCAAGTCATCCGGATGAAAATTGAGGATTTTAGAAATTTGGCCTATGTTGACTTTTTGGCCTATGTTGACCTTTTGGCCTATGCTGACCTTTTGGCCTAAGTTGACCTCAAAATAATTTGGGGTTGAATTCAGTGACCAGATATGCAAATCCTCTTCAAATTTCAAGTCAAACAGATGAAAATTGAGGATTTTTGAAATATGACAAAGTTGGTGACCTTTGGCCTATGTTGACCTATCGACCTTTTGACCCCAAAAACAACATGCTTCTTGCTTATGACGAACTCTACCATTTGGTGAAGTTTCGTGATGATTGTTCGAAAATTGTGACCTGTAGGCGACTGACAAACAGACAAACAGAATAACAGAATAACACAAAAGACCAACAAATATACTTGATAAATCTTCGATTTTCCCAAGTAACAAGGTGTCATGCAGAGCACGATACTTGCAAAATCCACCTCCCCCCCCTCCCCCCAAAAAGGTTGCCATTGATCCATCAAACTGTGCATTCTTTCATCAAGATTAAAATTGACGATCTTGATCAAAGCTCAGGTCAATAGGATGAAAATTGATGATTTTAGAAGTTTGACCTTGAGTTGACCTTTGACCTTTAAAATAATTGGTTTCCCAATTCAGTGAGGTACTATGCAAATGCTGTTAAATTTTCAAGTCAATCGGATGAAAATTGATTTTGGAAGTTTGACCTTTGACATTTTGACCTCAAAATAGTTAGTTTCCCTATTTCGTGACTCAATATGCAAATGCTGTTCAATGTTCAAGTCAATTGGATGACAATGGCGATTTTAGAAATTCGACCTCTAGATGACCTTTGACCTCAAAATCGATAGGCTTCTCAATTGTGACGACCTCTACAACTTGGTGAAGTTTCATGACGATCGGTTTAGAATTGTGACCTGTAGGCTAGTGACAAACAGACAAACAGACAAACAGACAAACTAACAAACGCAACCGACCAATATACTGGAAAAATCTTCGCTTTTGCAAGTAACAAAGTTAGCAGCTGATGGAAAAAAGGATATTCCATAATCAGAACCCAGCTCGCGCAAACCAAAAACAGGGATTAGGAGATTGGTTCATTTTGGCTGTCTGTCTGTCTGTCTGTCTGTCTGCCTGCCTGTCTGTCTGTCTGTCTGTCTGTTGCCAAACGTCCATTTATAATTGAGGGATAATTTAATTCCAATATTATGTGATATTTTGAACATTAATCAGAACACAAATCTGCAGTTTCGCAGTACTTTGGCTCTGAACTTGGGAAATTGTATGGAATCTCGTCCCGATCGCACGTGCGTAAAGAGAAGTGAGATTTTATGTTTGTCTGGTAGTTAAACAAAATTGAAAATCATTCCAAACAGGAAACTTACTGTTTTTAAGGACATCATAAAGGACACAAACAACAGGCACGAATAACTTGCGTAGACACAATGTCTGGTAATATAAATAAGGCGGTGTAATCGACGCTGCATCAACGGCGGTAAACTTCTGAAAATATTTTTTTCTACATTCTTTAAAATCTTCATTTGATTTAAATCGATTTGTTTACTTGAACACTGTACAACACAAATTGCCTTTTAGCACTTTCAAACATCTTCAGTTTAGCTTCAGTTTCAAACATCTTCAGTCAACACAAATATCACGACGTTTTACATCATTTTGACCAATCAAATTTGCTGCTCGCAGACCACGCCCATGTCCTTGTTTCTCACAACGATGCGGAGTAAGGTGTGAACTCTCGAGTTTGATGAAGAGTTTCCAGATTAGAAAACATGATGCAGTACAAACAGCACATCAAAAGTAAAGAAGCGTAAACTTGATAAAGGGTGACTTACTCTGTGTTGTAGGCCAGGTCATCGTACATCATGACAACAATCTGTTCATCTGGAATGCCATGGCTGTGCACTATCTGGTACGCATGGCAAGCATCCGCCTGCAAAACACATGACGACAAATAATTTATAAACCGGAAATTTTTCATCTCAAGCTTAGATCTCCAGGAAGGTGAAGCTCAATGCAAATAACAAAATTGCTTATCGTTATCGTTATCGTTATCACAATTTCCTCTGTCCATCGTTGCCGAAAAACACCATCAAGTCATACAACGAATGCAACCTGGTGAATCAACAACCTGGTGAATCAACAACCTGGTGAATCAACAACCTGGTGAAGTTGCCAGTTATCAACAACCTGGTGAAGGTGCCAGTTATCAATAACCTGGTGAAGTTGCCAGTTATCAATAACCTGGTGAAGTTGCCAGTTATCAACAACCTGGTGAAGTTGCCAGTTATCAATAACCTGGTGAAGGTGCCAGGTATCAATAACCTGGTGACGTTGCCAGTTATCAACAACCTGGTGAAGGTGCCAGTTATCAATAACCTGGTGAAGCTGCCAGTTATCAACAACCTGGTGAAGTTGCCAGTTATCAATAACCTGGTGAAGTTGCCAGTTATCAATAACCTGGTGAAGTTGCCAGTTATCAACAACCTGGTGAAGTTGCCAGTTATCAACAACCTGGTGAAGGTGCCAGTTATCAATAACCTGGTGAAGCTGCCAGTTATCAACAACCTGGTGAAGTTGCCAGTTATCAACAACCTGGTGAAGTTGCCACTTATCAACAACCTGGTGAAGTTGCCAGTTATCAACAACCTGGTGAAGTTGCCAGTTATCAACAACCTGGTGAAGTTGCCAGTTATCAATAACCTGGTGAAGTTGCCAGTTATCAACAACCTGGTGAAGTTGCCAGTTATCAACAACCTGGTGAAGTTGCCAGTTATCAACAACCTGGTGAAGTTGCCAGTTATCAACAACCTGGTGAAGTTGCCAGTTATCAATAACCTGGTGAAGTTGCCAGTTATCAATAACCTGGTGAAGTTGCCAGTTATCAACAACCTGGTGAAGTTGCCAGTTATCAACAACCTGGTGAAGTTGCCAGTTATCAACAACCTGGTGAAGTTGCCAGTTATCAACAACCTGGTGAAGTTGCCAGTTATCAATAACCTGGTGAAGTTGCCAGTTATCAACAACCTGGTGAAGCTGCCAGTTATCAACAACCTGGTGAAGTTGCCAGTTATCAACAACCTGGTGAAGTTGCCAGTTATCAACAACCTGGTGAAGTTGCCAGTTATCAACAACCTGGTGAAGTTGCCAGCTATCAACAACCTGGTGAAGTTGCCAGTTATCAACAACCTGGTGAAGTTGGCAGTTAGGTGAGGAGGGGGGGGAGGGGGAGGAGGGGAGGGAGGGGGAGGAGGAGGTGAGGAGGGGAGGGAGGGAAGGTGAGGGGAGGGGGAGGAGGGTGCAGAGCTGTAGATAGAGAGAGTTTGGCCAACTAAACAACAGGCGCCATGTTGTTACCCATGGTCAAGTGCACGCGCGCGTGCGTTCAAGCGTGCTGGCAACTTACTGCTATTAGGGACGGGTTTATTTTTATGTTCCTGAGTTTCATACATTGTTTAATCAGTTCCGAATGAGTGGAAGTTGGGATGGATGAGTGGAAGGAGGGATGGATGAGTGGAAGGAAGGATGGATGAGTGGAAGGAGGGATGGATGAGTGGAAGGAAGAATGGATGAGTGGAAGGAGGGATGGATGAGTGGAAGGAAGAATGGATGAGTGGAAGGAGGGATGGATGAGTGGAAGGAAGGATGGATGAGTGGAAGGATGGATGAGTGGAAGGATGGATGAGTGGAAGGATGGATGAGTGGAAAGATGGATGAGTGGAAGGATGGATGGATGAGTGGAAGGATGGATGGATGAGTGGAAGGATGGATGAGTGGAAGGAGGGATGGATGAGTGGAAGGAAGGATGGATGAGTGGAAGGATGGATGAGTGGAAGGATGGATGAGTGGAAGGATGGATGTATGTGTGGAAGGAAGGAGGGATGGATGATGAGTGGAAGGAAGGATGGATGAGTGGAAGTGGGGATGGTTGAGTGGAAGGAGGGATGGATGAGTGGAAGATCCATCACTCATCCATCCTTCCTTCCACTCATCCATCCTTCCACTCATCCATCCTTCCGCTCATACTGCTAGCGAACCTACGAAAAAAATCCATCCTTACTTCCACTCATCCATCCAAAGTTCCACTCATCCATCCAAAGTTCCACTCAACCATCCCAACTTCCACTCATCCATCCCTCCTTCCACTCAACCATCCCCACTTCCACTCATCCATCCCAACTTCCACTCATCCATCCCTCCTTCCCCTCATCCATCCCAACTTCCACTAAGCGAATGCATGCAATGCGATGCGCGTTCTGCTAGTTACGGAGGTTGGGTAACAACATGGCGCCTGTGAATCACATGACAGCGCTTAACCAATCATAGGGCAGACCAGTTGAAACCGGGTTGACCGAACTCTCTCTATCTACGGCTCTGGGAGGGTGGTGAGGGGAGGGGGAGGAGGGGGGTGAGGGGAGAGTGAGGGGAAAGATATATACTACATATACATCATTTGGGGGGGGGGGGGGGGGGGGGGAGCTTTGACAGGCTCCTCCGTTTTGGGGGAGGGGGAAGGGAAGAAGGAAAAATTTACCTGTGCAAACACTGCTTTAACCTCAGTGTTGCCCAGGTAAAAAAAGAAAAGGAAAAAGGAAATTGTAATACCCTCTGCCACCATCACCAGGTGGCGCTACACGGTACACATTTACATAGAGAATTCACGCCCCTCTCCCGGTCCTCCACACCACTGCATGAGGCTGCGGCCACATAGCCTATGTTATCCCCCAGACAAATTTGTATTTGTATTTGTATTTGTACCCCCAGTAAAGTATAAAAGTGTTTATAGCTGGAGTATCCGGCGTTGCTCAAGCGAAAAAGAAACATTAACATATTTTAAATGAGAGAAAATATAGTGGAAAAGCAATTACATCCAAATCAGAATCCATCACAAATATCAAATCATCATTTTACCTTTTCGTTGAATATATTCTGGTGAATGTGCCGTTCATCACGTTTCTGAGTTAAGTATGATGACGTCAGGAAGAAGAAGCCTTACAACCAACTTCAACCGCTTACGGAATTGTTTTAATATTTGTGTTCAAATGTCTGGTGACTGTTTTGTATTTATTTATGCGAATGTTTACTTGTATATAACTGTCATTAATCAAAAAGGCTTCGGCACGATAAAGAGATTTTAAAAAAAATTCCAAAAGAACGAACTTTTTTTTTTAAAATTTATCCCACCCCCCCCCCCCCCCCCCCAAAAAAAAAAAACACTCCCAATCCCTCACTGATGGACCTCTGAAAGTTTGACGAAGATCCGTTCAGCCATCTCTGAGAAAAATGTTGATACACACACACACCAACGGCTCTCTTATATAGGTAGCGGACGAACCTACCCATACAAGTGAGGTAAGTGGACGAACCTACCCATACAAGTGAGGTAAGTGGACGAACCTACTCATACAAGTGAGGTAAGTGGACGAACCTACCCATACAAGTGAGGTAAGTGGACGAACCTACCCATACAAGTGAGGTAAGTGGACGAACCTACCCATACAAGTGAGGTAAGTGCACGAACCTACCCATACAAGTGAGGTAAGTGGACGAACCTACCCATACAAGTGAGGTAAGTGGACGAACCTACCCATACAAGTGAGGTAAGTGGACGAACCTACCCATACAAGTGAGGTAAGTGCACGAACCTACCCATACAAGTGAGGTAAGTGGACGAACCTACTCATACAAGTGAGGTAAGTGGACGAACCTACCCATACAAGTGAGGTAAGTGGACGAACCTACCCATACAAGTGAGGTAAGTGCACGAACCTACTCATACAAGTGAGGTAAGTGGACGAACCTACCCATACAAGTGAGGTAAGTGGACGAACCTACCCATACAAGTGAGGTAAGTGGACGAACCTACCCATACAAGTGAGGTAAGTGGACGAACCTACCCATACAAGTGAGGTAAGTGCACGAACCTACCCATACAAGTGAGGTAAGTGGACGAACCTACCCATACAAGTGAGGTAAGTGGACGAACCTACCCATACAAGTGAGGTAAGTGGACGAACCTACCCATACAAGTGAGGTAAGTGGACGAACCTACTCATACAAGTGAGGTAAGTGGACGAACCTACTCATACAAGTGAGGTAAGTGGACGAACCTACTCATACAAGTGAGGTAAGTGGACGAACCTACCCATACAAGTAAGGTAAGTGGACGAACCTACTCATACAAGTGAGGTAAGTGGACGAACCTACCCATACAAGTGAGGTAAGTGGACGAACCTACTCATACAAGTGAGGTAAGTGGACGAACCTACTCATACAAGTGAGGTAAGTGGACGAACCTACCCATACAAGTGAGGTAAGTGGACGAACCTACCCATACAAGTGAGGTAAGTGGACGAACCTACTCATACAAGTGAGGTAAGTGGACGAACCTACTCATACAAGTGAGGTAAGTGGACGAACCTACCCATACAAGTGAGGTAAGTGGACGAACCTACCCATACAAGTGAGGTAAGTGGACGAACCTACTCATACAAGTGAGGTAAGTGGACGAACCTACCCATACAAGTGAGGTAAGTGGACGAACCTACCCATACAAGTGAGGTAAGTGGACGAACCTACCCATATAAGTGAGGTAAGTGCACGAACCTACCCATACAAGTGAGGTAAGTGGACGAACCTACCCATACAAGTGAGGTAAGTGGACGAACCTACCCATACAAGTGAGGTAAGTGGACGAACCTACCCATACAAGTGAGGTAAGTGCACGAACCTACCCATACAAGTGAGGTAAGTGGACGAACCTACTCATACAAGTGAGGTAAGTGGACGAACCTACCCATACAAGTGAGGTAAGTGGACGAACCTACCCATACAAGTGAGGTAAGTGGACGAACCTACTCATACAAGTGAGGTAAGTGGACGAACCTACCCATACAAGTGAGGTAAGTGGACGAACCTACCCATACAAGTGAGGCAAGTGGACGAACCTACCCATACCAGTGAGGTAAGTGCACGAACCTACCCATACAAGTGAGGTAAGTGGACGAACCTACCCATACAAGTGAGGTAAGTGGACGAACCTACCCATACAAGTGAGGTAAGTGGACGAACCTACCCATACAAGTGAGGTAAGTGCACGAACCTACCCATACAAGTGAGGTAAGTGGACGAACCTACTCATACAAGTGAGGTAAGTGGACGAACCTACCCATACAAGTGAGGTAAGTGGACGAACCTACCCATACAAGTGAGGTAAGTGCACGAACCTACTCATACAAGTGAGGTAAGTGGACGAACCTACCCATACAAGTGAGGTAAGTGGACGAACCTACCCATACAAGTGAGGTAAGTGGACGAACCTACCCATACAAGTGAGGTAAGTGGACGAACCTACCCATACAAGTGAGGTAAGTGCACGAACCTACCCATACAAGTGAGGTAAGTGGACGAACCTACCCATACAAGTGAGGTAAGTGGACGAACCTACCCATACAAGTGAGGTAAGTGGACGAACCTACCCATACAAGTGAGGTAAGTGGACGAACCTACTCATACAAGTGAGGTAAGTGGACGAACCTACTCATACAAGTGAGGTAAGTGGACGAACCTACTCATACAAGTGAGGTAAGTGGACGAACCTACCCATACAAGTGAGGTAAGTGGACGAACCTACTCATACAAGTGAGGTAAGTGGACGAACCTACCCATACAAGTGAGGTAAGTGGACGAACCTACTCATACAAGTGAGGTAAGTGGACGAACCTACTCATACAAGTGAGGTAAGTGGACGAACCTACCCATACAAGTGAGGTAAGTGGACGAACCTACCCATACAAGTGAGGTAAGTGGACGAACCTACCCATACAAGTGAGGTAAGTGCACGAACCTACCCATACAAGTGAGGTAAGTGGACGAACCTACTCATACAAGTGAGGTAAGTGGACGAACCTACCCATACAAGTGAGGTAAGTGGACGAACCTACTCATACAAGTGAGGTAAGTGGACGAACCTACTCATACAAGTGAGGTAAGTGGACGAACCTACCCATACAAGTGAGGTAAGTGGACGAACCTACCCATACAAGTGAGGTAAGTGGACGAACCTACCCATACAAGTGAGGTAAGTGGACGAACCTACCCATACAAGTGAGGTAAGTGGACGAACCTACTCATACAAGTGAGGTAAGTGGACGAACCTACCCATACAAGTGAGGTAAGTGGACGAACCTACCCATACAAGTGAGGTAAGTGGACGAACCTACCCATACAAGTGAGGTAAGTGGACGAACCTACCCATACAAGTGAGGTGTTAAAGACAAGGTCAACACAACCACATGATAATATGTAAAAAAAAAAACGGTTTTTGGGTTCAAGACTTTCACGAACCTGTTGGCTAGGCCTGACGTTCGACTTAAGGTGGTTTGGAATTTGGAAACGAGCTGAAGTGCTGGCGATAACTCGCCTACTCTTCCCCAAGGACGCCGTGTGATTTTTAACGTGCACCACCTGGCGCTAACAGGTGAGACGCCTAGTTACACGTCCATCCGAGGGACGACACACACAATGATGTATCGCTCTGTGTGCGAAACTAGTTTATGACGAGGTTGAGATTCGAACCAAGGTGAGATAGCTTAAGGTTAGGTGAGCAACGCGCACACCTCGTACATATTCTGCCAGTCTACCAATAATACGATGAGGCAATAAGGGTTAAAAGATATGATTATAACAATTTGCGAACGAGACAAATATCTGCTGCTACTCACATCTAATCATTGATCCCCTCCACCTACTTACACAAGGTAGATAAACTGATAGATTAAATTCATGTGGTATTGATAAAGCACAGGTATGATGGCCCAAATGTCCAAGTTCCTTTTACATCACACTCTTTCAATGTATGAGCACAATTCTGAAATATTCGAGCTCTTCCACGAGCCTCGACTATGTGGACAGAAACAATAACCGACACGGTGTAGGCCTGTAGGTATTGGTGCTGCGAGTTGATATAAAGCACACCTGGTGTCGATAATTATACCAGCCATTGGAACCAGCGACGATCACAACCCAGTTCTTTCCTTGTGCTGCCTGGGCCTCGTTCAGCAGCAGAAGTGAGCACACTACCACAGCACCTAACAGAAACACCTGCGCCATGATTCTCAGCAGTCCCAAACGGATGTCTGCAAGCCAGCGAACCCACAAGGTATCAGGTGTAATCATGAAGGCACAACCAATGGGAATTCACCTTAAACATTCACCTGGTTTTGACACAAAGTTTTTCAATTCCTGATGAACTTGTGATACAAATTCTTCACCATTATGTAATATATGAAAATGATCGATATCATATTTAGAGTTAGACCAACAAAGACGATACTCTCCTTGGAAGACCAAAGTATGGAGCGCAGGTATGGAGATAAATTGATATTATACCTGATATATTAATTAATATAAATATTATTAATATTTATTGATAATACATACAATATTATTGATAATAATAATAATAATAATAATATATATATATATATATATATATATATATATATATATATATATATATATATATATATATTTGTGGCGGACACAAAAGCCCACTGGCGTGGTGACATCATTCCGCGCACCAAGTGGGCGGTGGCCACGCCCGAGGGGTAGGCGTGGCCTCATGATATACACCGGGCGCGCAGCCCGGAGCGCGCCAGTGTTACAGTGAGCTCCTGAAATAAAGACGCTTATAAGTTACCGCTTGTCCGCTTCCTCCTTGCTCGCAAGCAGCGCACGTAACACCGCGCTTTACTGGTGACCCCCTCGACGTTGGATCTGCCGGAGCGATCCTTCCACACGCGACGCCATTACCATGGCCAACTTCATCAAACTTCCCGAATTTTGGGAGGCTCAGGCCGAAGTCTGGTTCGTCCAGGCCGAAGCCCAATTTCAGCTTCGGCGCCTCACCGGCGATGACACGCGCTATTGCCACGTCGTCGCCTCCCTCGGGCCCGGCACGGCCGCTCGAGTTGTGTCCGTCCTTCGCCACCCACCGGACGGCCACAAGTACGAGGCACTCAAGCGGCTACTCCTAGCCACGTTCGGCCTCACGGACGACGCACGGGCCGACCGCCTCCTGGATCTCCCCGAGCTCGGTGATACGCGCCCGTCGGTCCGAATGGACCATATGCTGTCACTGTTGGGCGACGAAGCCCCCGGTTCTCTATTCCGGGTGCTTTTCCATCGCCAACTTCCAGCGCAGGTTCGCCTCGCGTTGGCCGGGACCGGGCTAACGGAACCCCGAGCATTGGCGGCCGAGGCGGACAAGTACTTCGCCGCTTCGGAAACGCGGGCGAGAGTCGGCGTGGCCGTCACGGCCCTCGTGGCTGATGCTGCTAATGCTGCTGATGCTGCTGATCCACAGCATCAGCTTATACAGCATACGCAGCATGCTGATACGCACCTCGTGACCGCCGCCACGCCCCGCCCACCGCCGCAGCGAAAACCGCCACCGCGGGGAAACCCGCCAACTCCACCGGCCTGGCGGAGCCAGCCGCGCTCCCCCAGCTCCACCACCTGGTGCTGGTTCCACGCCAAGTTCGGCCACGAAGCTCGGCAGTGTCATCCGCCATGCTCCTTCAACAGGTCGGGAAACGCCCGGGCCGGCGCTCAATAGTGGCGATGAGCGCCGGCCGTTCGAGAAGCCTGCTGTTCATAACGGACACCTTCTCCAGGCGCCGTTACCTGTGCGACACGGGAGCGCAGGTGAGTGTCGTTCCCGCCGGCACGTCAGACAAGCACGCCGCGGGTGGGGGCCCCGCGCTGCTTGCCGCGAACGGGACGCCCATCCGTACGTACGGAAAACGCTGCCTCTCTCTGCGGTTCGGAGGGCAGGTTTTCCGATGGACGTTCGTCACCGCCGACGTGCCCATGGCACTGCTTGGCGCGGACTTCCTGTGCGCTAATGGGCTCCTGGTCGACGTCAAGCGCAGACGTCTTGTCCAGGCCGAGACGTTCAGCTCGCTCGCTTGTGCGTTGCCCAGCTCGGCGAGCAGCTCAACGAGTGGCTTGCCAAGCGGCTTGCCAAACGGTTCGGTTCCGGCCACGTTGGTCTGTACGCTTCCGGCAGCGGACGCATTCACCCGCCTCCTTGCCGGCTTCCCGGCCCTCACGCGGCCCACCTTCTCGGCGGGGGCCGTCAAGCACGGGGTGGCCCATCACATCCCCACCGTCGGGCCACCGGTCTACGCCCGGGCACGCCGCCTCAGCTGGCGGTGGCAAAAGCGGCGTTCGCTACCCTGGAGCGACTCGGCATCGTTCGGCGCTCAGAGAGCGCTTGGGCGTCGCCGCTGCACATCGTGCCGAAGCCCGGCGGGGGATGGCGACCGTGCGGGGACTATCGCCGTCTCAATGATGCCACGACTCCCGACCGCTACCACGTCCCCCACATTCAGGACTTTTCCGCCCGTTTGGCGGGCATGTCCTTCTTCTCGAAGGTGGACCTCATACGCGGCTACCATCAGGTCCCCATCAGGCCGGAGGACGTCCCGAAGACGGCGGTCATCACGCCATTCGGACTCTTCGAGTTCCTGCGCATGCCCTTCGGTCTGAAGAATGCGGCTCAGGCGTTCCAGCGACTGATGGACAGCATCCTGCGCGACTTGGATTTTGTCTACGTCTACCTGGACGATATCCTCGTCGTCAGTGCATCCCGCGAAGAGCACCTACGCCACCTCCGCACACTCTTCGAACGCCTGGGCCAGCATGGCCTGATTGTGAACCCCGCAAAGTGCCGGTTCGGCGCCGCCATAATCGATTTTCTGGGGCACCGTGTCACCAGGCATGGAGCCGTCCCCCTGCCGGCCAAGGTGGAGGCGGTGAAGGGGTTTCCGCGCCCCCGCACGATCAGAGGGCTGCAGGAGTTCCTGGGCATGGTGAACTTTTACCATCGGTTCCTGCCCCGTATCGCCCAGCTCCTGCGCCCCCTGCACGAAGCTCTCCGAGGTAAGCCGGGCAAAGGTGACGTTACCTGGACCGAGCAGATGGACACGGCGTTCACGGGCGTGAAGCTCGCCTTGGCTAACGCCACCATGCTCGCGCACCCGGCGCCCGATGCACCGATCGCCCTCACCACCGATGCCTCGGACTACGCGGTGGGCGCGGTGCACGAGCAATGGGTGCGTGGACCTTGGCAACCGCTGGCGTTCTTTAGCCGGCAGCTTCGCCCGCCCGAAACGCCATTACAGTACCTTCGACCGCGAGTTGCTCGGGCTTCACTTGGCGGTCAGGCACTTCCGCCATCTGCTCGAGGGCCGTGCGTTCACTGCCTACGTCGACCACAAGCCGCTGATCTTCGCGATGGGCAAGGTCACCGAGCCATGGTTGGCCCGGCAGCAGCGTCACCTCTCGGCCGTGTCCGAGTACACGACGGACATCCAGCACGTCGCGGGGAAGGACAACCCCGGTGGCGGATTGCCTTTCCCGGGCCATCGCCCATGCAGTCCACCTCGGCATCGACTATGCCCGGATGGCAGCGGACCAGGCCGCTGACCCCGACGTCCAGGCCTTGCGGACCGCCGTTACGGGCCTCCGCGTCACCGAGGTGCCGTTCGACGGCGCGGGCGCGGCCCTCTTGTGCGACGTCTCCCTCGGGCGTCCTCGCCACATCGTGCCCACGGGCTGGCAGCGCCAGGTGTTTGACGCCATCCACGGCCTGTCCCACCCGGGCGTGAGGGCCTCCCAAAGGCTGATCGCCGACAAGTTCGTCTGGCATGGCCTCCGGAAGGCCGTCCGCGGCTGGGCCAGGATGTGCCTCGCGTGCCAGCGCGCCAAGGTGCACCGGCACACCCAGGCCCCATTGGCCCCGTTCACGGTGCCGGAACGCCGGTTTGACCACGTCCACGTGGACCTGGTGGGACCTCTGCCCCCCTCACGGGGTTTCACCTACGTCCTCACCATGGTGGACCGCACCACCTGGTGGCCGGAGGCCGTGCCCTTGGCGTCGACAATGGCGGCCGATGTCGCGCAGGCTTTCATCGCCACCTGGGTCGCCCGGTTCGGCACCCCCTCAGACATCTCGTCCGACCGCGGCCCCCAGTTCACCTCGGAGCTCTGGGGGGCGGTCGCGCAGGGGCTCGGGGTCCGGCTGCACCGAACCACGGCCTACCACCCCCAGGCTAACGGCCTGTGTGAGCAATTTCACCGCTCATTGAAGGCCGCGCTCCGGGCCACCCTCCGCGACGGCGGCTGGGTCGAAAGGCTCCCCTGGGTCCTGCTGGGCCTCCGGACGGCGCCCAAGGAGGACCTGCGCGCATCCGCGGCGGAGTTTGTCTTCGGGCAACCGCTGCGGGTGCCGGGCGAGTTCCTCCCCGACTCCACGGCACCATGGTCCGCGGCACAGCAGCGCTCCGCTCTGCAAGAGACCGCCCAGAGGTTCGCCCCGGTGCCAACGGCATGCCACGGGCACCCACCGACGCACGTCACCCCGGAGCTTCGCACGGCGGAGTACGTCTTCGTCCGCCACGATGCCCACCGGACACCACTGCGGCCCCCGTACGACGGGCCTTTCCGCGTGCTGGAGACCGGGGCGAAGCACTTCACCCTGGACATCGGCGGTACTCCTGACCGCGTTTCGGTGGACCGCCTCAAGTCGGCCCACCTCGACGTGGACCATCCACCGCCAGTGGCCCGACCCCCACGTCGGGGCCGCCCCCCTGCGGGCGGACCCCCGGCACCGCCCAGCCCCGCCGCCACGCCGCCCCCCGGTCCTGCACCCATCCCAGGGGCAGCCAGGGGCATCCCACCTGGCATCCCTGCACCCCGGACGCCGCCGATCGCCAGGGGGCGCTTCAGCCGGGTCATTCGTCTGCCCCGCAAACTGGCCCTCCAGGTGCGCGGGAATTCTGGGGGGGCGCGTGTGGCGGACACAAAAGCCCACTGGCGTGGTGACATCATTCCGCGCACCAAGTGGGCGGTGGCCACGCCCGAGGGGTAGGCGTGGCCTCATGATATACACCAGGCGCGCAGCCCGGAGCGCGCCAGTGTTACAGTGAGCTCCTGAAATAAAGACGCTTATAAGTTACCGCTTGTCCACTTCCTCCTTGCTCGCGAGCAGCGCGCATAACGCCGCGCTTTATATTAATAATAATTTATTATCAAATATTTATTGATAATACATTTATTTATTAATACTTTATTGATATAATGCACAGGTATATTAAATAAGTGATATTATTGATATTATATTGATATTATAATTGGACAGGTTATATGCTTTAATCCTTTAAGTTACATTACATGTTCCATCTGAAGATCGAATGTAAAGAAACATGTGAGAAGTTGTCATTTCAAAATGTTATCTGATTTTAGAGTATCGCTGCATTGAATGTGTAAGTGGATTACTCTACATACTTTGTTGTGCCTTTGGATGTACAGCTGCTCTGACATGAGTTTTTCTTACATCCCGATAGGAGGCGACTCGTACTTTCTGTTTCTACCTTGCGGAACCTACACTTGTCCGATTGACTCAGTCCTGCCATCTTTTTAAAGCCATTGGTGTCGTGTCCTTGGTCTTGAGAATTAATAATGAATTGTGCTCGATCCCATTTGAGCTGACCTCTTCTTAGCCATTTCAAAGCATGTGTGTGTGTGTGTGTGTGTGTGTGTGTGTTGTGTGGTGTGTACCATGGCCTAATGAGACCCTTCAATACTTGAAATAAAATACGGTATTTACAGAACAGCAACCACTAATTTTTCGAACGAGTTTAGGCGAATGGTGGAAATTATGCATAAATCGAACTGAAAAAAAACGACATTGTGAGCAACTGTACTTGGACAAGTACATGGAATTTGAGCCTGGAACCCCAGCATCACGAGTCATGTACTCAGATGGGAACACCAAACAGGTCAAAACCTCACAGTACATGGAATGTGAGCCTGGAATCCCAGCATCACGAGTCATGTACTCAGATGGGAACACCAAACAGGTCAAAACCTCACAGTACATGGAATGTGAGCCTGGAATCCCAGCATCACGAGTCATGTACTCAGATGGGAACACCAAACAGGACACAACCTCACAGTACATGGAATTTGAGCCTGGATTTCCAGCATCACGAGTCATGTACTCAGATGGGAACACCAAACAGGACACAACCTCACAGTACATGGAATGTGAGCCTGGAATCCCAGCATCACGAGTCATGTACTCAGATGGGAACACCAAACAGGACACAAACTCACAGTACATGGAATGTGAGCCTGGAATACCAGCATCACGAGTCATGTACTCAGATGGGAACACCAAACAGGACACAACCTCACAGTACATGGAATTTGAGCCTGGAATCCCAGCATCACGAGTTATGCACTCAGATGGGAACACCAAACAGGACACAACCTCACAGTACATGGAATGTGAGCCAGCATCACGAGTTATGTACTCAGATGGGAACACCAAACATGACAAAACCTCACAGTACATGGAATTTGAGCCTGGAATTCCAGCATCACGAGTCATGTACTCAGATGGGAACACCAAACAGTACAAAATCTCACAGTACATGGAATTTGAGCCTGGAATCCCAGAATCACGAGTCATGTACTCAGATGGGAACACCAAACACGACAAAACCTCACAGTGCATGGAATTTGAGCCTGGAATCCCAGAATCACGAGTCATGTACTCACATGGGAACACCAAACACGACAAAACCTCACAGTACATGGAATTTGAGCCTGGAATCCCAGAATCACGAGTCATGTACTCAGATGGGAACACCAAACACGACAAAACCTCACAGTGCATGGAATTTGAGCCTGCATTACACTAGTCATGTCTTTAGATGGGAACACCAAACAGGACACAACCTCACAGTACATGGAATTTGAGCCTGGAATCCCAGCATCACGAGTTATGCACTCAGATGGGAACACCAAACAGGACACAACCTCATAGTACATGGAATGTGAGCCTGGAATCCCAGCATCACAAGTCATTGACTCAGATGGGAACACCAAACAGGACACAAAGTTGATCCAAAATCTATAATTTATTTCATGTCCTTCAGACCGGAGATTATTTTCTGAAATACATAAATATTGTAAACATTATAAATAAATGTACAAGTGTTTATTTTATTACTCACGTGCACACTGTGATCGTGATGACGTCTCGTCACAATAACAGAGGAGGTGAGGACGGCTCGTTTATATAGGAACCTGGGACCTGGGGGGAAAAGCCCATCTGGGTGGAAAAAGAGGATAGATCAACCTTGGAGTGCAATAAACAACATTGATCAGTGACTCATTGGGGACATAAACATTAATATCCTTCCACTGTGTGCGTGATATACTAAAAATCGCTTTCAATTACATTGAAACATTACCTTTCACACCCACAGAGAAAAAAGTGATATTTTATACTTGTATATTAGTGGGCATACTTACAGACTGCAAGCATGTGCTCGGGTGCACCCTTCATGTTTATTCTTGGGAAAAATGCCAGGGCCATAGAAAAGGCCTCTTTATAATGGTATGTGTGATGTGACAAACTCTAGAAAATAAGGGACATTCCATAGCTTGTGGAAGATGCCAGATGATAGAAAATAAGGGGCATTCAAAAAAATCTCGTGTGCATACTGGACTACCCTTGTGTTCTTAGGAGGAACCAAGTAATGAAAAGTTCACATAAAGGGGCACCAAAAATATATATGATGATGATGACCATTCCTTTTTGCACCGTGAAGATGCATATGGCTGCCGAAGCAGTTTTCTTGGCCATTGGGGACAATCCTGGATGGGTCGCCACTCCGATGCAAGATACCCAAATTGCTCATTCATCCCAGCAAACTGGTACTCAATTTGCTGACCTCGGAAGGATGACAGGCTGAGTGAACCCCCCTGGTGTTAATTCAACGATCGACCGGCATTTGAACATCAGGATCAGCACCCTAACCGCTAAGCCAACACCAGGCTAATTACATATATTGTCGTGTGGACGGCTCTCAGTTAAGACAGAGCATCCACAGATGGATTTGAGCTTACTTGGAGGCGTTTCCCATTGATGGCTGATCATATGCGAGATGGAATGAAGAATGCCAACTTACCTTCACGGCTGCAGGCGTCTTCACCCCTGCAAACAATTAAACTCACACGAACACGGAATTTAGATTGTACAAAAAGAATATTTATTAACGAAACCCGATAACAAAGGACGCGACGATAACTAAATTCCCGAATGAGCGCTCCTACACACAGATTTGCACACGGACGAGGAAAGAGAATAAATTGAAGGAACTGTTATTTTTGTGAATGCGAGTTATCTCTGTCTGCAGTCGTCCAGGCCCCAAACACGCCGTCCGGACACGGCTCCGTGCTTGGCGGGAAGGAGGCCTCAGTCACCTTGTTCGCGCGCTGCCAGGCCCCAATGAGCCACCCGTTTGCCCCGGTCTCGTCTGCCGGCGTGCCACAGGCCTTCCGCGCGACTCAAACAGGTCATGTCAGCTCGCTCCTCCGGCCTTGCCTGGATCCGTCCACATCTTCCTGGACTCGGCCCGGAACCGCAATGCACCCAATGTTTTCAACAGGGAAGAGAGAGAGTCGAGGGCAAAGGTGGCGAAAAATGGTAAGCGGTCGAGGGAGCGGAATCACGAGGCAGCAAAGGGAAAAGGGGTCCGGGCAGGAAGGAGGCCAAAACGAGAAGAAGAAAATGCCGGCGAGCAAGTCGTTTTGTCACTCGCGGTGTGACATCAGCGCTCTCTCCACCAATGGACGTGTCACGGTCTGTCTCATGCCACAACTCGCCAATCAGTTCTGCTGCTTCATTCCACCTTCCTTCCAACAATCAGTGGCCAGCTGGTGATGTGGCTGGCTGCGGCCCCATCGGCGGTGCCCCGATCTGGCTTCCTGCCTGTTCTTCCTGTAAGTCTTATTGTGGTGGAACGAAAAGAATTAACGTGTGCAGCTAAGGGCCTAGCTGATTGTCTATGGTGTGGTGTCAAAAGGGACAATTGGATAGCGACAGGGGGGATGACATACAAGGGAATTTTACCCACAATCCCCAAACTAATTAGCATACCCTGCCCCCTCGTAACAGGGACAAATATCCAACTTATTCGACATCCGGGCTACAGTTCCATGACTTACTGTGCATCAAGATGGTTCTTCTATCATGATCATCGGAGCACCGACCTATGCAGATCTACCTGGATCTAGATATTCCCCCCCCCCCCCTACCCGAAATTCATAACAATATACATAGTTTTTGTATACATAGTCTAGGCTCAAATGAGAGCTAACACATAGAACATACAATAAAGAGAGCAGGAGACAAGAGGGAGAGAGAGGGCTGGGGCGGAGTACACGGGAAAAACATAATGGACACTTCAGTGGCTATAAGGAAAGAAAACAAGGAATTCAAAGGAGGTGGATTTGGGGTGCATTAACGGGGGGTAGAAAAGATCAAGGTTTTCGATGGGGGAAGATAAGAGAGTGGTGGTGAACAGCTGTTTTGAATACTTGGAGGGAGGAGAGGGATTGAAGAGTGTGGGAGTTTGTTCCAGAGGCAGGAGAAAAGAGGAATGAAAGAGTGAAGGTGAATAGAGAGTCTTGATTTTAGCAGTTTCACCAGAAGAGGGTTGCTGTGCATCCCACAGTAATATTTGAGGGACAGAGCATAGACAGAGCAGAGGAAGCTAGGCCGGAGAGGAGTCTGTAGAAGACAAAGTCCACCTACCTGCATGCGGTGAGAGAGTGAAAGGCCCTCAGAATCAGCTTCATCGCGGGAGATTCCAATGATTCTGCACGCTTTGGTTTCAACTGCATGAAGCCGAGCTAGGTGCGAGGCAGGAGCACCAGCCCGGAGGGGAGAGCAGTATTCCATCAAGCTGCGGATGAAAGCTTTGTACGTGGTGAGGAGCTCAAAAGTGCCAAAGAAAGACTTCACACAACGGAGAATGCCCAGTTGGGCAGGTTTTCCCAGGAAAGGAAAACTTTGGACGCTGCCCTTGGAGGCCAGCTTGGAAATGTGGTTTTCCCTGGAAAGATCATGGCAGATAGTGAGACCCAAAAGCTTGAGTGACAGAACTTCTTCGCGAGGATTGTTGAGAAAGTGGATGGGAGGGTTGTCCAGTCGGTCTTTTCGGAGAGACATAGTGAGAGTGTGAGATTTGTCAGGATTGAAAGACATGTTCCACTTGATGACCAGCTTGTGATATTGTCCAGGTCTGCAGAGAGTAAGGAGCCTGCTGCCTGCCGATGTGAGGGTTGGGATATGGAGTAGCAGAGAGTGGAGTCATCATCAAAAAGATAGAGAGGATTTTCTAGAGAGCGTCGGAGAGATCATTAATGAAGACTACAAAAAACACAGGGCCCACAACACTGCCATGAGGAACTCCAGCCTGAACAGGAAGGGGGACATGAGAGAATTCCATTCAGGGCAGCACGTTGACTATGACAGGAGAAGAAGTCCGTGAGTCATGCGTGGAGGTTACCATGGATACCATAAGAGGAGAGTTTGATGAGCAGGGCAGGGTGCTAGACCGTATCCAAGGCACGTGATATGTCAACTGTCAAGGGACACAGATCTGATTTCCTGTTTGGCATTGAGGACCTCCATCCATTGTTGAGACAGCAGAAGCAGCATGTCTAGAGTAGAATGACCTGGTCTGAATCCAAATTGATGATCAGAGATAAAGCTATTGGAGAAGAGGAAGGATTTGATGTCAGAAGCGATGATTGATTCCATGTCCTTGCTGATTATTGGGAGCAGGCTGATTGGTCTGTAGTTGCAAGGATCTGTTTTTGCACCTTTCTTGTGTAAAGCGGTAATATTGGCTGATTTTCTATCTGATGGCAGATGACCTTGAGCAAAAGAGAGGGTGAAGAGAACAGAGAGAGGGTGTGAAAGAGCAGCAGAGCAGGATTTTAGGACCTGTGTGCTGATGCCGTCAGGTCCAGTTGCAGAATCAGAGTTGAGGTTTGACAAAAACTTCTCCACCTTGTCAGGAGAGAAAGACAGAGTGCAGGAGCAGCTGGGTTCGACTGGGTAAGGTGGGAACAGAGAGAGATGGGTTTGGGTCACAAGATTTTGAAACAAACACAGAGTTGAGGCATTCGGCTTTTTCACGTGCGGTGTCAACTGTGTAGCCGTTTGAGGCAAGGGAGGGGATGGAGGGGGAAACAAACACCAGAAACGGATTTGACCAGACGCCACCAGGATTTGGAGGTAGACAGGTTTGATAGTTCAGTCTTGAGAGTAGAGAGATATTGTTTCCATGGAATGAAGGTGAGTTTCCAGCCAGCTTCAAAACATTGCCTCAAAAAGAGAAACATGACCATTACAACTACATATGGGCAGGGTACAGCCCGAAGTGGAGATCGGTTTCTGAGGTTTGGGACATGGAATGTAGGGACAATGACAGGGAGATCAGGAGAAGTGGTGGAAGTATTGGTCAGAAGAAGAGTGGACATATGTTGTGTGCAAGAGACGAGAGGGAAGGGAAGTGGTGTGAGAATGGTGAAGGGTAGGCAGGGACAGAAATACAAGTTTGTGTGGCAAGGGTGCCTGGAGGGCGTGAATGGTGTTGGTGTCCTGTTTTCTGAGGAGTTTGTTGACAGTGTGGTGAGTGTGACTAGAGTGAGTGATAGGTTGACGATGGTGAAAATGATGATTGGAAAGCTCTTGGTGAACGTCATCTCGGGATATGCTCCGCAGGTTGGTCGGAGCAATGAAGAGAAGGACAGGTTCTGGTGTGCGATAGAGAAGCTGATGGAATACGTGAAAGATAAGGAAGTTGTTGTGGTAGGAGGAGACCTAATGGACATGTGGGAATGAGTATGGACGGTTTTGAGGGAGTTCATGGGGGTTACGGATATGGTGTGAGAAATGGAGAAGGTGAAAGGATTTTGGAGTTTGCTGATGGAGCTGATTTGTAATACTCAGTTCCAGAAAGAGGATAATAAGCTTGTTACATACACGTCAGGTAGGTCGACAACAACCGTTGACTACCTGATGGTGCGTAGGCAAGATAGGCGGCACCTCCAGGACACAAAGGTGATCCCGGGGAGGAGGCTGTTTCACAGCACCACTTGGTTGTCTGCGACATAAGCGTAAAAGGTGCGAGGAGAGCTCGGCGGGTGAAGTACCAACCGAGAATGAAGGTGTGGAGGTTGAAAGAGGTGACAGTAAGGGAGGCATTAAAAGACAGGCTGAGTAGGGTAGCGGATGATGTGGTTGAGCTTGAAAGTGGTTGGATGTCAATGAAAGATAGTCTGTTGGGAGCCGTTGGTGAGGTATGTGGATGGACAAAAGGACCACCGAGGCACTCGGAAATATGGTGGTGGGATGATGAAGTTGGAAAGAGGATTGCCGAGAAGAGGAAGAAGTTAAAGGAGTGGCAGAAGGCTAAGGGTACGGGAGCAGAAAAAGCAGAGCATGAAAGTTATAAGGCAGCCAAGAAGGCTGCAAAGAAAGAGGTAGCAAAGGCGCAGGAGGCATGTAGGAAAATGTTCGGAGAACGCTTGTATTCGGAAGAGGGTCAGAGAGCCGTATTCAGGATTACAAAGCAGATAGCGAAAGAGAGGTGTGATGTGATGGGGGTGAGTTGCTTGAAGGATGAAGTGGGACAAATCGTTGTGGACCCAGATGGAATTAAAGGAAGATGGAAAAGATATAGGGAAATGCTGTTGAATACAGAGAATGAATGGGATGGCAACATAGAGAGTAACCCAGTTTTCGGACCGGCAGAGAAGATAACTGAGAAGGAAGTTGAGGAAGCTATAAAAGCAATGAAGAGTAGAAAAGCGGGAGGGCCGACGGGAGTTGTGGGAGATATGTTGAAGGCAGCAGGGAGTTGGGATGTGAAGAGAATGACAGAGATCTGTAATCTGGCGGTGAAAGAAGGCCGCATTCCAGTGGATTGGGAACTGAGTACCCTCATCGCTCTATACAAGGGGAAAGGTGACCCTCTGGAGTGTGGCTCGTACCGAGCGATAAAGTTATTGGAGCATGGAATGAAGGTATTGGAAAGGGTGCTGGAGAGGAGGATAAGGAAGAAGGTGAAGATCGATGAAATGCAGTTTGGATTTATGCCAGGAAGAGGAACGACAGACGCGCTCTTTATTGTGAGGCAGTTGCAGGAGAAGTACATGGAGAAGAGGAAGAAGTTGTTTCTTGGGTTTGTTGATCTGGAGAAAGCATTCGATAGGGTTCCACACAAAGTATTGACATGGGCATTGAGGAAGTTAGGAGTGGAGGAATGGTTGATCAGAGTCGCGATGGCAATGTACAAAAGAGCGCGCACAGCTGTAAGGACGAAGGACGGGAAGAGTGGTGAGTTTGAGGTGAAGGTGGGAGTGCATCAGGGGTCGGTACTAAGTCCACTACTATTTGTAGCTGTGATGGAGGTGCTGGCTCAGAACGTAAAGGAGGGTTTACCGTGGGAG
The DNA here is from genome assembly GCF_964187855.1 of Myxine glutinosa. Taxonomy (NCBI): domain Eukaryota; kingdom Metazoa; phylum Chordata; class Myxini; order Myxiniformes; family Myxinidae; genus Myxine; species Myxine glutinosa. Next base: position 5,285,930 of record NC_136271.1, read on the forward strand.
TTGGTGTATGCAGATGATCTGGTGTTGATTGCGGAAAGTATGGATGGACTGAAGGAAAAGATGAACAGGTGGAAGGAATGTATGGAGACAAAAGGTCTGAAGGTGAATATCGGAAAGACGTAGGTGATGGCAAGTGGTAAAGCATGTGGTGAGGTGGAAAGAACTGGGAAGTGGCCATGTGCTGTGTGCAGGAAGGGTGTCGGAGTGAACTCCATTCAATGTACAATGTGCGCTGAGTGGGTTCATCAAAAATGTAGTGGTCTGAGAGGGTCATTAACCAGTGTGGCAGCTACATTCAAGTGTAAGGTGTGCACAGAGGGAGCTGTAGATGGAGGAAATGTTGAGTTGGATCTTGGAGATGGCATGAAGCTGGAAGGTGTGAAAACATTTTGCTACCTCGGAGACATTCTGATTGGAGAAGGTGGATCAGACTTGGCAATGTTTGCGAGAGTGAGATGTGCATGGAAGAAGTTTCGGGAACTGAGTGGCGTGAGGAGGGGGGTTTCGTTGAAACTGAAGGGAAAGGTGAATGCTGCATGTGTGAGAAGTGTTATGATTTATGGGAGTGAGACATGGGTCATGAACGTAGAGCAGCAACGAAGGCTGGAAAGGGTGGAAATGCCAATGGTTCGATGGATGTGCGGAGTATCGTTGAGAGAGAGGAAGACAAATGATGAATTGCAAAAGATGATGGGAATAGAGCCTGTGATTGATGATGTGAAGAGGAACAGGTTGAGATGGTTTGGTCATGTGTTGAGGAAGGATGAAAGTGACTGGTTGAGAAGAGTGATAGAAATGAATGTAGAAGGAAGTAGAGGACGGGGAAGACCGAGAAAGACTTGGCTAAAGATGGTGGAAGAAGAAATGCGGGCAAGGGGAATGTGAACAATGCCATTTCCAAGCTGGCTTCCAAAGCCAGTCGCCGACTGGGCATCCTCCGTCGTGCGAAGTCCTTCCTCTGCACACCTGAGCTCGTCACCACATACAAGGCTTTCATCCGCAGCTCAATGGAATACTGTTCTCCCCTATGGGCCGGTGCTCCTGCCTCACACCCAGCTCGGCTTCACGCTGTTGAAACCAAAGCTTTCAGAATCAATGGAATCTCCCGTGATGAAGCTATCTCCGAGGGCCTTTCACTCACTCACCGCAGACAGGTAGCTGGTCTTTCTGTCTTCTACCGATTCCTCTCCGGCCTTGCTCCCCCAGCTCTCTTTGTGCTTTGTCCCCCAAATATCCATACAGGTCGCACAAGATCTCCCAGCAACCCTCTGATGGTTAAACTGCCGAAATCTTGGCTCTCTGCTCACCTTCACCATTTCATTCCTCTTTTCTCCCGCCTCTGGAACAAACTCGCACACTCCCTTCAATCCCACTCCTCCCTCCAGGTCTTTAAAACAGCTGTTCACCACCATCTCTTATCTTTCCCCATCCAAAACTTTGATCTTTTCTACCCCCACTAATTCACCCCAGATCCACCTTGTTTGAAATTCCAACTTCTTTCCTGGAAGTCTTGGCAGTGTCCATATGTTCTATACCTCTCCCACCCCCCCCCCCTTCCCATGCCTCCCCCCCAAAGCCCTCTCCCTCCCACAGATCTCTCGATGTCCCTGCTCTCAAATGTTGTGTTTGTGTCCTTCCCCCTCTCGCCCCATCTTGTCTACCGCTCCCGATGTTATATGTTTTATGTGTCGGTTTGTCTTTCTGTGTGATTAATGTTAGCTCTTTCACGAGCCTCGATCTTGTATACAAAAAAAAAGAAAAAAAGAAAAGGGGGGTTAACAAGGAGAGATGCAGAAAATAGGGCAAAATAGAGAAGATTGTCATGGGAACCGCAAGGCTAACCCCCGCTCTAGCAGGGAAAATGGCCTTAAAATGCATGATGTTGTTGTTGTTGTTTTGTTGCCACTTTTTTGTCGTTTGGTTATAAGAGTTTTAAATTATCCATGTGACGTAGATGTGTCACCTTTTTGTCTCTGGACGTTCTCTTATTTGATTCACCTTTTTGCCTCTGGACGTTCTCTTATTTGATGTTTGGGTGCATCCAGGTCCTTGCTCTAATTTAGGTTGCTTCGTGGGTTCCAGGGCCAGGCAAAACAGGCAGGGTGATAGGCTGTCTCTCTGGAAGATTCCTCAATGTATCTTCACTCCGGGTATTTCAGTATTTCGTTTTTTTCTAAATTTAATTTAATTCCTTATTTTAATTTCGTGTTTTTAATTATTTCTCCTGCTATTTCACTACTTGCATTTTTCTTCTGAGTGGTGTAATATTATGTGGTATTCCAAAGCTCCATTGCATTCTCTATCAGTCTGATCATTTGGGGGTTGATCTTGTACATTTGCATTCATTTTATCATCCATGAATGTCGGACACTATTAAAAGGTTTTTTGTAGTCTATCCATGCTGTGGATAAATTTGTTCTTCTTTTATTGCAATTTTCGAGTCTCGCCTTGTTTAGTAGGAGGTGATCTACCGTTCCATAGCATCCTCTTTCACATCCCTTCTGTTGTGCCTCTTTTGTTAGCTGATCGTCTATCATTTCTGTGATGATTCCTATCAGAAGTTTGCACCTTGTTTGCAGACAGGTTATTGGTCTATATTTGTGAGGTAGTTGGTTGGGTCTTTTCAGACTTTGGATGAAGGTGTTACCGACTATGAGCCGCTCATCCAAGGTCTCCTCCCCTTGAATAAGTTTGTTGTTGAATGCTCAAGCGAAGTGATTGTGGAGAGCATCTAGTAATCAAGTATCTTTAACCAGAAGTTTGGAATTCCATCTGGGCCTGGGCTTCTAAAGTTTGGCATTTTGCCAGTTGTTTTTTTATATCTTTATATTTTTAAATATCACTGGAGACATTTCCTTTAGATAGTTTTTTTTTTCTTCCAAGTTTTGGATCCAATCCGCCTCTTTGTTGTGTTATTTTGGGTTCCTTTACAGATTATTTTCAAGTTTATCTTTCTCGGGGGGACTTGACATGTTTTGCATTTTGATTTGACACAACACGTGTGTGTGTGTGTGTGTGTGTGTGTGTGTGTGTGTGTGTGTGTGTGTGTGTGTGTGTGTGTGTGTGTGTGTGTGTGTATGCATTCAAGTTGTTTTTGCCCGCTATCCCCACACGTGGGTGGGACTGAGGAGATGGAACTGAGATCTACCAGGTCTCAAAGTATCCACCTCCGTTAGAGTGTATGTGTGGGTGTATGGTGTGTATGTGTTTGTGTGCATGTGCACGTTTGTGCATAAGGGCGTGCGAACATGCGTGTGTGTGTGTGCGCACGCGCGTGTGTTCATAAATTATGTGCAATACGTCATGCACAAAATTAGTGTACACAACATACCACTATACATACAACATGCCACATATAACATGTGTGTATACGACACAATATGTATATATGTGTGTAACGCATAAAAATAATTGGTGTGTGAGAGTGTGTGAGTGGGGTGCTGTGGATTCTGGGAGTGAAGGCGGTTTTGTTGTTATAATCTGTGTCCTTACTGGCTGTGGGTGGGGGTATGTAGGCATCCCGGTGTAGCTGCTGCATGTGGAGGCGTATGTGCCCCTGCTGGCCCACCTTGGCTGACTATCGAGGTTGAAGGGCCGAAACTGGATGATGCCGAGGACCTCAACTAAGGACCCGGTGTGTTTTGAAATTATATATATATATACTGTATATATATATATATATATATATATATATATATATATATATATATATATATATATATATATATATATATATATATTGTTGAGGATTTGGGAATTGTGTGTGTAATTTGATGTAAAACTTGTAAATATCACCCTCTGTAGTATCAAGGTCAAAGGTCGCCCTTAGTTAATCCATCGCACACACGTAGCAAATAATAGATTTCCCCTCGGTAGTTATGTCCTTAATATATGTCAGTATAAGGCTCTGTGGTCCACTAATTCATTGCGTTGCATCAATTAAATAAGATAGGTCCCTCCGACACCCCCATGGCATCTTCAAAGTGCCAGGTTTGCTGGGTTTGCTGCATTCGCCCTCCATTAGCCACGAGGTAATCTCGGAGAAGAAGGGGGAGGAGCCACCCTAAGGGCATAGCCCGCACCTCGTCATCAAGGGTGGGGCCCCGAACGACCAACGACAGGCTCGGTGGGTATGGCTTGGGAAGGCGTGGCATAAAACCCGCGACGACGCCCCCGACAAGGGAGATGCGGACGTGAATGGTTACGTGCGCGGACTGCCTCGCCGTGCTGCCCCCTTGCTCTGGAGCTTGCGCTGCCTCGTGTCGTCTTGGGCCCTGCTGACTGCGGAATCGACGCGGGAGAAACCAGCATCACGCCACCGGCCCCGACACCTTCTCGAAGCAACCTCTCTGGACCGTGCCCCGTCCTGCCGGCATTCAATCCCACCTGCAATTTCCCCATCGTGTGAGTCTGCCCGTTTGTCCGTCTTTCATGTTGTCTTGGGGTTTACTAAGTCAGCTTGTATAGTTAAGTTAATATTTGCACTGTGTCTCCTTGCTTCTTTCTGTCCAGTTATTTTCTTATCCTTCCTCCTCCTTGGTTCTTTTGATGATTTGTATATAATTAATAATAAACCCTGTTATTCCCTACTTTGCCTTCTTCTTCTTCTTCTTCATGCTCGTTCGGTCGCTTTACAGGTATCCAAATTGATTGTACGTGGCGCGATTCGGCCGACGCACAGGAATCGGGTTTAGTTGTGATAAACGTCTCACGCCGCAGTTCGCTTCGCTCGGCGCAAACAATCCATTACGCTGTGGCCGTGAGCGGGAGTATTTCCTCGCGTGCCGGGAGGCGCTGGTAATTAGGTCATAGGACGGTTGGGCCTAATACCTTACCCAGCGCCGACCGGGCGTGGCGTCATACCCCCGGGACCACGTCGGTCAGTCATAAGACGAGGGGATTAATCCCCCCTCGATAAGGGGGAAGAGGCCGATGTTGGGATCCGTAACAATTGGTGCCAGGAGCGAGATTCGGACCTGAAGTGCGCTCAAAATTTCGATGGGCCGAAATTTAATTTTAATATTCCAAATTTGAAAATCGCGCCATGGATGATCAAGGCGACCGGATGCCGGTGGGGGAATTAGAAGAGGGGTTAGGGGTAACCCAGGACCACAGGGAGGAAATGGAGGAGGAGAGAAATGAGGATGTGGTTGTGGGGGTATCAGGTGCACAAGATGGCGCCCTCACGCACGTGGTTGTAGAGACGCAAAATGGCGCCTCACACGTGGGTGCGGTAGCCGAGCCCGCGCTACCAGCGGGCTTTGACATGCAGGGCCTCATGGCGCAAATACAGGCAATCATCCAAATGGGGAATGTAGGATTGGAAAACCAATTGGGGGCAATGAGGGATGAAGCAAGGGGTACCAGTGAGCAATTGGGGGCAATGAGGGACGAAGCAAGGGGTACCAGTGAGCAATTGGGGGCAATGAGGGATGAAGCAAGGGGTACCAGTGAGCGATTGGGGGCAATGAGGGACGAAGCAAGGGGTACCAGTGAGCAATTGGGGGTCAATGAGGAACGAAGCAAGGGGTACCAGTGAGCGATTGGAAAATCAAATCGGGGGGGCTAGAAGCTAAATTTGAGGGTTTAGACAACAAATTTGAGGGTTTAGACAACAAATTTGAGGGGCTAGACAATAAATTCGAGGGGATAGACAACAGGTTGGAAGGGCTAGCAGGTAAATTGGGGGGCCAACTGAATGACGTGGGTAACCAAATCGGGGAAATGATAGAGGGGTTAACGGGGTTGGAAAATAGAATGGCTGCCCAGGAGAACCAAATGGAAGGGGTGAAGAATGGGTTAGGGGGGTTAGAAAATACAATGGAAGGCAAATTGCGGGAAATAGGGGAACAATCCGCCCGGGAAATTAAACAAATGGGAGATCAGATAGAAGAGGTGAAAATCGGGTTGGAAACTAAATTGGATGCCCAGAGGAATGATTTGGAGCAGATGAGGGTAGCATCTACCAAAGAAATGGGGGAGGAAATCAGACGAGGTGTGAGCGAGGAGTTCGTGGGGGTACGCGAGGAGGTAAAGCGAGGTGAGGAGCGTATGGAGAAAGAGGTGAGGAATAATACGGCTAGGTTACAGGGGGGCATAGAGGACCTGACACAGGGAGTAGAACAGCTGACAGTGGGACAAAAGGAATTCGTGGAACAAGTGGAAAAGAACACTGCAATAATCGGGGGGTTAAAGGTGACGCAGAAGGAGATAAAGAACGAACTCATAGCGACAAAGAGGGAATGTCGGATGGTACATGAGGGGTTGACAAAGAGGTTGGACGAGGTAACGGAGGCAATGGAGACGAAAGAACGGGAGGTGAGGACGCACATAGAGACGACTAAGGTGGCATTAGAGGAAGAAATTGAGGGGGCGCACCGGGAAACGAAAGAGGTGAAGAAAAAATTAGAGGATGTGGAAGAGGGGGTGAGTGAAATTAAGAAGAGACGGAGGGAAACTCAGAGGGAGATAAAGGAAGAGATGATGGAATTGGTACAAGGTCTGTGCTCAAATCGTGATGATGTGCTTACTGACCAAATAAAGAGTTTGCAGGTGGCGGAGGAGGAGAGACGACGAGGTGCCGAGGTGAGTGGCGATATACTCAGAAATGTATATGGTGTGAGGGGAGATTCAGTCGGCTTGGGTGTTGGTTTAGACCCAGGCGTTCGTGAGAGGCCGCTGGTAAGGTGTGCGACAGGTACAGAGTGTGAAGGAGGAGGTGTGCGAGGATGTCCGACTATGGGGTGTGTGAGGAAAAAGTGCGCGCCGAGGAGTGAGTGTGCTGTCGAGAGTGAGGTGGTCGCAGCGTATGTGCGGGGGGGGGGGGGGGCACATGGAAGCGCGGGATGGGGAGTGTTACGGGGGATGTAACAAAAGAGTGCACACCTGTGGTGAGTGTTACGGAGGACGCAACAGGAGAGTGTGCGCAAGAGGATGCGCGAAAAAGGTGTGTAACAGAGGAGTGCATGATTACAGAGTGCGCTGTCGAGAGTAAGGGTGAATGCGCGATCGAGTGTGGTGGTGAGAGTAGTGAGAGTGACACGGAGCACGTGTTGGTTGTAGCAGGTGAGAGACGATGCACACCTGGAATGGAAGGATGAACACCTGGAATGAAAGGATGCACACCTGGAATGGACGAGCACGTGTGGGAATGCACGCTTGAGTTGGTAGTGGAGCACGTGATTGGGAGTGCGGAGGAGAGCACACCCGTGGTTGTCACAGAGGATGTGACCGAGGAGTGGGCACGAAGAGGTGTTGGTGAGGTGTGCGAACGACGAGTGTGTGCTAAGGTGTGCGGTGGTCAGGTGTGTGACAAAGTCTGTGAGCGGAATGAGTGTACCTGGGTGTTGTATAAGAGAAGGTGCAATGACGAAGAGCAAGGAGACAGCTGGATGTGTGAGCAAGGAACGGAACGCGGGGTGTGAGCATGCAAGTGGAGCATCGACGTTAACCGGGTTAGCGGTTAGATCGACTTGTAGCCGAAGCGAGCCCTCGGTTCGTGCCGGGCGTTGTGCGCCGCGGGAACCAGCGGGGATCGTAACCATGGCGGTTTCAAAGGAACCGCCGTACGGGATCCACGCCGGGCCTAGCTCCGAACGGTCGCGTCCGTGCTCCGCTAGGCGGAGAGGGCGGCCCGGTCGGAAGGGTCGTCATGGCGACCCCTTTTGGTTGCGGCGTTCCGGCAGGGCGAGATCGGGTCATCAGGCGGGAGACCGAAAGGCTCCGAGCTGAGGTGGACCTTGGGATCTCGGCCTGAGCGAACCCCCTTCCCTGCACCGAATGCCGGACGGATCCAACCGCCGGCAACGAACCACCCGCATTCATTGCACGACTTGGCGAAGCCAAGTTCTGAGCATGTAAAGACGCACCGAGGCTCGAGTTAAAGGACATTTGGTAGGGATAGGGAATTTGTAATTGGAAAATTTTTGATTGGTTGCAATTGGATGAGCCAAATTGATAGTGGGAGATACCCGATGTGAGGGGATGGCAACTCTGCCATCCCTCACAAAGGAGCAATAGCTATGGGGTTTGGCAGTGAAAACTAGCCCGGGAGGGTTAGGATAATGATAGGGATCTAGAGAAGAGATTACCATAGGTAACGGTAAGGTAAGAAGCGACATTGGACAGATAGTGGGGACATAGAGAGGGTAGTTGGATGATAATGACGAGGGAGCGCAATAATTAAAGGGGCGACGGGGAAGCGCGAGTTTTAGCAGGGCACCAGGTAGGTCAGATGATGCCGTGTGTGTGTTTAGAAGTGTACTCAGAAGTGTATTGTGAAAAGGTGATTGTGAGTTGTATTGAGCGTGGAAGTGTATGAAGCAGCGTATGAAGAATAATTGATTGTGCATTGTATTGAATGATTGAGGGAGCCTGGGAGGAAGGAGGGTGCAAGTGCCACCAGGTGTGTGATTGCACAGGTGTGCAAGTGAACAAGTGTATGACTGAGTTGTGGTGATTGAGTGTTGTGTTGAGCAAATGGCTTTGGAGGAAGGAGGGTGCAGGCAGCACCAGGTGTACGAGTAATGGCACAGGTGTGCAAATGCAGGTGTATGGAGAATGGTTGTATGGAATATACGGAGTATGGAATGGATGGTGTGGAAACTGTGAAGTGATGTGGATGGTGCGAAGGTGTGGATGGGGAGGATGGACCCCACCACGAATACCCGGGGAGGGTAGTTTAAGTGTTAGGTAGAGGGTACAGGTAAATTGTGGTTGGATATTGGCATCTGTGGTGCGTGTGGAAGAATGATGTTTGGATGGGTGCATTAGTGACGTGGAAATGGCTGGGCGTGTGGCCTGTTAGTGTGTGTAGTTGAATGGACACTCCGCCACTATTAGGATGTCGGCCAGGTGAGGCCGCAGGTGGGCTCTGGGAGCCGGTAGAGTTGTTGTGGATGGGGCCCAAGGATCCAGAGGACGGACCCGGGTAGCCCAGTGCCAGAGAGGGCACCGAGTGGGGTAAGCGCCAAGGAGGGCCTTCCCCAGTTAGATAGGTTAGGTTAAGGAGCAGGTAAGCTCGGAGGCAACTACAGTGGTGGAGGTGTGCAGGTGGGTAGACCTGCTGGGAGAGCCACATGACTCAGCCCGGAAATTGTGCAAAGGCACAGGGAGTTGAATTGGGGGAGTGAGACCCCAAATTGATAAGCACCACAGTTTGGGCAATGGGAATTGGTTCTTAAAACCGCATAGAGTAAGATGGCCAATGGATTGGCAGGGAAAGACCCCGGGTAGTGTAAAGTGTGTTAAAGTCATTTAGAGGATAGTTAGGATTAAGAATCTCCTCGCACCATCTACATCCACTCACCTGAGGTGACAAAACTCCACACCATGCCATGGTTGTTTTTGTTATTTTTCTGTGCAAATGTTTGGAATGTGAGACGCATCATGACGTGGGTGAGACATTGTGCTTTGTTGTTCCATCTCTCCCTCCTTATGAGGATTGATGATGAATTGGTGATGGCAAATTTGGTTAGAAGGATTGTGGTGACGAATTTGGCATTAGGGGAAATATGGGAAAGACGTGACGGTAGCGACGAATTTGTAAATGTGTAGATTTTTGTAAATATGGGGTAAGGGCAAGGGTAGAGTAGGTAACAGGGGGGTGACGTACGATCAGGGATGCGCTTTTCTCCGCTCAGTCTCCAGACGCACCACACCTTGCATTGCCTTAATTGATGTGTACCCTTGTGACCTTACCCCTCGCTCACCTGTCTTCTGTTCCCCTGTCTCCCACCCGAGGACTGTGCTATCTGGGCACTGAGGGGAGCATGCGGGAGTCCGCCATTGTGTGCCAGAACTCCCGCAACCAGCATGCATTGCATTGATGCACCACTTATGGACCGCCGTTCTGCGGCCAAGCACCACTTTATGGACCCCACGTTTTGGGGCCTGGCACCTCTGCTGGAACCGGCCACGATGGCCCGGGGTCTTGCTTGCGGACCTCGGTAAGGTGGCACCTATGCCAAACAGGTGGACCACCCTTAGTTGCCCCTGTGGCCCTAAATAAAAAGGGACACGTTCTGTGCTGTTTATTATTGCCAAATAGGCCGCATGAAGAAAGGAAACATCAGGAAGACCATCGGCCCAGCAGAGAAGAGGAAGACCACCACCAGTTTTTTTTTTGTGTGTATCATTATTATGAACTGGTGACTGTTGCACCGAATGGTGCTTTTGGTGCAGTTTTGGTATTTATTGGTGCTCCTTATAGTACTGGTGCGTCGATGCAATGCGTGCTGTCTCCTCCCTCCCAACAGGAATTTCTTTTTGTTTCCCTGAAATAGTCAGGTTCACAATGTCAATAAATTATATTTCGTTCAAAATCATGGTAGATTAGCAAACCTATACATTTTTGGAAAGGTTATAGCATAAGGAAACTAAAAATCAATGTTTACATTTGGAGAGATACCCGTATGGCGGCCATTTTGGATTTTCAAAATGGCCACTGTAAAATACATATTTTGTTCTATTTCTGCCTCCTATTACCCTAAAAACTTTTAAAAATATACTAAACCTATATTTTCAGGGACAAGGAATCCAATGAAAGTATCAAATTAGTGCTATGGGGAATGGTAAGACACGAATCAAAGGTTTTGAATTGCAAAATACTGTCTTTATATTCGCGATAAGTTGCATAATCAAATACATGTTATCATTTTGTACAGGCAGTTAATAACATCAAAATGTGTCACAATAATTCATATCACCAAACATACACAGGCAGTCAGCAAAATCATATATACACATGCAGTTAGTATAACTTCACATCTACACAGGCAGTCAATGACAAAATATACACAGGCAGTCAATGGCATCAAACATACACGATTACAGAATATGCCATTTAGAGTTCGTCATCACTGTCCTGTGTGTCGTATCCGACAATATAGTCCGCATCGTTTTCACAGTCCGTTCCACACAAGCAAAGGTCGGTCAAATTGATTGGCAAATCGAATTGGTCGAATGGTCGATCGAATCGAATTCGATGAATCGAATCGAATCGAATCGATCGAATTGGTCGATCGAAGCGATTGGTCGAATGGTCGAATCGAATTGGTCGAATCGAATTGGTCGGAATTGGCAAATGTAAACATTGATTTTCAGATTTTCCATGTAATAACGTTTCCAAAAATGTATAGGTTTGCTAATCTACCATGATTTTGAACGAAAAAACATAGTGAACCCGACTAAAAGAAAAATCACAGGTCCTGGGTTGCGTTTTGTAAATAGTCAAAATAATGTCAATGTAAATAATGCTCCCCCACCGTAAATGTTTAGTTTGAAAATAATTCCGCAATTCGGTTAGCTGTGGGTGTGAAACTGTTAGGCAGGGTGCAACACAATTAGCGGGACATTTATTCGTGTTTTAGGATTGTCGCACTCAGGGTCAGGTTAATTGTAGAGGGTTACTACACCTGCGTGTCACACTAAAGTTAAAATTTTCGGGCCGGGACGTCCCGTAAGGAAGGAGGGTGCAGTGTTGAGGATTTGGGAATTGTGTGTGTAATTTGATGTAAAACCTGTTGTAAATATCACCCTCTGTAGTATCAAGGTCAAAGGTCGCCCTTAGTTAATCCATCGCACACACGTAGCAAATCATAGATTTCCCCTCGGTAGTTATGTCCTTAATATATGTCAGTATAAGGCTCTGTGGTCCACTAATTCATTGCGTTGCATCAATTAAATAAGATAGGTCCCTCTGACGACCCCATGGCATCTTCAAAATGCCAGGTTTGCTGCATTCGCCCTCCATTAGCCACGAGGTAATCTCGGAGAAGAAGGGGGAGGAGCCACCTTATGGGCATAGCCCGCACCTCGTCATCAAGGGTGGAGCCCCGAACGATCAACGACAGGCTCGGTGGGTATGGCTTGGGAAGGCGTGGCATAAAACGTGCGACGACGCCCCCGACACGAGAGATGCGGACGCGAATGGTTACGTGCGCATACTGCCTCGCCGTGCTGCCCCCTTGCTCTGGAGCTTGCGCCGCCTCGTGTCGTCTTGGGCCCAGCTGACTGCGGAATCGACGCGGGAGAAACCAGCATCACGCCACCGGCCCCGACACCTTCTCGAAGCAACCTCTCTGGACCGTGCCCCGTCCTGCCGGCATTCAATCCCATCTGCAATTTCCCCATCATGTGTCTGCCCGGTTGTCCGTCTTTCATATTGTCTTGGGGTTTACTAAGTAAGCTTGTATAGTTAAGTTAATATTTGCACTGTGTCTCCTTGCTTCTTTCTGTCCAGTTATTTTCTTATCCTTCCTCCTCCTTGGTTCTTTTGATGATTTGTATATAATTAATAATAAACCCTGTTATTCCCTACTTTGCCTTCTTCCTCTTCTTCATGCTCGCTCGGTCGCTTTCGAGGTTTCCAAATTGAGTGTACGTGGCACGATTCGGCCGACGCACAGGAATCGGGGTTCGTTGTGATAAACGGCTCACGCCGCAGTTCGCTTCGCTCGGCGCAAACAATCCATTACGCTGCGGCCGTGAGCGGGAGTATTTCCTTGCGTGCCGGGAGGCACTGGTAATTAGGTCATAGGACGGTTGGGCCTAATACCCTACCCAGCGCCGACCGGGCGTGGCGTCATACCCCCGGGACCACATCGGTCAGTCATAAGACGAGGGGATTAATCCCCCCTTGATAAGGGGGAAGAGGCCGACATTGAGATCCGTAACAATATATTGTTGCGGATATGGGATTTGCATCCATCCATATCCGCTTGTAAATATTCCCCTATTTCCTCAATACTTCCCAACTATCCCCAATCCCCCATTCCCCAGTCCCATTTTCTGTAAACAACACTCTGTAGACCCGACCTCCCCCTATTTCCCCCATTAAATGTCGCACCCAGGTTCACCGCATCTCACGTAGACAACTATAGGACATCTTGCTAGTTATTCTTAGTCTATGTCAGTTAAGGACTCTTCGTTGCACCAGAATGTGATTGTATGGCACCGTTAGGAAGTTTAGGACCTCCCAATACCTCCCCACAGCTCTTCCTCACGGTTCAGCAACAACAACAACAACAACAACGGCGGCGGCGCGGGGAGTGCGCGTCCTCACTCCGGCTTGGGGGGTAGGGGGTGTTGGGAGGGCACCAGGCCTTTCCAACGAGCCGCCATCGAACATGTGCTCGACGGGGTTACCAAGTAGGGGCTCGCTGTCAGCTCCTCGTCAAGGGCGGAGCCCGGTAACCCCCACACCCAATAGAAGTGGCGGACCGGTCCCATCTGGGGCGGAGCCAACCAGCCGAGGGCGTGTGACTCCCCGCTGAGCATGCGCAGGAAGAGGGAGAGGTGACGTCAGATGCGCGCTGAGCTCGGAGAAGAAAGACGCCACCTCCGAGCGCTGTGAGGCCTCCCTGCATCTTTTGGACCGTGCTTGATCCTGTCCCCGAGCCAAGGTGCACCTTGTGCTATCAACCGACCTGTCCTTCCCTGCCATCAATCCCTGTGTAAGTCAGCCTTGTTCCGTTTGTCTGTGGTCTGTCTGGGATAGATAAGATTGTATCTAAGTGCCTATCTCTTCTGTGTCTTTTACCTCACTCTACCTTGTAATCTACCCCTTTTCTCCACCACTAATTATATCCTCCTCCGGAGGTCTTGAGAACTGTACCCCTTGCGTCGTTTCATTTATCCCAGTCGTTGTGTCCTTTCCAATCATTGATTTAGCGTAGCGCGATTTGGCCAACGTCTGGGCGAATCGGGTGAGTTGGGGGTAATCGGGTAAACTGTACGAACACGGCGGCCATTCCGCTCGGTCAAGCAACATCTTTAGCCGTGTCCGTAACAAATGGTGTCAGGAAGTGAGAATGGACCCGAAGCGCGCTTCACGCGCTCGAAATTATTAACTGTGAAATTTGTTTTGTTTTAAAATAAAAACCCGAATTTTGAAAGTCGCGCTATGGCAGATCAAGACGGCTGGGTTCCGGTAGAGGAGAGTGAGGCAGGGTCGATCCAGGACCAAATTGAGGGACAAGAGGAGAGCGAAGCAGTGAGGGCGGCAGGTTCGCAAAATGGCGTCCTCGCGCACGGTTACGGGCGCGCAAAAATGGCGCCTCGCAGATGGCTACGGCGACCGCGCCCGCGACCGTAGCAGCGCCGCTGGTAGATTTGAACCTTTTTTTAATACAAATGAAGGCCCTTATGGCCCAGAATAGCGAACGGTTAGAACAAAGGATGGGGTCCAATAGCGAGAAATTGAGGGAGGACATGGGGGCCAATAGCCAACGGTTAGAACAAAGGATGGGGGCCCAGATCGGAGGGTTAGGGAGTAGAATAGAGGGATTAGACAATAGATTAGGGGAAATACAGGAGGGGTTAACGGGGGTGGAAAATAGAATGGCTGCCCAGGAGAATCAGATAGAGGGAGTGAAAAATGGGTTAGAGGGGTTAGAAAACAGTATGGAAGGCAAATTGAGGGACATGAGGGACCAAGCGGAAAGGGAAGTTAAAAAAATGGGGCAGCAGATAGAGGGGGTCAGAATGGGGGTAGAAACTAAATTGGATGCTCACAGGGAGGAAATGGAGCAGATGAGGGTGGCATCTGGGCAGGAGATGCAAGTGATGGGAGAGGAGATCAGAAGAGGTGTGAGTGAGGAGGTCGGAGGAGTGCGCGAGGAGGTGAGGCACTGTAAGGAGCGCATGGAGAAGGAGGTGAGAAAGGGGACTGTAAAATTGCAAGGTGGTATAGAGGAGTTGACGCTGGGAGTAGAACAACTGACAGTGGGACAAAAGGAGTTGGGGGACCAGGTAAAGAAGAACACAGCGGTAATAGAGGGTTTAAAATCGACACAGAAGGAGATGAAAAAGGACGTAGGGGTAATTAAAAAAGAGTGTCAGACGGTACATGAGGACCTGACGAGGGAAATGAACAAGGTGGTAGAGGTGATGGAGGTTAAAGAGCGGGAGGTGCGGGAGCACATAGAAAAAAATAAGGTGGAGTTAGAGGAAGAACTTAAGGGGGCGCACGAGGAGATGAAGGAGGTGAAGCAGAAATTAGAAGAAGTGGAAGAAGGGGTGAGCGAAATTAAGAAGCGACGGAGAGAGGATAAGAAAGAGATATAGGAGGAAGTAAAAGAATTGGTCCAAAGTCTGTGTTCGGATCGTGATGATGTGCTCATTAACCGGATGAGGAATTCGCAGGTGATGGAGGAGAAGCGAAGAGAAAGAGGACCCGGTGTAAGTGGTGACCAATATGGTCGTGCGTATGATGCGCCAGGTGATTTAATAAGCTTGGGGGTCGAGATGGACCCGGGTGTTCGTGAGAGGCCGTTGGTGAAGTGTGCGACAGGTCTGGTGTGCGAAAAAGGAGGTGTGCGAGAAAGTCCGACTCTGGGGTGTGCGAGGAAAAAGTGCGTGCCAAGGAGTGAGGGTGCTGTCGAGAGTGAGTCGGTCGTAGCGCGTGTGCGAGGGAGCACATGGAAGCGCGTAGTGAGGAGTGTTACGGAGGGTGTAAAGGGAGAATGCACGCCTGTGGTGAGTGTTACAGAGGATGTAACGGGAGAGGGTGCGCGAGAAACGTGTGTAACGGACGGGTGCATGAGGAAAGAGTGCGCTGTCGAGAGTAAGGGTGAGTGCGCTGTCAAGAGTGGAGGTGAGAGTAGTAAGAGTGACACGGAGCGTGAGTTGGTTGTGACAGGTGAGAAAGGAAGCCCACCTGGAATGGTAGAGCGTGTGTGGGAATGCACGCTGGAATTGGTAGTGAGGCACGTGGTTGGGTGTGCGAGTGAGAGCACACCTGTGATCGTCACAGAGGAGGTGACCGAGGAGGGGGCGCGAAGAGGTGTGTTGGTGAAGTGTGTGAGCGACGAATGTGTGCCAAGGTGTTCGGTGGTCAGGTGTGTGACCAAGTCTGTGAGTGGAATGAGTGTACCTGGGTGTGTAAGAGAAGGTGCAATGACCAAGAGCAGGGAAACGGCTGGATGTATGTCGTATGAGCAAGAAAGGGTCTTTCAATCCTGACAAATCTCACACTCTTACTATGTCTCTCCGAAAAGATCGACTGGACAACCCTCCCATCTACTTTCTCAACAATCCTCTCCAAGAAGTTCTGTCGCTCAAGATTTTGGGTCTCACTATCTGCCATGATCTTTCTTGGGAAAACCACATTTCCAAGCTGGCCTCCAAAGCCAGTCGCCGACTGGGCATCCTCCGTCGTGCGAAGTCCTTCCTCGGCACACCTGAGCTCCTCACCACATACAAGGCTTTCATCCGCAGCTCAATGGAATACTGTTCTCCCCTATGGGCCGGTGCTCCTGCCTCACACCTAGCTCGGCTTCACGCTGTTGAAACCAAAGCTTTCAGAATTATTGGAATCTCCCGCGATGAAGCTATCTCTGAGGGCCTTTCACTCACTCACCGCAGGCAGGTAGGTGGTCTTTCTGTCTTCTACCGACTCCTCTCCGGCCTTGCACCCCCAGCTCTCTCTGTGCTCTGTCCCCCAAATATTCCTACAGGTCGCACAAGATCTGCCAGCAACCCTCTGATGGTTAAACTGCCGAAATCTCGGCTCTCCGCTCACCTTCACTCTTTCATTCCTCTTTTCTCCCGCCTCTGGAACAAACTCCCTCACTCCCTTCAATCCCACTCCTCCCTCCAGGTCTTTAAAACAGCTGTTCACCACCATCTCTTATCTTCCCCCATCCAAAACCTTGATCTTTTCTACCCCCGCTAATTCACCCCAGATCCACCTTGTTTGAAATTCCAACTTCTTTCCTGGAAGTCCTGGCAGTGTCCATATGTTTTATACCTCTCCCACTGCCCCCTTCCCACGCCCCCCCCCCCAAAGCCCTCGCCCTCTCTCAGATCTCTCGATGTCTCCATGTCTCTCGGTCCCTGCTCTCAAATGTTGTGTTTGTGTCCTTCCCCCTCTCTCCCCATCTTGTCTACCGCTCCCTATGTTATATGTTTTATGTGTCGGTTTGTCTTCTGTGTGATTAATGTTCGCTCTTTCACGAGCCTCGATCTTGTATACGACAACAACAACAAAAAAAAAAAAAAAAAAAAAAAAAAAAAAGGGGTAGCGTATGCGTGTGAGCATGCAGGTGAGGCATCGACGGTAACCGGGTTAGTGGTTAGAGCGACTTATAGCCGAATCGGGCCCTCGGTGCGTGCCGGGCTTCGCGTACCGCGAGAACCAGCGGGGATCCGAGCCACGGCGGGTTCGAAAGGACCGCCGTACGCGATCCACGCTGGGCCTCGCTTTGAACGGCCGCGTCCGTGCTCCACTAGGCGGAGCGGGCAGCCCGATAGGAAGGGTCGTCATGGCGACCACTTTTTGTTGAGGCATTCCGGCAGGTCGAGATCGGGCCATGGGATGGCTCTGTGCCGAGATGGTGCGTGGGACCTCGGCCCGGGTAAACCTCCTTCCCTGCACCGAATGCGGGACGTATCCAGCCGCTGGCACCAAACAACCCGCATTCATGGCTTGGCTGTACGAAGCCGAGCTTTAGAAGTTAATTGGCGCACCGAGAGGCATTAGTAAGTAGACTGTAATGACGAGGATAGTGTTTTGGCCCCGAAATTAGAAAAACAAAATTTGATGATTGGCAAAGGATTGGCAGTAATGATTGGCAGATGATGGGTAGTGATTGGCAAATTTTTGATTTGTTGAAATTTGATGTGCAAAATTGGTAGTGGGAGATGCCCGATGTGGTTTGGATGGCAACTCTGTCATCCCTCACAAACTGGGGGCAGATGCACTAGGTTTATGGGGTTTATGGCAGTGAAAACTAGCCCGGGTGGGTTAGGATATTGTGTGTAGGGATCTAGCGAAGATGACATTATGTAACGTTAAGGTTTAGATAGTGACTGATACCTGTAGTGGGGACGCAGGTAGTTTAGTGTGTTTGATAATGACGTGGGAGCGCAATAGTTTAAAGGGACGACTGGGAAGCGCAAGTTTCAGAGGGGAGTAGTTAGATGAGATGATGCTGTGTGAGAACTGGACAGGTGTGTGGAGCAGTGTATGAGTAGTGAGTGTTGTGGATCAGCGCGAATGCGCTTGGGGGAGAGAAGGGTGCAGGCGGCACCAAGTATGAGAGCACAGGTGTGCAAGTACAGGTGTGTGGAATATATGGAGCAGAGAATGAGTGGTGTGGAGAGAGTTGGAGTAAGTGGTATGGAGTGGTGTGCATGGTGCGAAGGTGTGGATGGGGGAAGAGTGGACCCCTTTTCACGAGTACCCGGGGAGGGTAGTTTAAAGAATAGTTAGAAGGTATAGGTAAATTGTGGTTGGATATTGGCATTTGTGGTGCGGATGCAGAATGGTATTGTGGATGGGTGCATTGGTGTGGTGAAATTGGCTGGTCGTGTGGCCTGTTAGTATGAGTGTGAATGGTTGGGCACTCCGCCACTGTTAGATGTCGGCCAGGTGAGGGCGCAGGTGGGCTCTGGGAGCCGTTAGTGTCAGTGGGTGCCTGAGGATCCCGGGTGTGGATCGGGCAGCCCGTGCCAGAGAGGGCACTGAGGGGGTGAGAGTGCGAGAGGGCCTTCCCCAGTTAGTTAGGTTAGGGTGAGGAGCAGGTGAGCTCGGTAGGCAACAACAGTGGTGGAGGTGTGCCGGTGGGTAGACCAGCTGGGAGCGGCACACGACCCAGCCACCAAAATTGTGCGGGGGCACCGAGTGTTGATTCGGGGGAGTGAGACCCCAAATTGAGAAGCACCACAGTTTGGTCAATGGGAATTGGTTTTTAGAACCCATAGTGTAAGTTGGCCAATGGATTGGCAGGGAAAGACCCCGGGTAATGTAAAGTTGTTAAAGTCATTTAGGAAATAGTTAGGATTGATGAACCTGTCGCACCATACACAGCCACTTACCTGAGGTGATGATGATGACTCCACACCTGTGTTCCTTTGTTCTGTGTTGCAGGAAATGAGAATTGCTGTTGGATTTGTGAGACGCATCACGACGTGGATGAGACATTGGGGTGATTCCATCTCTCCCTCCTTAGGAGGGACTGATGATGAATTGGTGATGGCAAATTTTGATGTTGAGTTGGAGATGGCAAATTTTGATGAGAGTTGGAAATGGCAAATTTGATTGGTTAGGAGGGAGAGAAGACGAATTTGGTTTATGGGAGGAACGGGGAAGACAGTAGGGACATTGTTGATGTGTAAAGTAGATGTTTATGGGTAGTGTTGTGTTTTGTGGATACAGTAAGGGGTAAGGGAGGGGCAATGTAGGTTACCTGTTGGGGGGGGGGGGCGTACGGTAGGAACGTACCTGTCTCACCTGGTTCCCATGTGCCCCCAGTGTGCATTACCTTGAATTGCATGTGCTTTTGCGCCCTTACCACCTTACTCACTTGTCTTCTTTTGTCTCCCACCTCCGAGGATCTGGCTTTGGGGCAGAGAGAGAGGAGAGAGAGGTGCTGGCTCCGCAGTTGTGGGCCTGTACTTCCGCTGCTTGCTGCCTGGATCGATACACCATATGGACCGCAATTTTGGTGGCCGCCCACAATGGACCGCAGTTCTTTGGCGGTCAAGCACCACCCGTGGATGGACCTCTGGGTCAACGTGGCACCTATGCCATACAGGTGAACCACTTTTAGTTGGCCCCCCTGACGGCCACAATTTAGAAATGGACGCGGTTGGCGCCTTTCTTTATTTCTAAAGAAGCCAGAAGGCCAAGTGCACTCCAAGAAGGCAAGCCCAGCGGCAGAACATCGGCCGGCTGCGACACCACCGGTGACCATGGACACTTAATTGTGCATTTTTATTGAACACTTTATTGGTGCACCGGATGGTGCTGACTCTGTGCGTCACTGTGGTGGTGCTTTTGGTGCTTGGACGGGGTGCTCTGCACATTATTAAAGGCCGTAGGGCCACAGGGCACTCGTGGGTTGGTGTATCGATGCTGGCATGCGTGCTCTCTCTCTATGCATAACATCTGCATGTGTTCCTCAAAGAACAGGTCCTGGATCGTAGTGTAAATATCAGTGTAGTCTTGTGTAAATGATGCTCCCTACCGGCTGTATGTTTAGTTTGAGGATGCTTTCCGCGATTCGGTTATCCTGTGGGTGTGTTTCTGTTTGGAGAAGGGTGCAACGTCGCAGGGGGACATATTTACTCATTTGTGAACATCTGTAAAACTGTCGCACTCAGGGTTGAGTTAATAGTAGAGGGAACTACATCTGAGTGCCACACTAAAGTAGGTAAAAATTTATCGGGTCGCGACGACCCGAGATAGAGAAGGGTGCAATGTTGCGGATATGGGATTTGCATCCATCCATATCCGCTTGTAAATATTCCCCTATTTCCTCAATACTTCCCAACTATCCCCAATCCCCCATTCCCTAGTCCCATTTTCTGTAAACAACACTCTGTAGACCCGACCTCCCCCTATTTCCCCCATTAAATGTCGCTCCCAAGTTCACCGCATCTCACGTAGACAACTATAGGACATCTTGCTAGTTATTCTTAGTCTATGTCAGTGAAGGACTCGTTTCCATTAATTCTGACTCTTCGTTGCACCAGAATGTGATTGTATGGCACCGTTAGGAAGTTTAGGACCTCCCAATACCTCCCCGCAGCTCTTCCTCATGGTTCAGCAACAACAACAACAACAACAACAACGGCGGCGGCGCGGGGAGTGCGCGTCCTCACTCCGGCTTGGGGGGTAGGGGGTGTTGGGAGGGCACCAGGCCTTTCCAACGAGCCGCCATCGAACATGTGCTCGACGGGGTTACCAAGTAGGGGCTCGCTGTCAGCTCCTCGTCAAGGGCGGAGCCCGGTAACCCCCGCACCCAATAGAAGCGGCGGACCGGTCCCATCTGGGGCGGAGCCAACCAGCCGAGGGCGTGTGACTCCCCGCTGAGCATGCGCAGGAAGAGGGAGAGGTGACGTCAGATGCGCGCTGAGCTCGGAGAAGAAAGACGCCACCTCCGAGCGCTGTGAGGCCTCCCTGCATCTTTTGGACCGTGCTTGATCCTGTCCCCGAGCCAAGGTGCACCTTGTGCTATCAACCGACCTGTCCTTCCCTGCCATCAATCCCTGTGTAAGTCAGCCTTGTTCCGTTTGTCTGTGGTCTGTCTGGGATAGATAAGATTGTATCTAAGTGCCTATCTCTTCTGTGTCTTTTACCTCACTCTACCTTGTAATCTACCCCTTTTCTCCACCACTAATTATATCCTCCTCCGGAGGTCCTGAGAACTGTACCCCTTGCGTCGTTTCATTTATCCCAGTCGTTGTGTCCTTTCCAATCATTGATTTAGCGTAGCGCGATTTGGCCAACGTCTGGGCGAATCGGGTGAGTTGGGGGTAATCGGGTAAACTGTACGAACACGGCGGCCATTCCGCTCGGTCAAGCAACATCTTTAGCCGTGTCCGTAACAATATGTATATATATATATATATATATATATATACTAGCCGAAAGCACCGGCGTTGCCCGGGTTCTTTTTGAATGAATTTACTACTATAATTCAGCATTTGCTCGCGGCCATATAAGATTGACTACTATAATTCAGCTCAGCTTTTAATTGTGAAATGGGCTCAGCCCAGCCGAAGCGGCCTCGCCCGGCCTCACCACCTCGCCTATGACCTTCCCGGGACCCATCCCGACATTTTTAGTTTTTTGAATGAATTTACTACCATAATTCAGCTTTTACTCGCGGCCGTGGAAGATTGACTACTTTCAAACAGCTGAGCTTTCATTTGCGAAATAGGGCCAGCCCGGCCGAAGCGGCCTCAATACCTAGCCTATAACCTTCCCGGGGCCCGTCCTAAAAATTTTTTGTCTTGGAAGTTTCCTCCTATCTTTCACGGTTTAGGAGATTAGCTTGCGCAGACAAAGACAAAAACTTTCTTTTATATTATAAAAAAAAAGAGAGGAGAAGAGAAGAGAAGAGAAGAGAAGAGAAGAGAAGAGACTAGCCGAAAGCACCCGGCGTTGCCCGGGTTCTTTTTGAATGAATTTACTGCTATAATTCAGCTTTTACTCGCGGCCGTAGAAGATCGAGTACTACAATTCAGCTCAGCTTTTAATTGTGAAATGGGCCCAGCCCGGTCAAAGCGGCCTCGACCGGCCTTGCCACCTCACCTATAACCTTCCCGGGACCCGTCCCAACATTTTTAGTTATTTTTGAATGAATTTACTACCATAATTCAGCTTTTACTCGCAGCCGTGGAAGATTGACTACTTTCATTCAGCTCAGCTTTTAATTGTGAAATGGGCCCAGCCCGGCCGAAGCGGCCTCGACCGGCCTTGCCACCTCACCTATAACCTTCCCGGGACCCGTCCCGACATTTTAAGTTATTTTTGAATGAATTTACTACCATAATTCAGCTTTCACTCACAGCCGTGGAAGATTGACTACTTTCATTCAGCTCAGCTTTCAATTGCGAAATGGGCCCAGTCTGGCCGATGTGGGCCTCGACCGGTCTCGCCACCTAGCCTAAAACCTTCCCGGGGCCCGTCCCGACATTTTTTGTATTGGAGGTTTCCTCCTATCTTTCACCGTTCAGGAGATTAGCTTGCGCAGACAAACAAACTATAAACTTTCTTTTATAATATCGAGAGAATAGAAGAGAGAAGAGAGAAGAGAGAAGAGAAGAGAAGAGATAATATATATAATAAAATAAAAATATATATAGATAGATAGAAGAAGAAGATAAAATAGATAGAAGATAGAATATATACATATATATATATATATATATATATATATATATATATATATATATATATATATATATATATATATATATATATACATATACCGTGCATTCAGAAAGTATTCAGACCCCTTCACTTTTTTCACATTTTGTTATGTTGCAGCCTTATGCTGAAATCGTTTAAATTCATTTTTTCCCTCATCAATCTGCACTCAATACCCCATAATGACAAAGAGAAAACAGGATTTTAGAAAGTTTTGCAAATTTATGAAAAAGAAAAAAATGAAATATCACATTGACATAAGTATTCAGACCCTTTGCTATGACACTTGAAATTTAGCTCAGGTGCCTCCCATTTCTCTTGATCATCTTTGAGATGTTTCTACACCTTGATTGGAGTCCACCTGTGGTAAATTCAATTGATTGGACATGATTTGGAAAGGCACACACCTGTCTATACAAGGTCTCACAGCTGACAATGCATATCAGAGCAAAAACCAATCCATGAGGTCGAAGGAACTGCCTGCAGAGCTCAGAGACAGCATTGTGTCGAGGCACCGATCTGGGGAAGCCTACAAAAAAATCTCTGCTGCATTGAAGGTTCCAAAGAGCACAGTGGCCTCCATAATTCTTAAATGGAAGAAGTTTGGAACAACCAGGACTCTTCCTAGCCTCTCCTCAGTGAAAGACACATGAAAGCCCACTAGGAGTTTGCAAAAAAGCACCTAAAGGACTCTCAGACTGTGAGAAACAAGATTCTGTGGGCTTTCATGTGTCTTTCACTGAGGAGAGTCTTCCGTCTGGTCACTCTGCCATAAAGCCCAGATCGGTGGAGTGTTGCAGTGATGGTTGTTCTTCTGGAAGTTTCTCCCATCTCCACACAGGATCTCTGGAGCTCAGCCTGAGTGACCATCGGGTTCTTGGTCACGTCTCTTACCAAGGCCCTTCTCCCCTGATTGCTCAGTTTGGCCGGGCGGCCAGCTCTAGGAAGAGTTGGGTAAAGTTCTAGTTTCTTTTAAATGTACATAATACATGTTAATTCTTTTTTTTAATATCTAAAAAAACAAAACATAATACATATACAGTAAATGGATGGCATTCTGAAATTTATTTAAGGCCAGAGGGTGACAGAAAATGTTGGGACAGCCCACCCAATGTCGTGGTTTGTGGGCATTATGCTTCCCAGCATGAGAACCGGCACATCTTACCATACCGGCACATCTTACCATACCGGCACATCTTACCATACCGGCACATCTTACCATACCGGCACATCTTACCATACCGGCACATCTTACCATACCGGCACATCTTACCATACCGGCACATCTTACCATACTGGCACATATTACCATGCCGCTTTGTTTCTTAGAAATAGATCAACGAGAGCAACATTTCAAATCTGTAGACACCAGCTCAGAGCCCTCATTTTAATCGCTTCACCCAAACAAACCACGTCTTAAAATGCCGTTTGAGGGGCAGTTAACAGAACACAATCATTGCAGGAAGAATGAGCAATTTCAACCACTATATATATATATACATACATACATACACATTCATGATACATATACATACACACATACATGTTATGCATTAATAACCCTGAACATTTAATCACCGGCACAATAATTATGAAATATAGTGATTACTATTTATGCACACCAGAATACAAGCTATAATTACTGAAGTTCACACAAATAACTGTCCAATTACATATGTTATATTAAAAGTGATAAAACCAGATGCTACCCCAGCACTCAGGTCGGTTTTAAAGACTCCGGAAAAGCAAGGATGCTGTTTGAACATTTCAAAACCCTTCCACAACTTACTCTGTATTTCAAACTATTGAACATGTTTATTCAAAGTTAGCTTTTTAAATTTTAACATACATTTTGTACAATAAAAAAACATTATGTGCAGATTTCTTTCATGAAAATAACTCAAAATAAATGAAACGGAGCTAGAAGTTTAATGCTTCAGTATAAAAAAATTATGCACAATTATAATTAATTGTGCACACACACACACACACACACACACACACGGGAGTGGGTCACACACACACGGGAGTGGGTCACACACACACACACGGGAGTGGGTCACACACACACACACGGGAGTGGGTCACACACACACACACGGGAGTGGGTCACACACACACACACGGGAGTGGGTCACACACACACACACACACACACACACACACACACACACACACACGGGGGGGGGGGGGGGAGTGGGTCACACACACACACACACACGAGTGGGACACACACACACACACACACACGAGTGGGTCACACACACACACACACAAGTGGGTCACACACCCACACACGGGGGAGTGGGTCTCTCACACACACACACACACACACACACGGGAGTGGGTCACACACACACACACACACACGGGGGAGTGGGTCACACACACACACACACACACACACATACACACACACACACACACACACACACACACACACACAGTTAGTTTTTTGATGCCAGCTCAGATGTATGTGAACACCACACAAATTAAATACTTTTAAATGAAAAGGACAAGTACTTTTATCCTTCTTATACTCGGCTGCCTGCAGCACTTAAAATACAAGGCCAAAACTACAATACCGTACAAATTAAAGTCTTATTTGCAAAAGGCAAAAATAAAGGCTCAAGTAACATCTCACCTTTCAAAGGCAAATATTCTCTCCATTCACAGCTTTCCGGTTATTTTCATCTGGCCGTTACTGACAGCATTCAACAAGACTTCCTGTGAAGGCCCCAATCATTCCCACCTTGTGGGGTCAGTCAGGGAACGTTTTTAGCCAAAGGCTTTCACCAAGTGGATGGACAAGCCCCAACACCTGAAGTTAGCTCAAATTTGTAATTTGTTCGCGGTGCTGGCAATAACTCTCCGACTTTGCAGGAAAGACACCATGGAATCTGTAACGTCCACCAACGACCACTGCTGGCAGGTAGGCCCTCTGGCTTAACGTCCATCTGAGGGACGGTGCACACATCGATACCTTGCTTTGCATGCACAACACCAGGGTGACATTTTACAGGTGGGTCGAGATTCAAAACCAGGTTAAATAGCTGATAAACAAGTAAGCAAACATCTAAGGTGTCCTGCAATCCCTACTGGTGGCAAAAAAGGAAGTTACTGACATTGTTGGAGTGCTGTGCTCGATAATTCCGACTGCATGAGATCAACACAAAGCTTTCCACAGAGAATGTGCAACCTTCCATGATAATTCCAACTTAAAACCAGAATGGCACTCGGTAGAGCACATACCTCCGCCAGGTGAACAGTTCACGTTTTGCATCCCACTGACGTTTTTATCTTGTGGGGTCCATGTTGTATTTTTCATTTTTATCTTCTCTTTATCGTTTTTGACCCTATCTCCCAAATGGGGAAGAATCACTTCAAAGATTCTACGAGACAGATCCGGATCTGGATCTTCACCCAAATTGAAGCAATTCTTGCTCGTCACACACCCAACCTCTGCACCAACTTTCGTCCGAATCCGTCCACAACTTTTTGAGATGTCCTGTTCGACATAACCTCCATCCACCTTCGCGGGCGGAGGAAATTATCATAATTCATTACAAAACAACTTGAAACCTGGAAACAAACCTTTCACTTTAAAAATTCCTTTTTCTACTTACATTTTTGGATACAAGACCAAGGCTCCTGCAAAATGGCAGTCGAATAACATTGACAGTAGAAATAAGCAGACGATAGAGAGATAGATAGATAGATTGAGGAAGGTGGGGGCAATGCATATGGAGGTAAAGAGGTATGTGGGTAGGGACATAGATAGATAGATTGAGGAAGGGGGGGCAATGCATATGGAGGTAAAGAGGTATGTGGGTAGGGACATAGATAGATAGATTGAGGAAGGTGGGGGCAATGTATATGGAGATAAAGAGGTATGTGAGTAGGGACATAGATAGATAGATTGAGGAACGTGGGGGCAATGTATATGGAGGTAAAGAGGTACGTGGGTACGGACATAGATAGATAGATTGAGGAAGGTGGGGGCAATGTATATGGAGATAAAGAGGTATGTGAGTAGGGACATAGATAGATAGATTGAGGAACGTGGGGGCAATGTATATGGAGGTAAAGAGGTATGTGAGTAGGGACATAGATAGATAGATTGAGGAAGGTGGGGGCAATGCATATGGAGGTAAAGAGGTATGTGGGTAGGGACATAGATAGATAGATTGAGGAAGGTAGGGGCAATGTATATGGAGATAAAGAGGTATGTGGGTAGGGGCATGGATAGATAGATTGAGGAAGGGAGGGGGCAATGCATATGGAGGTAAAGAGGTATGTGGGTAGGGACAAAGATAGATTGAGGAAGGGAGGGGCAATGCATATGGAGATAAAGAGGTATGTGGGTATGGACATAGATAGATTGAGGAAGGTAGGGGCAATGCATATGGAGATAAAGAGGTATGTGGGTAGGGACATGGATATATAGATTGAGGAAGATGGGGGCAATGCATATGGAGGTAAAGAGGTATGTGGGTAGGGACATGGATAGATAGATTGAGGAAGGTGGGGGCAATGCATATGGAGGTAAAGAGGTATGTGGGTAGGGACATAGATAGATTGAGGAAGGGAGGGGCAATGCATATGGAGGTAAAGAGGTATGTGGGTAGGGACATAGATAGATAGATTGAGGAAGGTAGGGGCAATGCATATTGAGGTAAAGAGGTATGTGGGTAGGGACATAGATAGATTGAGGAAGGGAGGGGCAATGCATATGGAGGTAAAGAGGTACGTGGGTAGGGACATAGATAGATAGATTGAGGAAGGTAGGGGCAATGCATATGGAGATAAAGAGGTACGTGGGTAGGGACATAGATAGATAGATTGAGGAAGGTAGGGGCAATGCATATGGAGGTAAAGAGGTACGTGGGTAGGGACATAGATAGATAGATTGAGGAAGGGAGGGGCAATGTATATGGAGATAAAGAGGTATGTGGGTAGGGACATAGATAGATAGATTGAGGAAGGGAGGGGCAATGCATATGGAGGTAAAGAGGTATGTGGGTAGGGACATAGATAGATAGATTGAGGAAGGTAGGGGCAATGCATATGGAGGTAAAGAGGTATGTGAGTAGGGACATAGATAGATAGATTGAGGAAGGTGGGGGCAATGCATATGGAGATAAAGAGGTATGTGGGTAGGGACAAAGATAGATAGATTGAGGAAGGGAGGGGCAATGCATATGGAGATAAAGAGGTATGTGGGTAGGGACATAGATAGATTGAGGAAGGTAGGGGCAATGCATATGGAGATAAAGAGGTATGTGGGTAGGGACATGGATATATAGATTGAGGAAGATGGGGGCAATGCATATGGAGGTAAAGAGGTATGTGGGTAGGGACATGGATAGATAGATTGAGGAAGGTGGGGGCAATGTATATGGAGATAAAGAGGTATGTGGGTAGGTAAATAGGTAGAAGATAGATAGATAGACAGAAAGAGGGTGTTTGCGTGAGAGATGCAGAGAGAGAGAGATCGAGATCGGTATGTCTGCAGTTATGATGGGAAAGGATGTTTAACAGGAATATTAAAGATGGCACATCAGGAAGACATCCATTTGTGCACTTTTTCCCTGACCATTGCACATCGACATTCCAAATTCCCTTCATTCACAATTGTGTTAAAAAAAAAAAAATTCGGCAAAACCTGAATTTTTTTTTTGTAATGAAGCTTTTCCTCTTTTCACTTCATTTCGCTCTACGTCCCATCTTTCCATACATCATTCAACAGTAGGAATGGTTGAACTAGAATTTCTATCTGAAGAGAGTCCAACGCGGCGGTAAATGAAATAAAAGGGGTCGGCAGGCTTCAGTTGTCGCTTGTTGTGCAGTTCTGCTTTGATCTTCAGTGGGTGGGTATCAGCAGCCAGCTCCTGATAAGTGTTGTTAAGCATTAAAAACACATGAAAGTTGTCTGGGTCGGACACACGGAATTTATCGGCACACAGCTGACACAGCTCCTCAGCCGTAGCAAGTGGATGAGCAACAATTGTTTTGGCTGTGCATCCACCATCTTGAAAGACCACTCGGATGAAGCTCTGCAGCACACACACATAGATTTCATCGATATTTTCGAAAGCATCAAGTCTTATTCCCTCCTTGCTATCTACGTACCTAAATACTTTAATATCATCCATTGTTGTTGCCAAAATAGAAACAGTTTTTTGTTTTTAGTGATGGTCAGTGTTTTTTTTTTAATGTTCTGCATTGCCTAAGGCTCTGGTGGAGCTTTGTATATACTCGCGGGTCCGCCTACCATCAGGGTTTTTATTAATTTTTTTTACTTTATAATTTAAATAATTTTTGAAGGAATTTTATTGATCACAATATATCATAATTTGGAGAAGGTTTTATCATATCATGAAGAAGATAAAGAAAGACGAGTTGAAATACCGGCAGCCACTAAAGGTGGCGCTATTTCCACCATACTGTTTACAGTATATATACAGGCGGACCCCGCTATTAGAAGTTCCGCTATTCGCGGCTGATAAAATGCGACCTGTTTCTCTATTCGCGGAAAAGTGTCCCACTAATTTTTTTGTTTTTCCTTGTTTTTGTTTTTTTGTCTATTCGTGGCCGTGTCCTGCGAATTTGCGGTTTTTCGGGGGAAAAAAAAAAAATTTCACGAGCCGCTACCTTGACATTTAAAAAACCCATCTTTCACCAGCCATGCACAAAGCAGCTGGACAAATGCAAAAAAACTTCTACGGGCCACAAGCATGACCTGCTTATACATTCGGTGCTGTGTGCTTCGCACTTTCATTCGCACTCGCACTTTCATCGACCTTCATGGGATTTGCCTCGCCATTTGCGCAATTATAGCCGACATTCGTGGGTTTTGCCTCGCCATCGCGATTATTGTCGACATTCTCGGGATTTGCCTCACCATTTGCGGATTTTGCCTCGCCATTCGCAGTTTGTTCCTCTATTCGCGGATTTTCGGGATTCAGGAACCAATCCCCCCTTTTTCCATTGAAACAATGCCCCGCCATTCACGGTTTCACAATTCGTGGCATTTCCCAGGAATGTATCCCCCACGAATAGCAGTGTCCAACTGTATATACACTACATGGCTAAAAGTATGTGGACACCTGAACATCACACCTGCATTCCCAAATCATGGGCATTAATATGGAGTTGGTACCCCCATTGCTGCTATAACAGCCTCCACTCTTCTGGTAAGGCTTTCCACTGGATGTTGGAACATTGCTGTGGGGATTTGCTGCAGGGAGCATTAGTGAGGTCGGGTACTGATGTTGGGCGATTAGGCCTGGCTCGCAGTCAGCGTTCAAATTCATCCCAAAGGTGTTCGATGGGGTTGAGATCAGGGCCAGTGAAGTTCTTTCACACCGATCTCGACAAACCATTTCTGTATGGACTTCACTTTGTGCATAGGGCCATTGTCATGCTGAAACAGGAAAGGGCCTTCTCAAAACTGTTGCCACAAAGTTGGAAGCACACAATCGTCTAGATTCTAGAATGTCATTGTATGCTGTAGCGTTAAGATTTCCCTTCACTGGAACTAAGTGGCCTAGCCCGAACCATGAAAAACAGCCCCAGACCATTATTCCTCCTCCACCAAACTTTACAGATGGCACCATGCATTTTGGCAGGTAACATTCTCCTGACATCTGCCAAACCCAGATTTGTCTGTCGGACTGCCAGATGGTGAAGTGCGATTCATCACTCCAGAGAACGCGTTTCCACTGCTCCAGAGTCCAACAACGGCGAGCTTTACACCACTCCAGCCGACGCTTGGCATTGTGCATGGTGATCTTAGGCTTGTGTGCGGCTGCTCGGCCATGGAAACACATTTCATGAAGCTCCCGACGAACAGTTGTTGTGCTGACGTTGCTTTCAGAGGCAGTTTGGAACTCGTTCGTGAGCGTTTCAACTGAGGACAGATGATTTTTACACGCTATGAGCTTCAGCACTCAGCGTTCCTGTTCTGTGAGCTTGTGTGGCCTACCACTTCGCGGATTAGCTGTTGTTGCTCCTGGACGTTTCCACTTCACAATAACAGCACTTAATTGACCGGGACAGCTCTAGAAGGGCAGAAATTTGACAAACTGACTTGTTGGAAAGGTGGCATCCTATGACGGTGCCACGTTGAAAGCCACTGAGCTCTTCAGTATGGCCCATTCTACTGCCAATGTTTGTCTATGGAGATTGCATGGCTGTGTGCTTGATTATATATACCTGTAAGCAATGGGCATGCTATTATTAATACTATTACTTGTGTCAGATCAGGTCATTGAAAAGATCAGGCCGTGCCTCACCATTTTAAATTCCGCATAATAAAATTTACTTCCGTGAGAGTGTCCGAGGAAGGGTGGAGGGCAATATCGCAAGTCACAAAACCCCTTGGGAAGGGGGAATATTGTTGTGTAATAACATTACTATTATGCTATTATCATAAGTGTCGTTATTACTTTTGTTATTAGAAACGGCCTTGGAAAACGCCAAAGTGGCAGGAAAGGTCGTGTTATTAACATGTGTGGGGTATATAGACTACAGTAGATCTATGATCAGGTGCGATCATCGACGTGACAAGCATAGATTGCCTCACGGATGTCGGGATTTATCCAAGTTTATTTCAGTTCAGTGTTAAACAGCATTAGCAACTGTTTCAAAAGGTAAGCAAACGTGTTTGTGGTTTGTAATATTTTTTACTTCTGGTAGAGGTGCTTCCACGTAAACACTACGATAAGCTATTTACTCACATTAACACGGCATTTGTTCAATGAGAAAACACCCCTCGGGGAGGGGGGATATTATTAGTGTTAATCTTGTTTTGTAATTACATTAATATTATGATATTATCATTAGCATTGGTACTACTTTTGTTATTAGAAGCGGATTTGGAAAAACGCCATGATAAAGCTATCTTAACACAGATATACACCTCAACACGTCCCTTGGTAGGGAAACCCCCCTTGGGGAGGAGGGAGTGGGGAGGGAGTTATATTGCTACAACCTCCATCATGTGACCCTTAGCCTCCCTGTAAAGTTTGTTTGCGATTGGATAAGAAATGACCGAATGTATCATGATCAAAAATAATCAAACAGACAGACATCAAATTGTATATTCTAGTATGATGTACATTGTACATACATACATACATACATACATACATACATACATACATACATATACATACAGTAATGTCTGAGTTTACAATCACCATGCGTTCCTGAAGAGTAGTTCTTAAATCAAAAGTCCATAAATCGGGAGTGATTTTCTCATAGATCAAATGATATAATGTGGGATGTGTTCCACCAGAAAAAATTCCACCACAAAATTGAACAATAATGGAGAAAATATTGAAATAATAATAGATAATAATAATAATAATAATAATAAATAAGTAACACCAATGTCACTTTTAAGCTATATGCAAGTTATGGTGCCTCGTAAAACATGAAAACGACCCATCACTCGCACCTAAGTCTCCATAGTGGAATTTTCACCATCACTGCACTTTAAATCTCTGAAAAGACTCTCGGCCTTTTTTTGAATCACCATCGTAGTAACTAGAACATTTTTTGGGATTTGGCTTTCAATCCAAACACTGAGAAAACGCTCCATATTTTCCATTGCCGAGCTACGCGTTTTGGTGATTTTCACTGCACTGGAAGGTGTGACACATTGAGCATCTGGAACGCACCTTGGACGTATAGCGAGGAACCCGTATATACAATATGTAGTCGTATAATATACATCTGATCCATTATAGATAGGTTACCTGAATTGCAAGGGCATTACGTCACAATGGGAAAAATCAACACAGGGTATAGACTTTCAACCTGCAATAGCGGCATCACGAGCTATGATATCTCAGATGGGAAAAACAAACAACCCAGTACTGGGAAAAATCTATTCGGTATCTTTCCAGAACAATCGGAGACCTTTCCTCACACTGTATCCTGTTAACACTGTTATAATTGAAGGCACCAGCATCTAATATAGGTGTCCAGTAGCCAAGGCTCATGGGGTGGAAGGGACCCCAAGGAAGAGAGGGTTTTGTTGGGAAAAAAACCAAAAGAGAAGCATCAGCGATTTCCAGAGCATCAGCGAGGTCTTTTGTGTTGACGAGTAACAAGACTACACCTAAGACACTGCGTTGAGGCTCTCCAGCCTCCAATGGGAGAGGAGAGTGTTGTATTCAAAGCAATACCTTGATTGCATGTATAAAGGAAGTCAAAAAGCCAGGTATGAAGGTGGCCTGTATGCTGCAGGAAGAAAGCTTGGCAAACAGAGCAGGATGCCTGACTGTGTCGAATGGCCAAAATATGTCCAGGAAGATGGTCCTAACCTCTTGTTTGAGATTTAGAGCCTCTGAACATTTCTGAGAAAAGCAGCAGCGTGTTCATAGTTTATTGACTGGAACAGAAACCAAACGGATAAGCAGAGATCATGATGTTTGAAAATAAAACAGACATCGTCAATGAGGATGGCTTCCATGACTGCTCGCAAATCAAGCTTACTGGCCCCTTATCGCTCAGATGATCTGTTTTTTCACCCTTCAGGTGAATGGGAGTGATCTTTGCTGACTTCCAAGCAGACGAGAGGCAGCCAATGGAGGACAGACCACAGAGAGCAGACAACTGAGAAACAAGAGCAGGATTTCAGAACATGGGCACTGATGCTATCCAGGCTCATCGCCAATGAAGACTCAAGGATGGATATTACTTTGTTTACCTTCTACGATGTGAAAGGTAGTCGAGTAGGCAGTGGACGAGAGCAGATAAGGTGAGAACAGACCATGTCAGGTTGGGTGCATGAAATGTAAAAGCAAACACAGAGTTGAGACATTCTGTTTTGTGTTGAGCGGAATCTGATGTGGGGCTATTTGAGGTGAGTGAGGGTATAGAGGAGGTGAAAACACCTGAGCTGGATTTGACAAGGTGCCACCAGGACTGAGGAAGGAGCGTTTGGGAAAGCAATTCTACCAAATTTCTCTTAAAGGAAAACTGCAAATATGGAATGCCGTTGTTGCAACTACAAAACCGGTGCTGCCATCTCTTAGGGTACATGTAAATTATTATGGTTCCCAAAATAGCTCTATTTTATGAGAAGGTAGTTGGGATGTTTGAGGCCAAACCAAGTCGGCACAAACCTGAACATCTTCGACTGAGGGGACAAACTTGCCGCCAACTGTCCGTCGGCTGTGCCACTGGCGCAAGGAATTCCGCGCATCCGTGCGGAGCTGCTTGTCTGCCTCCTCGCGATGATAGTTCTTCAACAAGTACATGGCACCGTACACCGATGTCAAGTAGTAGCCACCTGCCACGGCAGAGTCAAAGCATTTTGCCAAGATCAAGCAACTGCCATTTTATCAGCGAGAACCACATTCCAGACTTAATAAATAATGCTTTATTTGAATCACCTGTGAGTAAAGTTTTCTTCATATGTTACAAGATGTTATGAAACATCATCCATCGTCGTTATTGATTATGATAAATAAAGTGGCAACGATCCTGGGATGGCACAAAATCTTTGGAAATTTTGGAAAATGGTCAAATTAGTTGTATTCGCAAAACATTAAAATCCCAGTCCAAAAGGTACCGATCTTTCATCATCATCGTTTTAAACATGTCATGCGGTATCTTTGCATGATCCATCTGGTTCATTATGTACATATCGTTGGCGATTAGGAAAACTATACATTTTTGGAAAGCCTAGGAAATACTGGACCCAAAAACAATTTTCACAGGTGTGGCCCATGTGGTAATTAAGCAAATAACATCCCAGCATGCTTAGGGTCATGTGTAAATATGCTGCACAGGCCTGGTTGCCTCTATGATTAATTATGACTGGCATGGCTGCAAGAGGAGACCCACACAACGCCCCCCATCCACAGAGCACGTGTGGTCACCCAATGGTTTGATGAGCATGACTGATGTTATCCATACGTCAAGGCCTTGTCAGTCACCAGATGTAAACCCAATCGAGCATTTACGGGATGTCCTGGAATGATTCCTGAGACAGCGTTTTCCACTTCCATCAAACAGGTGGGTGGTTCGTGCTTTCCACCCGGCTGCTGGTTGCATAATTTTTCTGTGGGCACGTCTGCCGCTGATGCAATGCCTCTCTATAACCAGTTATCTGGTACTCATTTTGCCGACCTCGGAAGGCTGACAGGCTGAGTCAACCCCACCTGGCGTTAATTCAACGGGATTCAAACTCAGGACCTGAGGATCCCAAGCCCACCCCCTAACCATGAGGCCAACACCAGGTGATATCAAACAGGTGTGAGGTTATTTACTTTCTCGTGGAAGAATGGTGACACATCCGTCCTGTAGAATTCCAGATACTGGTGGACTCTATGCCACGGAGCACACAGGCCGTCCGAACATGGGTTTCCAACGCCCTATTAAATAACTTTACATTGGCGTTTCTATTTGTTTGTCCACTACCTGTATATACACACAATAATGTGGTCAAATATACAATCAAGAGTTGCCATCACAGCTCATTGTGTATGTTTATTTTTAAACCCTCTTATTGCTCAAGTCAACCTCTTAGAGCTCCTCACCACATACAAGGCTTTCATCCGCAGCTCAATGGAATACTGTTCCCACCTCTGGGCCGGTGCTCCTGCCTCACACCTAGCTCGGCTTCACCATATTGAAACCAAAGCTTTCAGAATCATTGGAATCTCCCGCGATGAAGCTAACTCCGAGGGCCTTTCACTTACTCACCGCAGGCAGGTTGGTGGTCTTTCTGTCTTCTACCGACTCCTCTCCGGCCTTGCTCCCCCAGCTCTCTCTGGGCTCCGTCCCCCAAATATTCCTACAGGTCGCACAAGATCTGCCAGCAACCCTCTGATGGTTAAACTGACAAAATCAAGACTCTCTGCTGACCTTCACTCCTTCATTCCTCTTTTCTCCAGCCTCTGGAACAAACTCCCTCACTCTTTTCAATCCCACTCCACCCTCCAGGTCTTTAAAACAGCTGTTCACCACCATCTCTTATCTTCCCCCATCCAAAACCTTGATATTTTCTACCCCCGCTAATTCACCCCAGATCCACTTTATTGAAATACCAACTTCTTTCCTGGAAGTCCGAGCAGTGTCCATGTGTTTTTTTTATACCTCTCCCACCCCTCCCCTTCCTATGCCGCCTCCCCCCAAGCCCTCTCCCTCCCACAGATCTCCCGATGTCCCTGCTCTCAAATGTTGTACTTGTGTGCTTCCCCCTCTCTCCCCATCTTGTCTCCTGCTCCCTTTATTTCGTCTTATGTGTCGGTTTTTTTTGGGGTTTTTTTTGTCATTGATGTTAGCTCTTACACGAGCCTCGATCTTGTACACACAAAAAAAAAAGTTTAGGAGATTTTATTTTCATTTCTTCTTTTTTGTATAGGCTCGTGGAAGGCCTAGAAACTGATCGGATAATGAAATAACATAACAAAAGGAACAGCAGAAAGAAGGGAGTGTGGGCGGAGAAAAACACCAACAGCGGAGTTGAAAGACAAAATATAAATAGAAAAAGACAGGTAACATGGGATGCAGGTAAGGCTGAGGTGGAGGTGAGAACACAAGGGGTGGAAAAGTTGGGTACAGGAAAGAAGAAGACTTAGGATGGAAAAACTAGCAGTGCAAGGAGAGGGGGGGGGGGGGGGGGTTGGGTGGGTGATTTAATGGGGCTAGAAACTATCATGGTTTGGGATTTGGGACAATCTGAGATGGTGATGAACATCTGTCTTCCTTACCTGGAGGGAAAATGAGATTTAATAGAAGAGGATGTGGAAGTTGGTTCCAGAGGAAGGGGAAAAGAGAAACGAATGAATGGAGGTGAGCAGTGATTCTGAATTTAGTTCGTTTCACCAGAATGGGGTTGATGATGGACCATGTGTGCCCTGCAGAAACCTGGGAGGCAAGGCAAAGCACGGAAAGTGCAGAGGATGCAAGACCAGGAGGGGGTGGAAGACAGAGACCGCCGACCTGTCTGAGATTGCGAAGTGATAGGCCCATAGACTCAGCTTCATCGTGGGAGATTCCAATAATCTTGAAGGCCTTGGTTTCCACAGCATCAATCTGAGCAAGATGTGAGGCAGGAGCACCAGCCCAGAGGGGGGAGCAGTACTCCATCAAGCTGTGGAGGAAGGCCTTGTAGGTGGATAGGAGTTCAGGTGTGCCAAGGAAGGACTTTGTACGACGGAGGATGCCCAGTCGACGACTAGCTTTGGAGGCCAAATTTGAAATGTGCTTTGCCCAAGAAAGATCATGGCTGATAGTGAGGCCCAGGAGTTTCAATGACCGACCTTCAAGAGGGTTGTTAAGAAAGTTGATGGGATCGTTTACCAAATGGTCTTGTTGAAGAGAAACAGTCCGAGTGAGAGATTTGTCAGGATTGAAAGTGCAAAAAAATGTAGTGTTCACCCAGGTTTTGATTTTTTTTCAGGTATGAAGAGACGGAAGAGGCTGCAGCATGCTTGTCCTGAAGGATGAGGGATGTCACGGCGGAGGGTGGGGTATCAGCAAATAGATAAAGAGGATTTTCCAGAGTCAGAGAGATCATTGATGATGATTAGGAATAGGACTGGGAACAGAACACTACCTTGGAGCACTCCAGCCTCGACAGGAAGATGAGATGAAAGGATTGAAATCAAGTTGTTCTTAGATCATAAACTGACGTCTGCAGACAGAGACAGACAGAGACAGACATACAAAGTGAACCAATAGATTAACCCCGCTTTTCCCTTTGAGCGTGTGAGGTAACATAGCTCCGAGTTCACGAGCCCCAGCAGGGGAAGTAATGAACCAAGTAAAAGCTGTTATTCGTTCACCATTGGTGCAATCATGAATGCATCATACCGGATGTCAGGTGACTAAAATCTATCTATTGTGCAAGTTGTTCACAGAGTATCAAAACAGGGAAGCTAACTGAATATATCTATTTGTCCAAAGTGGAGCAATAATAAAATGGGAAAGGGGTGGGGACTAAGGATGGGGAGAAGGGTGGAAGAGCTGGGGGTTATGGGAGGCTGTTTAGAGATGGGTGGGGGGCTTGTTTATTGGTCCACAGGTCCATCAGCTGGACCTGCAACTGGTCCTGGAGCTATAAACTTCACACGACCAGTGAATGTCAGTAAATCATTGGCACAGCAAAGATGCAGCTGCTAACCAAGTGTGGATTGGCCGGCCATAAGTGTCATCATAAGTGAGATTAGACAAAAGAGCTCACCTTCGCCGTTAAGTAGAGATGGTTCCAGCAGCTCCATCATATACTCGACCTCGAGATCAACAAAGGGCATGTCACAGCGTGCCAGCACGTAAACCAGTACAGGAATGAAGTCATCGGCACCAAATGGCCTTCTCGTTCCTAAAACAGCAACAAACAACAATTCCTTTGGTGGTTTACTGGTGAGGAAACCGGACTGGGCACTCAGAGGTCACGGGGTCAAAACCAGCTGAAGGGAACGATTTGAATCTCCAGGAAGTCAAACTAGTCTCAGGGTAACCGTCACATCACGATTGGATCATCAGTAAAATCCAGCTGGCTCATTAATGATGCTAAGGGTGTATGTCTGCTTGCCTAATCAGGTCTGGCCTACCCGTCATGTTAGTCTGCTCTGTAGTTGACTCTTAAACCCTTCATTTGTTACAAGAGGCCTTTCTGAATGACTGGGCCATACACCATTACTATCCACCTCAGAAGAAATAAAAGACGTGCGTCTCAAATTCATGATAAGAAAAAACTACAGCAATGCGACTGTGTCACCAATATGCCTCCACATAGTCCCACCACAGGTAGATGCCCTCGTTCATTGTCCTAAAAATAAACATGTTTGATTTGAATCCCTTGAGCTGTTTTCAAGTATCACATTTTCACCAGCCATGACAGGTTTCACATCGATCGGTGAAGCGGTTTCAGAGAAGGGATAAAAAAAAAAAGAAAGGCTTTCAAGCTAATATGGCGGCCATACCACGTGATATACGACCTTAAAAAATGTACACTCTGCATATGTATGGGTAGGGGATCACGTGTGAAGTTTCGTATTGATCGGATAAGGTTAGTTTTTCTATCCAATATGGATTGCAAACCACGTGACATTTTTTTTTTATGTTGAAGGCCCCAGGCACGAACTATATAGTCCTCATCGAGGCCAGGCCCAAATAACTGAGCTGCATTGATAGAAAAGTGAAGAAAGACAGAATCGTCTAAGAGTTTTTGAGAAAGTAAAAGACCTACGTCATTATTTTCAAACTATATGCAACAATAGTGTTAGATGACATTTGTAAAATTTCGCATCGATGGGATAAGTGCTTTCAGAGATATAATTATTTAATATTTTCCTTCAATCCAATATGTCTGCCACACCATGTGATCAATGATGTTTTCGTGATTTTAAATTGTCAAGTCAATCGATTTGGTGGTTTGGGAGAAGTTTTTTAAAAAGGTTTTAGGTTAAATCCAATATGGCTGCCAAACCAAGTGACCTATGATGTCATAAATTTAATATTTCAATACAAATGGGACATAGATCATGTGCATGCAATTTCAGATTATTAGGATATGGAATTCGATTAAAACATTTTTGGCTGGTATACCACTTCACCTATGATTTTGTTGCGGATCCCAGATCTGTCGTCGTACTAAGGGGGGGTTTATGACCCCGTTTCCTCTCAGACCCCGAGTCCACAGGGTCGTCGGCCGCGACTAAGTTCACGCCCGACGAGTTGCAAAGCAACTTCAATCGCAGGTCTCCCAGCCACGCGCCGAAGGGTTGCTGGTCACTAAACCCAAATACCTTCAAAGACACGCGGCCAGAAAGACCGGGTATTGAACCCTTGCGTTCCCACACCTTATGGTGTGCCGAGCGGATCGCACGGTGTGGGTCGCGACGTTATCTTGCGTGATTTATGCACCAGATTAAAGTCAACTCGGTTCGGACGATGCTAGGCCAATAAAGAAAAGACGACACGAACACGAACAGGTTGAGAACAACAAAATGTACCCGCCTTTTATTTACAAGGCACAGAAAAAGAGACGAGAGGAAGTTTTTAACTTAGCAATCCTTACCTAGCTAAATCCCGACAGGCGCCTTGCTCACTCACATAGGGAATGAATCACACCGGTTAAACTCATACCGGTTAAACTCGTGCCGGTTAAACTCATACCGACGCTGACATGGGTCCGCCAGCTCCCATGCGCAGATCACGGCGGTTCAGGGCACGCAGCTTGAAGGAGGTCCGGGGTCCGCAGGACAAACCGCCGCTTCGAAGTCCGCACGAACGATGATCCAGGACAGATGAATTTCAGCGAAAGAAGGATGAACCAGCACGTCGGACAGCCAGCTTCAAGATGAACGCCGAGAGAGCTCAAATGACGATAGGCACGGACGTTTGTCGGGTGGAATGTCCGTCTAGAAGGTTCCACGGCCTCCCATTGGTCGAGGTTCGACATGTGGGTCATTCAGCCCTGCCTCCCTCTAGGAATGTTTCAATCCTCCTTCCCCCTTTCATTCGGGGAGGTTTTACAACCCACCATTGGTCGCCTGCCGGTGACGTGTCCATGACCCCTCATTGGTCGCTTGCTGGTTACCTGTCATTGGTCGCTTGTTGGTCACATGGCCTGTTCTTTTAGCCACACCTTCCTGCACATGAAAACGTCTTCCCTCAACCACACGGAGGTTTGAAATCCTGCCTAACTCAACGCATATTGGTGTGGATTACTAAACATTGGGAGGGGAGTTAATCTTTACATTTAATAAGAAATAACTAACTACTGCAGGCTACATATGTTGTCATGCAATTAACTATAGGGGGTTTGCCTTTATTGCAAAACCGCAACAATATCATTATCATGCTTTTGATCCCCATTGGGAGTACTTGACAATGTGCCAAGTTTCAAATTTTCTCATTCAGCGGTTTCCGAGAATTAATTTTTATTATTTGCGTTCAATCCAAGATGGCTGCCTTACCCGCCTCCCCCCCCCCCCGCCTTCCCATGCCTCCTCCCTCCCCCCCCCCACGGATCTCCCGATGTCCCTGTTCTCTGCTGTTGTACTTGTGTGCTTCCCTCTCCCCATCTTGTCTCCCCCTCCCTTTATTGTACGTTTTGTGTCCGTTTGTCTTTTTTGTGATTGATGTTTGCTCTTACACGAGCCTCGATCTTGTATACAAAAAATAAAAACAAAAAACGTGATATATGACGTCACAATAATCACAAAAACATTCTGCATGGGTGTCACTCCTATTCTGAAAGTTTTGTCTCAATCGGACATGTGGTTGCTGAGAAAAACGAGGTTTGGCCCGTACGGACGGACAACCTGAAAACGTAATGCCTCCGGCCACCTTCGGGGTACGAGGCATAAAAATGTCTGGTGCAAAAGGAAATGGACTCGGCCATATGACTGAAAATTTCACTCATACTTTTGAGTCCTGGCAGTGATCGTGGATGAGCGAACAAGCACCATGATCGAGTGAAAATGAAGTGCAGTACCTCATCCTGGTAATCCAATATGGCGGTCAACAAGCTATCTCAGGCCTGGATTTGATCCGCAACATGGACAAGTTAATTTGACTAAAGCTATTATTTTAAAGTAGCTCCAGTAGGAACACTGCGTTACAGGACACGATGCTTCAGATTAGGATGCAAAGTCGGTTGTCCCATCTGCAATTAGATTGAGGAGGTTTAAGATTGCGTGGAATGTTTTTTTTTTAAGACTTCCATTGTGCAGCAGCACCGGAAAAAAACTACTCCTTTATTACACCGAGTAAGATGGTATGGCAATAGTAAAAACACCACGACCATCGCTTGTCGTTGGCTACCTGTCTCTACCTCTTGCCATGACCTCGGGCACAGATGGTTTGTCTTAGAAAAGCTCTTCCTCAGGAGATGGAGCCAATTTTACCGAATCGGGTGCGTGGGAAATACCCTTATGGTGAACTTCAAACTGCTATTGACTTAGAGTGAGAAAATAGATAAAAGAAACCTGCAGTGTGCAATACTCATATGGGCCTAGAAATGCTGATGTCCAAAAAGGCCGTCACTACAACGTTCAAGTAAAGTTAAGAACGACGATTTAAACCTGCCGTGCGGTAAACTGCCAAATTCCACTTGACTGGCTGAACCTGGGATTCTACTTCAGAGCTTCATCTATCTATAATTCCAGTAATCTCTGTCTGTACGTCTGTACGTCTGTACGTTTGTTTGTCTGTGACCGCTGTTTCTCGACAACCACGGGTCCGATATACTTTTAACTTGCCAGGTATATTGCTGGGGACCCGAGGATGTGCCTTTTCAAGGTTTCATATTAATCGGACAATTACTTACCGAGCTATGTCCAAAAAACGATTCAACCAATCAGAGAGCAGCGAACGATCGCGTGTGCCGAACGTGGCGGGCACACTCTGCCTCGGATGGCACATTTGAGAGCGTATTCATTTATTTCACGTTTGCAAACTATGTTGGCGTTAAACTATGTTTTACAACTAATAAAAACGAATTTGCGATTCATTCGCTTTCCTGCGCGTTTGTGCACGCGATGGCGATTTCTTTACCAAACTCCGGAAGCCGTTCGCTTTGGACCAAACCATTGCATGTAAATAGAGGGGGGGGATTGTCACCACTCGCAAGCCGTTCGCTTTGGACCAAACCATTTCATGTAAATAGAGGGGGGGGATATAATTTTAGATATAGATATAGTACGGGCATGCCCTAGTTATGTGAAATAAAGGTAATAACTAGAACGGCACTCAGTCGGGAGCATACCTCCACCTGGTTGGCCATATCACTCAATGGTGAAGAATCACTAAAAAAAATTATACTTGCCGGATCCGGATCTTCACCAAAATTGAATCGATTCTTCCTTGTCACAGACAACCTGTCCAACAAGTTTAGTCCAAATACATCCATAACTTTGTGAGATATCCTGCTATATGTCGTTTTTGGCCATATCTCCCAATGGTGAAGAATCACTTAAAAAATTAAATAATTCTCATATGCAAATCCATATTCAGATCTTCACCAAAATCGAATCTATTCGTCCTTGTCAGACACCTAACATGTCCACCAAGTTTCGTCCAAATCTGTCCACAACTTTGTGAGATATCGTGCTATGTATCGTTTTTGGCCCAATCTCCCAATGGTGAAGAATCACTTAAAAAATTAAATAATTCTCATATCCAAATCCATATTCAGATCTTTACCAAAATCAAATCGGATTCTTCCTTGTCAGACACCCAACTGGTCCACCAAGTTTCGTCCAAATCTGTCCACAACTATTTGAGATATCGTGCTATGTATCGTTTTTGGCCCAATCTCCCAATGGTGAAGAATCGCTTAAAAAATTAAATAATTCTCATATCCAAATCCATATTCAGATCTTTACCAAAATCAAATCGGATTCTTCCTTGTCAGACACCTAACATGTCCACCAAGTTTCGTCCAAATCTGTCCACAACTATTTGAGATATCCTGCTATGTATCGTTTTTGGCCCTATCTCCCAATGGTGAAGAATCACTTGAAAAATTCTACTAGCCGGATCCGAATCCGGATCTTCACAAATCATTTCGTCCTTGTCACATACGCTACACCTCTGCCAAATTTCGTCCGAATGCATCCACAACTTTTTGAGATATTTTGTTCACAGACAAACAAACAGACAGACAGACAGACAGGGGTGAAAACATAACCTCCATCCACCTTTGGTGGCGCAGGTAATAAAACTTACAAGAGACTGCAAGAATTTATATCTATATACCTACGTATATAAATGCAAGATGCCCGAGTGCGTCTGAACGGGGTAAACGTCGTAACTACAGCACGTACAATGCTGGATGATACCTCATTTAAGAGCTGTTGATGCCGGACAGTATATGCGGAACTCCAGAAACATAGATATTCACACAATTTCGAGTAATGCGCATTTTTGTGCCTACTTGCGTACATGGGTGGTGTATAGGCTCAAAGTCGTTGGTTTGCATACTTATCAGAAGTGAAAGTAATACAACCACAAACTATTCAGTCAATTATGTCCTATGTATAATTACCTTTTCATCTATTTACTTCACCGAGAATCCTGAGCAGTCTTAACAGTTAGAGACTATTATGCGGACTTGGAGTTGGAATGTTGAAGACTTAAAGAAAAACAGGGGAGAAACAGGGGAACACTAGGAGAATAGAGAGTTGGAGTGGGGGTAGGTGGGAAGAGGGATGTCTGAGAAGGGACAGAGTTGGGAAAGGGGGCTTGTGGACTTGGGGTGGTGGAGGGAATTGAGGATTTGTGGCTGGGAGGGGGTTTGAGGACTTGGGGCTGGAAGGGGGTTTGAGGACTTAGGGCTGGAAGGGGGGTTGAGAACTTAGGGCTGGAAGGGGGGTTGAGGACTTAGGGCTGGGAGGGGGTTTGAGGACTTGGGGCTGGGAGGGGGTTTGAGGACTTGGGGCTGGGAGGGGGTTTGAGAACTTAGGGCTGGAAGGGGGGTTGAGGACTTAGGGCTGGGAGGGGGGTTGAGGACTTGGGGCTGGGAGGGGGTTTGAAGACTTGGGGTGGGGGGTTTGAAGACTTGGGGCTGGGAGGGGTCACATTTTGCATTATGCGGAATTTCCATGGGTCCCTGCTATTATTCTGCCAAATGACATTTCTCGCAAACTCCATAAATATTTCACACTCTA
This sequence comes from Myxine glutinosa, assembly GCF_964187855.1. Lineage (NCBI taxonomy): Eukaryota > Metazoa > Chordata > Myxini > Myxiniformes > Myxinidae > Myxine > Myxine glutinosa. Next base: position 5,330,234 of record NC_136271.1, read on the forward strand.
TTGGGAACGAATTCCCTTACAACGGCCCTGTGGAACTGGGTTATCTGGTCGTCAGACAATAAAGTAACGATAAATAACAGTAAAGATAAGCAGATTATAAAAGAACACAGATCATATACCTTCACTATGATGACGAGCTGTACCGTAGTCTTTATCAGTGCTGCTGAAGCAGTGTCTTGGCGAGGGTTACACTGGGTGGTTTGCCATTGCCTCCCGAGCACTGTTTGTCCATGATCTATCGTGTTGATGCTGAGTTTCAAGTAATGAAGCAGCACATACGAGTTTTTGTTAAAGTGTTTGGTATGAGTCGGCTGGTGTTTGAACCACCGACCTCCCGGATTCGGACGCTCTAACCATGAGACCACTGAGTCAGACAGACAAAAATTAGACACATTACTTGCATTACTCGAATTAGTGAATTAAAATAAAGACAGACGAGAAAATGCATCATCTCCATGACCTTACAGAGAACAGCAGCCTACGTAGAACACCACACCTTAACTTACAGAGAACACTAGCTTACGTAGAACACCACACCACACCACACCTTACAGAGAACAGCAGCCTCCGTAGAACACCACACCACACCTTACAGAGAACAGCAGCCTACGTAGAACACCACACCTTAACTTACAGAGAACAGCAGCCTCCGTAGAACACCACACCACACCACACCTTACAGAGAACAGCAGCCTCCGTAGAACACCACACCACACCTTACAGAGAACACCAGCCTACGTAGAACACCACACCTTAACTTACAGAGAACACCAGCCTACGTAGAACACCACACCACACCTTACAGAGAACAGCAGCCTACGTAGAACACCACACCACACCTTACAGAGAACAGCAGCCTACGTACAACACCACACCACACCTTACAGAGAACACTAGCCTACGTAGAACACCACACCTTACAGAGAACACCAGCCTACATAGAACACCACACCTTAACTTACAGAGAACACCAGCCCACATAGAACACCACACCACACCTTACAGAGAACACCAGCCCACGTAGAACACCACACCTTACCTTACAGAGAACACCAGCCCACATAGAACACCACACCACACCTTACAGAGAACACCAGCCTACGTAGAACACCACACCTTAACTTACAGAGAACACCAGCCCACATAGAACACCACACCACACCTTACAGAGAACAGCAGCCTACGTAGAACACCACACCTTACCTTACAGAGAACACCAGCCCACATAGAACACCACACCACACCTTACAGAGAACAGCAGCCTCCGTAGAACACCACACCACACCTTACCTTACAGAGAACAGCAGCCTCCGTAGAACACCACACCACACCTTACAGAGAACAGCAGCCTACGTAGAACACCACACCACACCTTATATTACAGAGAACACTAGCTTACGTAGAACACCACACCACACCTTACAGAGAACACCAGCCTACCTAGAACACCACACAACACCTTAGAGAACACCAGCCTACGTAGAACACCACACCACACCTTACAGAGAACACCAGCCTACGTACAACACCACACCACACCTTACAGAGAACACTAGCCTACGTAGAACACCACACCTTACAGAGAACACCAGCCTACATAGAACACCACACAACACCTTACAGAGAACACCACACCACACCTTACAGAGAACACCAGCCTACGTAGAACACCACACCACACCTTACAGAGAACACCAGCCTACGTAGAACACCACACCTTACAGAGAACACCAACCTACGTAGAACACCACACCTTACAGAGAACACCAGCCTACGGAGAACACCACACCACACCTTACAGAGAACACCAGCCGACGTAGAACACCACACCACACCTTCCAGAGAACACCAGCCTACATAGAACACCACACCACACCTTACAGAGAACACCAGCCTACGTAGAACACCACACCACACCTTACAGAGAACACCAGCCTACGTAGAACACCAGCCTACGTAGAACACCACACCACACCTTACAGAGAACACCAGCCTACGTAGAACACCACACCACACCTTACAGAGAACACCAGCCTACGTAGAACACCACACCACACCTTACAGAGAACACCAGCCTATGTAGAACACCACAACACCTTACAGAGAACACCAGCCTACGTAGAACACCACACCATACCTTAGAGAGCACCAGCCTACGTAGAACACCACACCTTACAGAGAACACCAGCCTACGTAGAACACCACACCACACCTTACAGAGAACACCAGCCTATGGAGAACACCACACCACACCTTACAGAGAACACCAGCCTACGTAGAACACCACACCTTACAGAGAACACCAGCCTACATACAACACCACACCACACCTTACAGAGAACACGAGCCTACGTAGAACACCACACCTTACAGAGAACACCAACCTACGTAGAACACCACACAACACCTTACAGAGAACACCACACCACACCTTACAGAGAACACCACACCACACCTTACAGAGAACACCAGCCTACGTAGAACACCACACCACACCTTACAGAGAACACCAGCTTACGTAGAACACCACGCCACACCTTACAGAGAACACCAGCCTACGTAGAACACCACACCTTACAGAGAACACCAACCTACGTAGAACACCACACAACACCTTACAGAGAACACCACGCCACACCTTACAGAGAACACGAGCCTACGTAGAACACCACACCTTACAGAGAACACCAACCTACGTAGAACACCACACAACACCTTACAGAGAACACCACACCACACCTTACAGAGAACACCACACCACACCTTACAGAGAACACCAGCCTACGTAGAACACCACACCACACCTTACAGAGAACACCAGCTTACGTAGAACACCACGCCACACCTTACAGAGGCAGGTTGCTGCAACATCAATCTCTGAAAAACAACGAGTTGGGCAGCTACCTGGATCATGTCTTTCAAAGCCAGAAAGTCTCATGTTTTCACTCTGTCCTTGTGCAAGAATTGACATTCGTAGCCCCCTCCATCCCACTCCCAGTCTACTTTGGCAAATCCCTGGAAGAGGTACAGTCATTGGAGCGCTGAGGCCGAACAATCTGTTAAAATCTATCTTGGAACAAACCACCTTGTCAAACTCGCTGGTGAGAATGGCTGACATCCTGATATTCTTTGCAAAGCCAAAGTCCATTATGATTTGCTTGGAGATCATCACAGTGTACAAGGCTTTCATCCAAGTATCATGGATTATGGGTAACCGCTCTTGGCTCATGCAGTTACTTCCCATCTTTCTTCCCTGTGGATGATCAAATCCAAGGCTTTTTGTTGTTGGCATCTCTCTGTCGGAGGCCGACTCCCGAGTTTGGCTTCTCTGTGAAGGAGGCCGACTCCCAAGTTTGGCTTCTCTGTGAAGGACGCCGACTCCCAAGGTTGGCTTCTCTCTGCAGGAGGCCGAGTCCCAAGGATGGCTTCTCTGTGAAGGAGGCCGACTCCCAAGTTTGGCTTCTCTGTGAAGGAGGCCGACTCCCAAGTTTGACTTCTCTGTGAAGGAGGGCGACTCCCAAGGTTGGCTTCTCTGTGAAGGAGGCCGACTCCCAAGGTTGGCTTCTCTGTGAAGGAGGCCGACTCCCAAGGTTGACTTCTCTGTAAAGGAGGCCGACTCCCAAGTTTGGCTTCTCTGTGAAGGAGGCCGACTCCCAAGGTTGACTTCTCTGTGAAGGAGGCCGACTCCCAAGTTTGGCTTCTCTGTGAAGGAGGCCGATTCCCAAGGTTGACTTCTCTGTGAAGGAGGCTGACTCCCAAGGTTGACTTCTCTGTAAAGGAGGCCGACTCCCAAGGTTGACTTCTCTGTAAAGGAGGCCGACTCCCAAGTTTGGCTTCTCTGTGAAGGAGGCCGACTCCCAAGGTTGACTTCTCTGTAAAGGAGGCCGACTCCCAAGGTTGACTTCTCTGTGAAGGAGGCTGATTCCCAAGGTTGACTTCTCTGTGAAGGAGGCTGATTCCCAAGGTTGACTTCTCTGTGAAGGAGGCCGACTCCCAAGGTTGACTTCTCTGTGAAGGAGGCCGACTCCCAAAGTTGACTTCTCTGTAAAGGAGGCCGACTCCCAAGGTTGACTTCTCTGTAAAGGAGGCCGACTCCCAAGGTTGACTTCTCTGTGAAGGAGGCTGATTCCCAAGGTTGACTTCTCTGTGAAGGAGGCCGACTCCCAAGGTTGACTTCTCTGTGAAGGAGGCCGACTCCCAAAGTTGACTTCTCTGTAAAGGAGGCCGACTCCCAAGGTTGACTTCTCTGTAAAGGAGGCCGACTCCCAAGGTTGACTTCTCTGTGACGGAGGCCGACTCCCAAGGTTGACTTCTCTGTGAAGGAGGCCGACTCCCAAGGTTGACTTCTCTGTAAAGGAGGCCGACTCCCAAGGTTGACTTCTCTGTAAAGGAGGCCGACTCCCAAGGTTGACTTCTCTGTAAAGGAGGCCGACTCCCAAGGTTGACTTCTCTGTGACGGAGGCCGACTCCCCAGGTTGACTTCTCTGTGAAGGAGGCCGACTCCCAAGGTTGACTTCTCTGTGACGGAGGCCGACTCCCAAGGTTGACTTCTCTGTGAAGGAGGCCGACTCCCAAGGTTGACTTCTCTGTGACGGAGGCCGACTCCCAAGTTTGGCTTCTCTCCCAATGCAGGATAGTTGGTCAACTCAGTTTTATAATCGCCCAACTTATTTCCTACATTATCACAATCCCTCTTTCCTCCCGTAGCCCACCAAGGCCACATGCATTCTTCCACAATCCTACACCTGGTCAGCCTCCCCAATTCCAAGCTGAATGCTCACCTCCATTGCTCCTCACCTACAATAACTCTGATCGGTTTAACCGACTGTGTCCGAGTTGTTGTGCCCCTCTCTCTAGTCTTTCAAATGTGCCTCCCATCATCATCTCATTCTTAACGTTTTTTATTTTAAAGTCTACACTTACCATGTCCAACGTTGCCCATCGAGTCGTAAATGAGTTTACAGGCCTTCAGCAGCAGGATGACTTTCTTGGAAGGCGAGTACATGTACTGAAGGCGAGCGAGCGTGCTGCGGATTTTTTCGAGCACGGCAGGCTCAGGTAAGCGGGGCGGCATTGCTCCAGGTGCCAGCGGAGCAGGTAATTCGCGGGCAGCACGACGCATGTTGGTGCGAAGCTGCTGCAGGATCCCGTCACGTGACCGGTACTTGCACAGCGCTTTCTCTAAAGAACGTTTCAGCGGCTTGAGCAAGCACTTGTGTAGAGCTTTCTCCAAAACGGTGTCTGCAACAAAGTAAACAAAAAACAAAGCTGATAATTCCCATCAATCTTACTATAATTCACCAAATGTCTGTCCGTCCGTCTGTCTGTTCCCAGGTACCGCAAAAACGGCTGAACAGATCGCAACGATATTTTGGGTGGGTAATTCTGGGACCCCCTGGAGTAAAATAGGCTATATTGTTTTTCCAAATTTTCCCCAATTTTTCCAATTTTCCAGTTTTTCCAAACACGATGGAGTAATATTTACCGATATGAACAGTGATGTGGCTTTTGTTGAAATTCTACAAATAGTGTTTAGATTTTGATGATTTGCGTGTGATATGATTGAACGGATGTTTATATAAATCGTGTAAAATAAAAAAACCTTAAATTTCTGATATTTTGCCTTTTCACTTGGGCCTCCCAATTGAAGCCCCACCTGTAGGGCGGGTACCGTTGCTAGTATAGTTTAATACAGCAGATTGTTTGAGGGCAACTCTGTGGTACAACAAATCTAACACAATGAGGAGCAATTACATATTACATTCCTGTGCCATCTTGCGAGCACATTGCTTTGGTAGCACATTCAAACCTGTTGATATTCCGGTTAAAGACGACCAGAACATTGATAGACGAGAACCTCACCCGGGAGAGCGCATACCTGCGCCAGACTGAACAGTTTACGTTTTGTATCCCACTGATAGGCAATATCTGCATCCCGACCTGAACGAAGTTTTCATTGGCTTGTTCTCGTCACCTAACCAACCTGTCCACCAAGTTTTGTCTGAATCTGTCCATAACTTTGAGATATCATGCACTATATAGTTTTTGGCCCTATCTCTCAATGCTGAAGAATCATTTAAAATATTATAGCGTCCGATACGGATTCAGATCTTCCCCAAAATGTAATACATTTGTTCTCGTCACCTAACCAACCTGCCCATCAATTTTCGTCCAAATCCGTCCACAACTTTTTGAGATATCCTGCTCAGACAGACAGATAAACAAACAGGGGTGAAAGCATAACCTCCGTCCATCTAACTTTGGGGGTGGAGGTAACAAGAAGGATGTCAATGTCCAAGATGTCTCTCAAGATGTCTCCGATTCCTTAGTATCTCTCCCTGGTTACTCCCTCCTCCGGTATGATAGACCTGAGCCTCGTCCTGGAGATGGGGTTGCTATCTTTATCAAAAACTCTCTTCCTCACTCTGCCTGCACTGCCCTCACTCCACCTCACCCCCAGGAGTACCTCTGTCGACAGCTTCCCCTTCACTCCCACCTTTTGTTAGTATGTGTGTTGTACCGTCCACCAAACAGTGATGACTCTATCTACATCTCACTGTCTGATATGGACCAACTTCTATCGACTCATCCCAACTGTCTCTTCCTCATATGTAGTGATTTCAATTGTCATCATGCCAGCAGGCTGGGTGTGGGTACCTATCTCACCAGCCATGGCTCCTCAGCAAAGGACTTCTGCGACTCATTGGGACTGACGCAATCTGTAAATTTCCCAACCCGGATATCAGTCAATATAACATCTTCTCTTCGAGACTTGGTTATGACTAACTTCCCTGCAAATATCTGCTGCTCTTCTTCTGCTCCAATCGGTACATCTGATCATTTCCTTGTTAAAGTATGGGGTTGCTATAACAGTATGGGGCATTTCCTTGTTAAAAATCGGTACATCCTCTTCCAAATCCTGGTGGCGTCTGGTCAAATCCGTTTCTGGTGTTTGTTCCCCCTCCATCCCCTCCCTTACCTCAAACGGCTACACAGCTGACTCCGCACGTGAAAAAGCTGAATGCCTCAACTCTGTGTTTGCCTCTAAATCTTGTGTCCCAAACCCATCCCTCTCTGTACCCACCATACCCAGTCGTACCCTGCTGCTCCTGGACTCCGTGTCCTTTCCTCCTGACAAGGTGGAAAAGTTTCTGTCAACCCTCGACTCTGATTCTGCAACTGGACCCGACGGCATCAGCCCACGGGTCCTAAAATCCTGCTCTGCCGCTCTATCTCACCCTCTCTCTGTTCTCTTCACCCTCTCTTTTGCTCAAGGTCAACTGCCATCTGCTTGGAAATCAGCCAACATCACTGCTTTGCACAAAAAAGGTGCAAAAACAGATCCTAGCAACTACAGACGAATCAGCCTTCTCCCAATTATCAGCAAAGTCATGGAATCCATGCTTCGGATATGAAATCTTTCCTCTTCTCCAATGGCTTGATCACTGATCATCAATTTGGTTTCAGACCAGGTCACTCTACTCTGGACATGCTGCTTCTGCTGTCTCAACAATGGATGGAGGTCCTCAATGCCAAACAGGAAATTAGAGCCGTATCCCTCGACATATCACGTGCCTTCGATACGGTCTGGCACCCCGCTCTGCTCACCAAACTCTCCTCCTTTGGTATCCATGGAAATCTCCACGCATGGCTGGCGGACTTCCTCTCTAGTCGTCGTCAACGTGTGGCCCTGAATGGGTTTCTCTCATCTCCTCTTCCTGTTCAGGCTGGAGTTCCCCAAGGCAGTGTTCTGGGCCCCGTGCTTTTTCTGGTCTTCATCAATGATCTCTCTGACTCTCTTGAAAATCCTCTCTATCTCTTTGCTGATGACTCCACTCTCTGCCGCTCCATTCCTCTTCCCTCAGATCGGCAGTCTGCAGCCTCCTCACTCTCTGAAGACTTGCACAAAATCACAGACTGGTCAAACAAGTGGAACATGTCTTTAAATCCTGACAAATCTCACACTCTTACTATGTCTCTCCGAAAAGATCGACTGGACAACCCTCCCATCTACTTTCTCAACAATCCTCTCCAAGAAGTTCTGTCGCTCAAGCTTTTGCGTCTCACTATCTGCCATGATCTTTCTTGGGAAAACCACATTTCCAAGCTGGCCTCCAAAGCCAGTCGCCGACTGGGCATCCTCCGTCGTGCGAAGTCCTTCCTCGGCACACCTGAGCTCCTCACCACATACAAGGCTTTCATCCGCAGCTCAATGGAATACTGTTCTCCCCGATGGGCCGGTGCTCCTGCCTCACACCTAGCTCGGCTTCACGCTGTTGAAACCAAAGCTTTCAGAATTATTGGAATCTCCCGCGATGAAGCTATCTCTGAGGGCCTTTCACTCACTCACCGCAGGCAGGTAGGTGGTCTTTCTGTCTTCTACCGACTCCTCTCCGGCCTTGCACCCCCAGCTCTCTCTGTGCTCTGTCCCCCAAATATTCCTACAGGTCGCACAAGATCTGCCAGCAACCCTCTGATGGTTAAACTGCCGAAATCTCGGCTCTCTGCTCACCTTCACTCTTTCATTCCTCTTTTCTCCCACCTCTGGAACAAACTCCCTCACTCCCTTCAATCCCACTCCTCCCTCCGGATCTTTAAAACAGCTGTTCACCACCATCTCTTATCTTCCCCCATCCAAAACCTTGATCTTTTCTACCCCCGCTAATTCACCCCAGATCCACCTTGTTTGAAATTCCAACTTCTTTCCTGGAAGTCCTGGCAGTGTCCATATGTTTTATACCTCTCCCACCGCCCCCTTCCCATGCCCCCCCCCCAAAGCCCTCGCCCTCTCTCAGATCTCTCGATGTCTCCATGTCTCTCGGTCCCTGCTCTCAAATGTTGTGTTTGTGTCCTTCCCCCTCTCTCCCCATCTTGGCTACCGCTCCCGATGTTATATGTTTTATGTGTCGGTTTGTCTTTCTGTGTGATTAATGTTCGCTCTTTCACGAGCCTCGATCTTGTATACAAAAAAAAAAGAACATAAAAAAAAAGTAGACATCTTTCTGGCCATTCTCAGAGAGCCTCCTCAGCACCGACGAGTCTGGCACTTCACTCAGGCCAACTGGCATGGTCTTCAAGCAGCCATCAATCATCTGGACTGGTCTCCCATCTCTACCACCTCTGACATCAACTCATCCTGGGAATTCTTCCAAAGTATACTGCTCTCTCTCATGCACAGATTTATCCCATCTCGTCTTCAGTCGTCGTACCATTCCTCCCGTCCACGGTACACTGAATCTTGTGGTGAGGCAGTTGCCATGAAACAACTTGCCTTTGCCTCTTGGAAGGCTAATCCAACTGAAAGCAATCTCAGTTCCTTCCACCAAGCTCGGAACAAGTGTGTGTCTACTGTCTACCCTTAGGAGTGCCAAGAAGCACTATCTCTCCACACTTAAGACTGAACTCTCAAACCTGTCTCCCTCCTCCAAATCCTGGTGGTGTCTGGACAAATCTGTTTCTGGTGTTTGTTCCCCCTCCATCCCCTCCCTTACATCAAAGCTCTTTGAGCTCATCAAAGCTCATCATCATCATTTGAGCCCATCATCAAAGCTCATTTAGCTCTTCCACGAGCCTCCATCTTGTATACAACAAAAACAAAAAAACAAAACAAACAAAAAAACGGCTACACAGATGACTCCGCACGTGAAAAAGCTGAATGCCTCAACTCTGTGTTTGCCTCAATATCTTGTGTCCCAAACCCATCTCTCTCTGTACCCACCATACCCAGTCGTACCCAGCTGCTCCTGGACTCTGTGTCCTTCTCTCCTGACAAGGTGGAGAAGTTTCTGTCAATCCTCGACACTGATTCTGCAACTGGACCAGACGGCATCAGCCCAAGGGTACTAAAATCCTGCTCTGCCGCTCTTTCACACCCTCTCTCTGTTCTCTTCACCCTCTTTTTGCTCAAGGTTATCTGCTATCAGCTTGGAAATCAGCCAACATTACCGCTTTACACAAAAATGGTGCAAAAACAGATCCTTGCAACTACAGACCAATCAGCCTGCTCCGAATTATCAGCAGTCATGGAATCCATCATTGCTTTAGATTTCAAATCCTTCCTCTTCTCCAATGCCTTGATCTCTGATCATCAATTTGGTTTCAGACCAGGTCACTACTCTGGACATGCTGCTTCTGCTGTCTCAACAATGGATGGAGGTCCTCAATGTCAAACAGCAAATTAGAGCTGTCTCCCTTGACATATCACGTGCCTTCGATACGGTCTGGCACCCCGCTCTGCTCACCAAACTCTCCTCCCATGGTATCCATGGAAATCTGCACGCATGGCTTGCGGACTTCCTCTCTGGTCGTAGTCAACGCGTGGCCCTGAATGGATTTCTCTCATGTCCCCTTCCTGTTCAGGCTGGAGTTTCCCAAGGCAGTGTTCTGGGCCCTGCGCTTTTTCTGGTCTTCATCAATGATCTCTCCAACTCTCTGGAAAATCCTCTCTATCTCTTTGCTGATGATTCCACTCTCTGCCGCTACATACCTCATCCTTCAGATCGGCAGTCTGCAGCCTCCTCACTTCCTGCAGACCTGGACAAAATCACAGGCTGGTCAAACAAGTGGAACATGTCTTTCAATCCTGACAAATCTCACACTGTCTCTCCGAAAAGACTGTCTGGACAACCCTCCCATCTACTTTCTCAACAATCCTCTCCAAGAAGTTCTGTCATTCAAGCTTTTGGGTATCACTATCTGCCATGATCTTTCCTGGGAAAACCACATTTCCAAGCTGGCCTCCAAAGCCAGTCGCCGACTGGGCATTCTCCGTCATGTGGTCCTTTCTTGGCTCACCTGAGCTCCTCACCACATACAAGGCTTTCATCCGCAGCTCAATGGAATACTGTTCTCCCCTCTGGCTGGCGCTCCTTCCTCACCTCCCTCGGCTTCACGTTGTTGAAACCAAAGCTTTAAGAATAATTGGAATCTCCCGCGAGGAAGCTAACTCTGAGGGCCTTTCACTCACTCACCGCAGGCAGGTTGGTGGTCTTTGTCTTCTACCGTCTCCGATCCGGCCTAGCCCCCCTCCCCCTCCCAGACCTGTCTGTGCTCTTGTCTCCCAAATATTCCTACAGGTCACACAAGATCTGCCAGCAAACCTCTTATGGTTAAATTGCCAAAATCAAGTATCAAGGTTAAATAATATCATTTTATTATTTAACTTCCTGGCCTTAGTTGAGGACATTGTTGAAACTTTTCTCTTTCTGTATTTATTGTTTTGCTGCTGAGACTTCCCAATCACATGATCAGTGCAGTTCCTTCCTCGATAGCTTCTCTACTCCTCTCTAATTTAAAATTAATTGTAGTTTTTTCCTTCAAAAGCAAAAATTGAATGCACAGAGAAATCTTGAAAGTCAGAATGAAGAGCAAAGCACAAATTGCAACAAACAGCACGATATATATAATATATATATATATATATACGTATAAATATATATATATATATATACATATATATATATATACATATATATACATACATATACATACATATACATATATATACATACATATATATACATACATATACATATATATACATACATATATATATGTATATATATATATATATATATATATATATATATATATATATATATTATATATATATATATATATATATATATATATATATATATATATATACACATATATATATATATAGGAATACCACGTTAAGGGTACAGTTTTGTACTGCACTGTTAACCTGCACACAAAAGCATCGTCTGGTCACACATCTCTTCTTCTCGTTCATCAAACTTCTCTCAAATCTGGTTCAGCCTGTTCCGTCAAGATATTCCAGGTGATTACTGACTCAAAAGGCCTCAGCCTGTACCTTGCTCCTTTTAATTGAAATACAGTATTCCTCAGAAAGTATAGACAAACACAAATACATCATGCTCATGAGGAACCAATACATATTCATGATCGAGGCTTCTTCTTCGTTAATATGGAGCACAATGCCCTAGGGTAGTGCAGAAGTTTAAAAAACTTCTGCAAGCCAGGGGGTAGCCGAGTTATGGCATTCAAATTCAAACTTGTCCCTGATCCTCTAAATTAATAAAATGTATTGTAATGACAATGAAATAGATTTGATGAATCTTAACACTTCAGACAAGGCCAGCGAATCTCGCATGCAGATGCAGGCATTCAGCTCAAGCTGTGATGCTATCTACTTTTATAACCACGCAGCAAAGTAAGCTCGATCAAAGAATAGAGCGATATAGTCCTTTGTTAGCCTGATATTGTATAAATAGTGTATTTATATATGATATGACTTTTCATACGATACCTATATACACATATATATATATTTTTTTTAAAGATTTAATATATAGAACTTGTAACAATGATGTGTGCTGAACTTTTGCAACCCTGTTTTTCTGCAACAGGGAGATTGAGAAACAGAACCGATATCTGGAAAAAGCAGTAGGCTTTGCTTATTTTGAAAGATGTTAGAAATCTCTGTGTTTCTTCATGACTTGACATTTTGTGGCTGGGAGAGTTGGAGATGAAGAAAGGAAAAAGCTGTTATCTCTTTAAACCTTGTTTGACCTACTTCTTTGATCTCTGACCATAAATAGCCATGCCGCAGCTACCTCGGGGAGCTCTTGGTTCAGTTGTAATGTATTAAATGTAGTGTGTTGACCTGTGTTGAATGTAGCATTGTGATTTCGTTTTATTCGTGTATGTGTAACTCGAATGGAAGCGTTTTCTGTAAATACCTTTTGGTACCAGTGAATCAAGAACTCGCATGTGTCATTAAATCAGTTTATTGTCTTCTGAACGAGTTTGGATATTTAATTTTCTTGTCTTGTCAAATCATTTAAGGCTAATTTAATGAATTAAAACAATCCACAACAGTCGCATCATTAGCTGAGGGCACAGCTGCGATGCTGCTGCAGCACCCCCTGCTGGTTATGGTAGGAATTTGTAACTTTTGTTCATAGTACTACCGATAGCAGGCCGACTCTTCGGGTATGCAACGACTGCTGACACATGGACACCTACGTAACACGTCCATCCGAAGGACGTGCACATTCATGTATCACCCTGTGGAAGATCATTTGGAATGACTGAGTGTGCTGGTCCTCCTATAACTTTCTACTCACAAATACAAGTTCATATACAATTGTGCAATCACATATACCTGATCACGGTAGTGAGGTAGAAACAATCACCAGTGCTGGCAATGTGTCTCGAATAGGTAACCCCTTCCCCCCTTCGGAATGAAACGGCTTGCAGTATGAACAAGAAATTGATGGATGGGGTAGTACAAATTCTACCTTGTTATTACACAGACCTCAAGCATGTTGGGCCTAATATGTTAGTGCTTTGGATTGTAAATTGTTGTAAATTGTTGTGTAAATACGGGTAAGGGGCGAGGGTAGAGTAGGTGACAGGGGGGGGGGTGACGTACGTTAGGGACAAGCTTTCTCCGCTCGATCTCCAGGCGCACCTCACCTCTGCATTGCCTTTATTGATGTGTACCCTTGCGCCCTTGCCCTCGCTGACTCTGCTTTGTCTTCCTCTCCCCCCCCCCCCCCCCCCCATGGACCGTGCTCTCTGGGCACTGAGGGAGAGCGTGCGGGAGCCGCATTTGTGTGCCCGAGCCCCCGCTGCCAGCTGCCTGGATCGGTCCACCACTTTATGGACCGTACGTCTTGCGGCCATGCACCACCATATGGACCACGGTTCTGTGGCTGAGCACCACACTTATGGACCACACGTTTGTGGCATGACTCCTCTGCTGGGACCGGCCACGATGGCCCAAGAAAGTTTGCTTGCGGACCACGGAGAGGTGGCCCCTTTTTGCACTACAGGTGGACCACCCATAGTTGGCCCCTGTGGGCCATAAATAAAAATGGACACGTTTTGTGCTTTTTATTGTTATTATTGCAAATAGGCAGCAAGCCACAATAATGACATCTGGAAGAGACAACGGCCAGCAGAGGGAGCAGCAGAGCAGAAAGAAGACCACCAGTTGTTTTTATTGTATGTGCAATGGAGCACCGAATGGTGCTTGATTGGTGCTTTGGTGCTTGCATGCTCGGGGATGCATTGCAACAAAATTCTGCATCCCCGGGCATGTGAGGTGGTGTATCGATGCAGTGCATGCTCTTTCCTCCCTCCCACAGGGTTCTTTTTCTTTTTATTTCCTCAAAGAAATGACAGGTCCTGGGTTTGCATGTAAATACAAATAGTGGCACTTGTAAATAATGCTCCCCACCGTCAATGTTTAGTTTGAAAATAATTCCGCAATTCCGTTAACTGTGGGTGTGAATCTGTTAGGTAGGATGCAACGTAATAGGGGGACATATTTAATTGCGTTTTAAAACTGTCGCACTCAGGGTAAGGTTAATCGTAGAGGGAAACTACATCTGAGTGTCACATTAAGTTAAAGTTTTGTCGGCCCGAGATGTGCCGTGAGGAATGAGGGTGCTGTGTTGCGGTTTTTAGAACCTTCACATGTAAATTTAGTAGTAAATTCCCTTATAAATAACCCCTGTGTACATTTCCCCTTAATTGGCTGTTAAATTAAATAATTGCACCTTCGTTAGTCCACATTGTAACACGTAGCAAATCATAGGCCCCTCTCAATAGTTATATCATTAGTATGTGTTTCAGTTAAGGACCTATTCCCAATAGTTGACTCTGCGTTGCATCAAATCAAATAAGATAGGATCCCTTGCGATATCCCCGTGGCCTCCTAAAAGTGCCAGTAAGGCGGCGTTCGTCGCCGTTGCATTGGGTGTTTACTGGCTCACATCGCCCCAAACTCCATTACGCACGAGGCCAAGGAGGAGGGAAGAGCCGTCAGAGTACGGACGTGGCCCCCACCTCGTCACCAAAGGTGGAGCAAAAGAGCCCTTGCCAGCCAACCAGCGCCGAGGTGAGCAAACAGGCAGGCGTGTCATCGGGTCCAGCGGCTTGATACGGCCAAGGCCAATAAAAGCAAGAGAAGGGACTGCTTACGGAGACGAGCAAGGAGAAGGCATGACCAGGAGATGAGCTTCAGAAGCGGATGAGAAAGGGGCACTGAGAGACGCGCAAAGTTTTTGGAGTTGGACAAAGAAGGTTCAAGAGAGTCGCTCCTGCCGCGTGCAGCCCTGACGCGCTGCTGCGAGCACCCCGGCCGTGAGAACCCGAGTGCGGGGAGTCGGCGGCCGCTCGCTTCCAGCCCTGCCGTTCTGCACGGATCCTTCTCACCCTTCGTCCAGCCATTCCTGCCTGCAATCCCCTTTTGTGTACGTGAGTTTGTTCTGTTCGTCTTGTCCTGGGTATAAGTTAAGCCTGTATAGTTTAAGGAATTGCACTGTGTCTTCTGCTCTTCTCTGTAAATTACTTATATTTCTCTCTTCCTTTGTTTTGTGTAAATAGTAATAAATACATGTTCCTCCGTATTCTTTTGGTTTTCCTTCTCGTCCGATCGTCTTTGTCTTTTCCCAATTGAGTACCTGTGGCACGATTTTGGCCGAACCGCTTCGCAATCGGGTTTAGTCTATTGCTAACGGCTCGGATTCCGGACTGCTAAACTGCTCGGCAAAATACCATCTTGTCCGGGATTCGAGCGGGGCCATCCACCTGCTTTGTGGAGGGATTGGCGGAGGTGTCCGGGAATCCCTTGACAATCACCTTGGCCAATCCTATCCCACAAAGGAGCAGGGTGGGTCCAGGAACGGAGATGGCCAGCTTAACAAGACGAGAGGATTAAACCCCCCTCGGTAAGGGGAGTGCCGTCGCCCGATTCCGTAACGATATATCTATATATATATATATATATATATATATATATATATATATATATATATATATATATGTATATATATATATATGTATATATATATATATATATATGTATATATATGTATATATATATATATATATATATATATATATATATATATATATATATATATATATATATATATATATATATATATATATATATACAGACTTGGCATTTAATATGGAATATTTTTCTTGTGGGGGTGAACTTACTTTTCAAGATGTCTTAGAACCAAAAGTTCATTGGAATTATGTTGAAATTATTCTAGATTTTGTTAATGTGACATTTAAAAGAAACAAAAACCACATTTGACATTTCGAAGCAAATAAATTGATCTTTGAAAGTGATGTAAACTGATATCGAACTCAATTCACGGACAGTACTGTGTTAAACTTCTATACGTTTTCCAAAAGTATCTCTTTATTTTGCACATTAGCCAAAAGAAATTTCAACAAAAACAAAAGTTAAATCATGACTGGGATTACGGACAGTAAAATTACAGTTCAGTACTTTGTGTAACCCCCACAAGCATTCAGGAGAACACGTACACGTCGATGCATGCCGTTCATGAGATTTGCCAAGGTTTGGACAGGAATCGCTTGCCATGCAGTGACAATAGCCTGCTGCAATTCACGCACAGAGGTCGGCTGCTGGTCCAAGTTGTCGATTTGACGCGTTAATTCTGCCCACAAGTTCTCTATCGGATTCATATCCGGGGACATGGTAGGCCACTCCATATGATCTACACCACGGTCAGCAAGAAAGTGTTGGATCATGTGAGCATGACGAGGCCGTGCATTGTCATCTTGGAAGACAAAGTTTCCTCAAAAGGCTGCACGAACAAATGGAAGCAATGTTTCTTCCAGAATGACCCTGTACATGAACTGGTTCAGGTTTCCATTCAGAACAACCAGGTCAGTTTTGCCCCTGCATGAAAAGCAGCCCAAACGGTCACCTCAACACCTCCAGCTTGGACTCTTGGCACTATACAATCTTCGTTGTGGGCTTCATGCACTTGTCTGCGCACTCCGACACGGCCATCTTGACGATGGACCAGAAATCTAGACTCGTCACTGAAGGTCACGTGATTCCAGTGTCCTGGCTGCCATTGGCGGTGCTCTCTGGCCCACTGCAATCGGCTCTGGCTGTGTTGTCTGGTCACGCGTGGCTTTCTCAGGGGATGCCTGGCACGATAGCCTGCTTGAACCAGTCGTTGGTTGACTAGCCTTCTGGACACAGGCACATTTGTCAGTTGCTGCCACTCAGCCCTAAGCCGATTAGCTGACTTGGTACGGCCATTGCAGACTAACCAGTGCAGCTGGCGATCATCTCTCCTTGTGGTTCTACGTGGACGTCCTGGCCTCGGTATTGGAGTAGGGACACCCCTCTGAGCATTTCGTTTTAGGATCTTTGACACCTGACCTTGAGTGATGCCATACTGCCGATCAATAGCACGCTGTTTCATGCCAGAATTTCGTAAAGCCACCACTCCATGACAAACAGCATTGTCAAGTTGACGGACCATCTCCAGAGGAAGCGGCAATAACTTTTGTAGACGTGCAGCAGTTGTTTCCCACTAATACAGAATGCAACAACCCTTATATACCTGATTGTGAAGCCAATCATCAAATTTACCTGGCCGTACATTTGTTCACGCCACCTGTGATATAATCCTGATATTGACTTCTTGCTGCGACAGACAATCAGTGACATGGTTCTTTCAACAAATAAATCACCGAAGGGTAAAAGAAACTCACCAGATTGATATACTGAGTTCAGAAAGTAAACCCAAGTCAAGAAAAAAAAAATATTCCATATTAAATGCCAAGTCTGTATATACATATATACTGTATGTATATATATATATATACTGTATATATATACTGTATATATATATATATATATATATATATATATATATATATATATATATATATATATATAAATATAAATATATATATATATATAATATATATATATATATATATATATATATATATATATATATATATATATATATATACACAGTCATGTGAAAAAGTCTAGTACACCCCATGTAAAATTTTGACTTTTTCAACATATTTCAACATACAGCGATTTGATCTTCATTTCAACAATATTGATAAAGGTGATATAATATAACAAATATCATGAAACATTTACATTTTGTTGTCCATTGTATAATTTAAATAAACATAAATGCAAATTTCGCAGTTGGAAAAAGTAAGTACACCCTTGGCTCTAATAGGTGGTATTGCCCCCTTTGGCAGAAACAACCTGAAGTAGGCGTTTCTTATAACTGTCTACCAGTCTGACATCGACTGGGAGAATTTTTTGCCGACTCCTCCATGCAGAATTCTTTCAGCTGTGCGATGTTTGAGGGGTTTCTTGCATGCACAGCTCGTTTCAAATCCCCCCACAACATCTCGATGGGATTTAGATCTGGGCTTTGACTTACCCATTCCAGAACCCTCCATTTCTTTCTTTTCAGCCATTCCTTGGTGAATTTACTGGTATGTTTCGGGTCATTGTCATGTTGCAAGGTCCATCTTCGGTTGAGATTCAACTTTCCGACAGATGGCCTCACATTATCCTCAAGCACCCTCTGGTACAATTAAGAATTCATCGTGGATTCTATGATGGTGAGCTGCCCAGGCCCTGATGCAGCAAAGCTGCCCCAAACCATAATATTTCCACCACCATGCTTTACAGTTGGTATCAGGTTTCTGTGGTCAAATGCTGTCTTTGGTTTTCGCCAAACATGTCTTCTGGTACTGTGGCCAAATAGCTCTACCTTTGACTCATCTGTCCAGAGCACATTGTTCCAGAAGTGCTGGTCTTTGCCTAGGTGTTCATTGGCAAACTTTAGTCTTGCCCTGATGTTCTTTCTGGACAGCAAAGGTTTCCTCCTGGCACACCTCCCATATAGATCAAATTTAAGCAGCCTCTTTCTAATGGTAGACTCGTGCACTTTGACATCAACAGTGGCAAGAGCTACCTGTAGGTCCCGTGATGACATTCTGGGGTTCTTCGAGACTTCTTTCAGCATCTTGCGGTCTGCTCTCGGGCTGAACTTGCTGGGGCGGCCTGGCCTGAACAAGTTGGCAGTTGTTTGGAATCTTCTCTACTTGTAGATGATCTTCCGGACAGTCGAATGATTGATTTCAAATTGTTTGGAGATCTTTTTAAATCCCTTCCCAGACTCGTAGGCATCTATAACCTTCTTTCTGAAGGCATCAGAGAGCTCTTTTGATCTAAGCATGGTGACGCCGCACACTTCAACAACAAAGAGCAAACCAAACTAAATGTCTGAGGTTTAAATAAGACAGGTTCCTCCAAGATCCTCTCCAACGATGTTCTAATCATTTGCAGCTGAGCTGGTGCACCTGATTCTAATTTTAGGTATTTGAAGTAGTGGTAAATGTCAAGGTGTACTTACTTTTTCCACATGCAAAATTTGCATTTATGTTTATTTAAATTATACAATGGACTGCAAAATGTAAATGTTTCATGATATTTGTTATATTATATCACCTTTATCTATCAGTATTGTTGAAATGAAGATCAAATAGCTGTATGTTGAAATATGTTGAAAAAGTCAAAACTTTACATGGGGTGTACTTACTTTTTCACGAGACTGTATATTCTCCGCCAGTCAGTTCCCCTGTCTCTCTGCCCCTCCGTCTCTCTGCCCCTCCGTCTCTCTGCCGCTCCGTCTCTCTGCCCCTCCGTCTCTCTGCCCCTCCGTCTCTCTGCCCCTCCGTCTCTCTGCCCCTCCGTCTCTTTGCCCCTCCGTCTCTCTGCCCCTCCGTCTCTCTGCCCCTCCGTCTCTCTGCCCCTCCGTCTCTCTGCCCCTCCGTCTCTCTGCCCCTCCGCCCCTCCGTCTCTCCGCCCCTCTGTCGCTCCGCTCCTCTGCTCCTCCATCTCTCTGCCCCTCCACCTCTCCGTATCTCTGCCCCTCCACCTCTCCGTATCTCTGCCCCTCCATCTCTCCACCCCCTCTGCCCCTCGGTCTCTCCGCTCCTCCGCTCCTGTCTCTCTGCTCCTCTGTCTGTCCGCTCCTCTGCCCCTCCATTCTTCTTCCCCTCCGTCTCTCTGCCCGTCTACTCCTCTGCCCCTCTTCTCTCTGTGCTTCTCCGTCCCTCTTCCGCTCTGTCCCTCCACCTCTCTGCCCCTCCGTCTCTCTGCCCCTCCATCCCTCTGCCCCTCCGCCCCTCTGTCTCTCCGCTCCTCTGCCCCTCCACGTCTCCGTATCTCTGCCCTTCCATCTCTCTGCCCCTCCACCTCTCTGTCTCCCCCCCCTCCGTCTCTCTGCCCCTCTGCCCCTCGGTCTCTCCGCCCCTCTGCCCCTCGGTCTCCTCCGCTCCTCTGCCTCTCCGCTCCTCTGCCCCTCCGCTCCTGTCCCTCTGCTCCTCCATCTCTCCCCCCCTCCACCTCTCCGCCCCTCTGTCGGTCTCTCTCCACCCCTCTGCCCCCCGGTCTCTCCGCTCCTCTGCCCCTCCGTTCCTCTTCCCCTCCGTCTCTCTGCCCCTCCGCCCCTCTACTCCTCTTCTCTCTGTGCTTCTCCGTCCCTCTTCCGCTCCGTCCCTCCGTCTCTCTGCTCCGCTGCCTCTCTGCCTCTCTGCCCCTCCGTCTCTCTGCTCCGCTGCCTCTCCGTATCTCTGCTCCTCAGTCTCTCTGCTCCTCAGTCTCTCTGCCCCTCAGTTTCTGTCTCTCCATTCGGGCTTCAAAGGAAATCGCCACCGTTTTCTTTGCTCCATGGCAGTTCTGAGGCCTTACAGGTCTCTGGTAGGCCTATACATTTGAAAACTGAACAACATGTCTTCTCTCACCAAATTAAAGTACCGTTTTGAAGAAACAAAGGTACATTTTTATTACAACTCATTTGGAGGAAACGAGCTAATGCACGTTTTGTTTGCAGCGATCACGGCAGTGGTCTATCGTACACCGCCAAAAGAAGGTACAAGTATCCTCCACTTAACGAAGATTCGCAACAACGAATGATTTCATTTAGGCATATTCATTCGCTCCATTGAAGGAGCCGTCAGTGTCTGTGTCTGGTGATTTTGTTTGATTTTGCAATGTCATTTCCAATGAAAAGTTGAAAAGTACGATGTGTTTTTTTTTCCACCGATCAACTTTTCAGGATGAAAGGGTTAAAAAATAACCATCTCCTCCACCACTTCCTGCCGCCACCTTCTCATATGAAAACTTCGACTCAAGATTGTTTTGGTAAGTGTTACAACTAAATTAACTTTATTATTGTATTAACAACACCAGTATCCCTGGTGTTGGGCTAGCGGCTAGGGTGCCAGCTTAGGATCCTAGGATCCTGGGTTCGAATCCCGGTCGATCGCTGAATTAACGCCAGGGGGGTTGACTCAGCCTGACATCCTTCCGAGGTTGGCAAATTGAGTACCAGTTCACTGGTAATTCCCTGCTTGTCGTAAAAGGCAACAAACAGGGTTGGCGGCAGGAAGGGCATCCGGCCGTAAAACATTGCTTCAAAAAGGGGACCAAAAAACAACAACAACCACGGTCCCCGAAAAGGCCAACCCCCGCTTTGCAGGGAAAAATGGCCTCTTCCCGGTCGATTAAAGTACCGTTTTCGCAAGTTCCTTCCGCAAGGACAGGTGGTTATATTGTGTTACTGTCTTTTTTATTAGGTAAATAATAACATTATAAAGTCACGTGCCACTAAAACCATCGTTATACCAAGCAGATGGCTTTGCTTTCATTCCGAAAAGTCATGGTTAGGAAACGAAGTGTAATTTTTCCATTATAAATAATGGATAACGAAGGTTCGCATAATGAGGGGTTATAAAGGTGCGTAACCCCTTCATTAAGTGGGGGATACCTGTGCATTATTATAATGCAGAGGAAGAAAATAGTGTAGTCTTTAATTAAAATAAATAAATAAATAAATACTAAAATTAAGTTAACTTTCGGTTTTCCGCCTTATTTTTCAAGGCTGAATAGTGCGCAAGGACAGGATTCAGAAAGAAACCGTATTTCACATGTGCATGGACATGTAATACACATACTATGTGGAGTAAATAAACATCAGAGGTGATGAAAGACCAGAGAGGAAGTTGAAATTTGAATTTGTACACTAAATACACTGAATCTTGTGGTGAGGACCTGAAACAACTTGCCTTCGCCTCCTGGAAGGCAAATCAAACTGAAGGAAAAATCTCAGTTCCTTCCACAAGGTTGTTTGTGAAATGTCTGCGTACGTAATAAGCAGGTGGCCGGAAAAATTCCTGAGAGAGATTTTTTTTTTCTTATTTCAGATTTACTCATTGATCATTGATGTTTTTCAAAGTTAGATGAAATGTTCATGTTTATGGAGAACGTGATGCGATGATCCGCCGGAAGGGAGTGGAGGAGTGAGGACGAAGAAGAGCGAGGATGAAGAAGAGCGAGGACGAAGAAGAGCGAGGGAAGATCTGTTTGCCAGAGTTATGCTAAAGTGACACAAAATACACCAGGATAATTTTTTAGGGACTTGGTAACCGAACACCCCTGAAGAAGAAGAAGAAACCCCCAAGGATCTCCTCCTTTGGTATCCATGGAAATCTCCACGCATGGCTGGCGGACTTCCTCTCTAGTCATAGTCAACGTGTGGCCCTGAATGGGTTTCTCTCATCTCCTCTTCCTGTTCAGGCTGGAGTTCCCCAAGGCAGTGTTCTGGGCCCTGTGCTTTTTCTGGTCTTCATCAATGATCTCTCTGACTCTTGAAAATCCTCTCTATCTCTTTGCTGATGACTCTACTCTCTGTCGCTCCATTCCTCATCCCTCAGATCGGCAGTCTGCAGCCTCCTCACTCTCTGAAGACCTGGACAAAATCACAGACTGGGCAAACAAGTGGAACATGTCTTTCAATCCTGACAAATCTCACACTCTTACGATGTCTCTCCGAAAAGACCGACTGGACAACCCTCTCATCCACTTTCTGAATAATCCTCTCCAAGAAGTTCTGTCACTCAAGCTTTTGGGTCTCACTATCTGCCATGATCTTTCATCGGAAAACCACATTTCAAATCTGGCCTCCAAAGCCAGTCACCGACTGGGCATCCTCCCTCGTGCGAAGTCCTTCCTTGGCACACCTGAGCTCCTCACCACATACAAGGCTTTCATCCGCAGCTCAATGGAATACTGCTCTCCCCTCTGGGCTGGTGCTCCTGCCTCAAACCTAGATCGTCTTCACGCTGTTGAAACCAAAGCGTTCAGAATCATTGGAATCTCCCGCGATGAAGCTAACTCCAAGGGCCTTTCACTCACTCACCGCAGGCAGGTTGGTGGTCTTTCCGTCTTCTACCGACTCCTCTCTGGCTTTGCCCCCCCCCCCCCCAGGTTTCTCTGGATTGTGTCCCCCAAATATTCCTACAGGTCGCACAAGATCTGCCTGCAACCCTGTTATGGTTAAACTGCCAAAATCAAGACTCTCTGCTCACCTTCACACCTTCATTCCTCTTTTCTCCCGTCTCTGGAACAAACTCCCTCACTCTCTTCAATCCCACTCCACTCTCCAGGTCTTTAAAACAGCTGTTCACCACCATCTCTTATCTTCCACCATCCAAAAGCTTGATCTTTTCTACCCCCGCTAATTTCACCCCAAATCCACTTTTTTGAAATACCAACTTCTGTCCTGGAAGTCCTTGGTGTCCTTGTGTTTTATACTTCTCCCACCCACCCCCCCCCCCCCCTTCCCACGCCTCCTCCCCCCAAGCCCTCTCCCTCCCACACATCTCCCTGCTCTCAAATGTTGTGTTTGTGTGCTTCCCCTTCTCCCCATCTTGTCTTCCGCTCCCTCTTTTTATATATTTTGCTTGTCTGTTTGATTTGTTTGTGAAATAAATGTTAGCTCTTTCACGAGCCTCGATTCTGCATACAAAAACAAACAAACGTTTTCATTTCAACAAAAATAATCACGATTAATATTTGAAGTCTTTTATTACGCTTGTCGGCGTTTTGTTTGCTACACAATGGCGAAAAAAGTTACTGTGGTTTTTGCTGGACAAAAGGGTGTAATGTACGTACACTGTCCACATTACTTTTCCCGTGGACTTTTCTATTTGAACTGTGGTATCTTGAGCATCGCATTTGGTACTCCCATTTCCAACGGAGCTTGGCTCATGCGTCACCACTTACCTACTGGTCAGATATCTATACATAAAGCTCATTCAAACCACTGACTGACTCACATTAATGTTCGGTACCTTCTGGATGATGTAGAAAGGTGAAATTTGGCATGCCGACGGACATTGAAGCTGACACACCGGAAAAAAAAAATTCGTCGGAAAGTGTCCTTTCCCTGTCTGCTCCCTCCTCTTCTTGTACTTGCCTGTATCCTACCAACATTATCTCTTACCAGCGTCCCACTCCATGTCCCCTCCCTACTACCCCCATTTCATCACTACCTTCCCCCTATCCTCCTCCCTCATCCCTCTCCAAAACTCCCCCCTCACCCCTACCCTTCAAAACTCCCCCCCTCACCACTCCCCTTCAAATCTCCCCGGCACCCCTACCCCCAAATCTCCCTCCTTATCCCTCCCCTTACCCCTACCCCCAAATCTCCCTCCTTATCCCTCCCTTCAAAACTCCCCCCTCACCACTCCCCTTCAAATCTCCCCGGCACCCCTACCCCCAAATCTCCCTCCCCTTACCCCTACCCTCAAATCTCCCTCCTTATCCCTCCCCTTCAAAACTCTCCCCTCACCACTCCCCTTCAAATCTCCCCTCTCACCCCTCCCTCAAAGTTTCTCCTCAACTCATCCACAAAGCTGCCTCCACACATTTGAGCTGCCTCCAGACTCCAGACATCCACAAACAAGACATATGAACAAAAATAATTAATCAAACAATTCCGGAAGCGGTCGCAGTTGGTGGTAAAGCTTCTTCTTCTTCTTCTTGAACGTCATCATGCTCAACTCAGAAACGTGATCAACGGCACATTCACCAGCATATATTCAACGATAAGGTAAAATGACGATTTCACATTTGTGATGGATTCTGATTTGGATGTAATTGCTTTCCTCCCCCCAACTCCTGGCAACGCCAGGTACTCCGGTCGTACCATACAAAGGGGCCTTTCCTATGCCCCTGGCATTTTCCCCAATAATATGTATATTCTCCCCCAGTCGTTCTGTCTGTCTGTCTGTCTGTGCAGGGAGGAGCATTGCTGGCATGACTCCACCCACAAACAGACAAAGACAGACAAAGACAAGCAGGGGTGAAAACGATATCTGTCCAACTTTTGTGGCAGAGGTAAAAATAAAAGTTGGGTTTAACTGCAACAAAATGATAACGACAATGACAATTTCTTACCAATGTCACACTCTGGAATGAGAGATTCTATTGGTGGATCCATTTCATTGCCTTTGAGGAGGTAGTTTTTAAGCTGATTGAGGAATTGTCGGACGGCTTGCAGCAGGTCTGTACTGGTGTGGAAGTTGTCACTGTTTTCCTGCACACAAATCCACACAACTGTTAAACATGTCGCAGCTCACAATCCTCACCAAACCAGAAAGAACTACAATGGCACTCACTCAGTAGAGCACATACCTCCGCCAGTTTGAACAGTTTATGTTTTGTTTTCCACTAGTAGGCCGGATCTGGATTCGGACCTGAACCAAAATCTAATCGGTTTGTTCTTGTCGTCTAACCAACTCATCCACCAAGTTTTGTCATAACTTGTCCATAACTTTTTTAAATATCATGCTATGTATCGCTTTTCGCCTGATCTCACAATGGTGAAGCATCACTTAGAAAATTAAATTATTCTCGTATCCGGATGCATATTCGGATCTTCTTCAAAATGGAATCGATTCGTCCTTATCACATATCGAACCTGTCCACTAAATTTCGTCCGAATCCGTCCGCAATTTTTTGTGATATCCTGTTCACAAACAGACAAACAAAGACAGGGGTGAAAACACAACCGTCGACCACCTAAGTAAATTAGCTTTCCAAACAAATAAACCGATTACTAACTTTCCAACGAAATAAATTATTAGCTTTCCAAACAAATAAATTGTTAATTAACTTTCCAACTAAATAAATTGTTATTAGCTTTCCAAACAAATAAATTGAGTATTAGCTTTCCAACTAAATATATAGATAATTAGCTTTCCAAACAAATAAATTGATTATTAACTTTCCAACTAAATAAATTGTTATTAGCTTTCCAAACAAATAAATTGAGTATTAGCTTTCCAACTAAATATATAGATAATTAGCTTTCCAAACAAATAAATTGATTATTAACTTTCCAACTAAATAAATTGTTATTAGCTTTCCAAACAAATAAATTGATTATTAGCTTTCCAACTAAATAAATTGATTATTAGCTTTGAAAACAAATAAACCGATTACTAACTTTCCAACTAAATAAATTGTTATTAGCTTTCCAAACAAATAAGCCGATTACTAACTTTCCAACTAAATAAATTATCAGCTTTCCAAACAAATAAACCGATTACTAACTTTCCAACTAAATAAATTATCAGCTTTCCAAACAAATAAACCGATTACTAACTTTCCAACTAAATAAATTATTAGCTTTCCAAACAAATAAACCGATTACTAACTTTCCAACTAAATAAATTGTTATTAGCTTTCCAAATAAATAAAACAATTACTAACTTTCCAACTAAATAAATTGTTATTAGCTTTCCAAACAAATAAACCGATTACTAACTTTCCAACTAAATAAATTGTTATTAGCTTTCCAAACAAATAAACCAATTACTAACTTTCCAACTAAATAAATTGTTATTAGCTTTCCAAATAAATAAATTGAGTATTAGCTTTCCAACTAAATATATAGATAATTAGCTTTCCAAACAAATAAATTGATTATTAACTTTCCAACTAAATAAATTGTTATTAGCTTTCCAAACAAATAAATTGATTATTAACTTTCCAACTAAATAAATTGATTATTAGCTTTGTAAACAAATAAACCGATTACTAACTTTCCAACTAAATAAATAGATTTTTTACCTTTCCAACTAAATAAATTGATTATTAGCTTTCAACCAAATAAATCGATTATTAGCTTTGTAAAACAAATAAGTTAATTTTTAGCTTTCCAACTAAATAAATAGATTATTAGCTTTGTAAAACAAATAAGTTAATTTTTACCTTTCCAACTAAATAAATAGATTATTGGCTTTGTAAAACAAATAGGTTAATTTTTACCTTTCCAACCAAATAAATAGATCTTTTTACCTTTCCAACTACATAAATCGATTATTGGCTTTGTAAAACAAAGAAATCGATTAATTAGCTTTCCAACCAAATAAATTGATTGTTAGCTTTCAACCAAATAAATCGATTATTAGCTTTGTAAAGCAAATAAGTTAATTTTTACCTTTCCAACCAAATAAATCGATTATTAGCTTTGTAAAACAAATAAGTTAATTTTTACCTTTCCAACTAAATAAATAGATTATTAGCTTTGCAAAACAAATAAGTTGATTTTTAGCTTTCCAACTAAATAAATAGATTTTTCTACCTTTCCAACTACATAAATCGATTATATTGGCTATTTCCACAATAAATGGTCATTTTGACGGACCCTACTTTGAAGTGTATTTTTGACTGGATATGTTGGTCAAATAATGTGAGCTAAATTCTGTTTGAGAGCACATGTAATAAAGTTATAATGGAAATAAAATCATCGCCGAGTAGTGCCTCGTTTCATTTGTGTGGGAGTGTATTGTATGAAAGAGTGTGATACAGAAAGCACTTTTTGTGTACTGTTGTATTGTACATCATATGTTCATGTCTCTCAGGTTGGCCCTGTTTGAAATCTGGGTGATAATTATTTTAGTTATTGTTGAACACTATGGTCAGTTCTTTCAATTCAGTTCGAGTTCAATCTATTTCTGTTTCATAGTTTTTTTTGGAGAGACCGCAAAACTTCATTACCCATGTAACACATTGGACAGATCGTAGTGCCGAGATCCCCATGGAACTCGCGATTGTTTTGTGATGCTGGTAGTGGGTAAGCGAGGTTTGCTAAGAAACCGTGTTTCAATGGATTGTGCAGTGGTGCTCACCATGCTTACCGATTTGGGAATGACATATTACCCACGTAACAATTTGACGGACAACACACTTACGAATTAGTAACATTTTATTCATTAGTATTTACAAAGTAGGCCTTATTTGACATTTGTGAACGGAAGGTATAAGCACCCCTGCATATTTTGTTGCAAGCATAAAATGTGTACATCTTCCGACTATTTTACAACTCTGCTGTCTTACTCACGCAATATTTTGACGGACATGCGTTACGTGGGTAATGAAGTTTTGCGGTCTCTCCAAAAAAAACTATGAAAGAAATAGGTTGAACTCTAACTGAATTGAAAGAACTGACCGTAGTGTTCAACAATAACTAAAATAATTATCACCCACATTTCAAACAGGGCCAACCTGAGAGACATGAACATGATGTACAATACAACAGTGCACAAAAAGTGCTTTCTGTATCACACTCTTTCATACAATACACTCCCACACAAATGAAATGAGGCACTACTCGGCGATGATTTTATTTCCATTATAACTTTATTACATGTGCTCTCAAACAGAATTTAGCTCCCATTATTTGACCAACATATCCAGTCAAGAATACACTTCAAAGTAGGGTCCGTCAAAATGACCATTTATTGTGGAAATAGCCTATTAGCTTTGTAAAACAAATAAATCGATTATTAGCTTTCCAACCAAATAAATTGATTATTAGCTTTCAACCAAATAAATCGATTGTTAGCTTTGTAAAACAAATAAGTTAATTTTTACCTTTCCAACCAAATAAATAGATTATTAGTTTTGTAAAACAAATAAGTTGATTTTTACCTTTTTTTTTTTTTTTTTTTTTTGTATACAAGATCGAGGCTCGTGAAAGAGCGAACATTAATCACACAGAAAGACAAACAGACACACAAAACAAATAACATCGGGATAGGTAGACAAGATGGGGAGAGAGGGGGAAGGACCCAAACACAACATTTGAGAGCAGGGACCGAGAGACATGGAGACATCGAGAGAACTGTGGGAGGGAGAGGGCTTTGGGGGGAAGGCATGGGAAGGGGTGGGGGGGTGGGAGAGGTATAAAACATATGGACACTGCCAAGACTTCCAGGAAAGAAGTTGGAATTTCAAACAAGGTGGATCTGGGGTGAATTAGTGGGGGTAGAAAAGATCAAGGTTTTGGATGGGGGAAGATAAGAGATGGTGGTGAACAGCTGTTTTGAAGACCTGGAGGGAGGAGTGTGATTGAAGTGAGTGTGGGAGTTTGTTCCAGAGGCGGGAGAAAAGAGGAATGAAAGAGTGAAGGTGAGCAGAGAGCCGAGATTTCGGCAGTTTAACCATCAGAGGGTGGCTGGCAGATCTTGTGCGACCTGTAGGAATATTTGGGGGACAGAGCACAGAGAGAGCTGGGGGAGCAAGGCCGGAGAGGAGTCGGTAGAAGACAGAAAGACCACCTACCTGCCTGCGGTGAGTGAGTGAAAGGCCCTCAGAGATAGCTTCATCGCGGGAGATTCCAATGATTCTGAAAGCTTTGGATTCAACAGCGTGAAGCCGAGCCAGGTGTGAGGCAGGAGCACCAGCCCATAGGGGAGAACAGTATTCCATTGAGCTGCGGATGAAAGCCTTGTATGTGGTGAGGAGCTCAGGTGTGCCTAGGAAGGACTTCGCACGACGGAGGATGCCCAGTCGGTGACTGGCTTTGGAGGCCAGCTTGGAAATGTGGTTTTCCCAAGAAAGATCATGGCAGATGGTGAGACCCAAAAGCTTGAGCGACAGAACTTCTTGGAGAGGATTGTTGAGAAAGTAGATGGGAGGGTTGTCCAGTCGATCTTTTCGGAGGGACATAGTAAGAGTGTGAGATTTGTCAGGATTGAAAGACATGTTCCACATGTTTGACCAGTCTGTGATTTTGTCCAGGTCTTCAGAGAGTGAGGAGGCTGCAGACTGCCGATCTGAGGGAAGAGGAATGGAGCGGCAGAGAGTGGAGTCATCAGCAAAGAGATACAGAGGATTTTCCAGAGAGTCGGAGAGATCATTGATAAAGACCAGAAAAAGCACAGGGCCCAGCACACTGCCTTGGGGAACTCCAGCCTGAACGGGAAGGGGAGATGAGAGAAATCCATTCAGGGCCACACGTTGACTACGACCAGAGAGGAAGTCCGCAAGCCATGCATGGAGATTTCCATGGATACCATAGGAGGAGAGTTTGGTGAGCAGAGCTGGGTGCCAGACCGTATCGAAGGCACGTGATATGTCAAGGGAGACAGCTCTGATTTCCTGTTTGGCATTGAGGACCTCCATCCATTGTTGAGACAGCAGAAGCAGCATGTCCAGAGTAGAGTGACCTGGTCTGAAACCAAATTGATGATCAGAGATCAAGCCATTGGAGAAGAGGAAAGATTTCATATCCGAAGCAATGATGGATTCCATGACTTTGCTGATAATTGGGAGCAGGCTGATTGGTCTGTAGTTGCAAGGATCTGTTTTTGCACCTTTTTTGTGTAAAGCGGTAATGTTTGCTGATTTCCAGGATGCTGGCAGATGACCTTGGGCAAAAGATAGGGTGAAAAGAACAGAGAGAGGGTGAGATAGAGCGGCAGAGCAGGATTTTAGGACCCGTGGGCTGATGCCATCTGGTCCAGTTGCAGAATCAGAGTCGAGGTTTGACAAAAACTCCTCCACCTTGTCAGGAGAGAAGGTCACAGAGTCCAGGAGCAGTTTGGTTCGACTGGGAAAGGTGGGAACAGAGAGAGATGGGTTTGGGACTAAGGATTTTGAGGCACACACAGAGTTGAGGCATTCGGCTTTGTCACGTGCGATGTCAACTGTGTGGCCATTTGAGGTAAGGGAGGGGATGGAGGGGGAACAAACACCAGAAACGGATTTGACCAGACGCCACCAGGATTTGGAGGAAGGAGACAGGTTTGAGAGTTCATTCTTGAGTGAGGAGAGATAGTGCTTCCTGGCACTCCTGAGGGTAGACACACACTTGTTCCGAGCTTGGTGGAAGGAACTGAGATTTCCTTCAGTTGGATTAGCCTTCCAAGAGGCAAAGGCAAGTTGTTTCAGGGCAACTGCCTCACCACAAGATTCAGTGTACCATGGACGGGAGGAAGGGTAAGACAACTGAAGGCGAGATGGGATAAATCTGTGCATGAGAGAGATCAGTTTGCTTTGGAAGAATTCCCAGGAAGAATTGATGTCAGAGGCAGTGGAGATGGGAGACCAATCCAGACGATTGATGGCTGCTTGAAGACCGTCCCAGTCGGCCTGAGTGAAATGCCAGACTCGTCGACGCTGAGGAGGCTCTCTGAGAATGGCCAGAGAGATGTCCACTTTGACAAGCACATGATCAGAAGAACCGATTGGAGCAGAAGAAGAGCAGCAGACATTAGCAGGGAAGTTAGTCATAACCAAGTCTAGAAGAGAAGATACTCCATTGGCTGAGATCCGGGTTGGGAAATTGACAGATTGTGTCAATCCCAGTGAGTCACAGAAGTCCTTTGCTGAGGTGCCATGACTGGTGAGAGAGGAACCCACACCCAACCAGGTGGCATGATGACAATTGAAGTCACCACATATGAGGAAGAGAGAGTTGGGATGAGTGGATAGAAGTTGGTCCATGTTGTCAGACAGTGAAATGTAGATGGAGTCATCACTGTTTGGGGGACGGTACAGAACACATATGAACAAAAGGTGGGAGCGGAGAGGAAGCCGTAGCCAGAGGTACTCCTGGGGGTGAGGAGGAGAGAGGGCAGTGCAAGGAGAGTGAGGAAGAGAGTTTTTGATAAAGATAGCCACCCCACCACCAGGCCGAGGCTCAGGTCTATCATACCGGAGGAGGGAGTAACCAGGAAGAGATATTAAGGAATCAGAGACATCTTGAAGGAGGAAAGT
The DNA here is from genome assembly GCF_964187855.1 of Myxine glutinosa. NCBI lineage: Eukaryota > Metazoa > Chordata > Myxini > Myxiniformes > Myxinidae > Myxine > Myxine glutinosa. The sequence goes on from NC_136271.1 coordinate 5,361,966, forward strand.
CTCTGTTAAGCAGATCAAGTCTGGATTGTCAGAAGCAACCTGTATGGAGAGATCAGTCAGGTTTGAGCGAAGGCCCCGGATGTTTGAGGTTCATACCGTTAATGAAGAGAGAGGGGGAGCATCGGGTACAGGACAGGGGAGGGGAGGAGTAGGGTAAGATGAAGGATGAGAGGGGGAGGTAGAGAGAGCAGTTGTTAGTGTGTCAGCGATTGCAGAAGAGTTCCAAGAAAGGGAAGGATGAGGAGGATGAAAGGTTTGAAGGTGAAGGGATGAGGCACAGTGAGGGGTTGTTTGAGGGGGGGCAGAGGAAAGAAGAAGGTTGGGGGGGGTGGAGGTATGAGATAGAAGGGAGACGAAGTGGGGAGGAGGCAGCTTTGAGGAGGAGGGGGGAGGAGGGAGAATTGGAGAGGAATGGTATGGGGGGAGATTTGAATGGGAGGGGTTGGGGGGGAGTTTTGAAGGGGAGGAGTGAGGGGGGAGTTTAGGAGGGGAAGGGCAAGGGGGGAGTTCAGGAGTGGAAGGGCAAGGGGGGAGTTCAGGAGTGGAGGGGTAGGGGGGGAGTTTAAGAGTGGCGGGGCAAGGAGGGAGTTTAGGAGTGTAGGTGCAAGGGGAGGGATTTGGATGGGAGGGGCAAGAGGGGAGTTTAGAAAGTGGATGATTAATGAAAGACGAACATTGAAAACAAATTGGGTTTGTTGTGATTTTCAAGTTAGCAATCCGGTTCAGAATGATGGAGGAGGGATGGAATGAATGTGAATTTAGACCATGTAGTGAGGGAGACGTATAAGATATTGAATTTCTTTTTTTTGAGGTGGAATGAGTTGGAGAGGAAATTGAGAAAAGCCTTTTAAATAGGAAGAAAAACAGCGTGTTGTAAAATACCACTGAGTAAAACACTGAAGGGGAAAGGTTATACATATTTAAATAATATTTAAACAGAACCGTGAACAATCTTATGTGCACAAAAATACCAACGGGGGGAGAGCCGAGAGGGACCACCACGAGTCACGTGAAGGGCAAACGGTGGATGGCAAGGAGTTCATTAGTACATTATTACCTTTCCAACTAAATAAACAGATTATTGGCTTTGTAAAACAAATAAGTTGATTTTTAGTACATTATTACCTTTACAACTAAATAAACAGATTATTGGCTTTGTAAAACAAATAAGTTGATTTTTAGCTTTCCAACTAAATGAATAGATTTATTAGCTTTGTAAAACAAATAAGTTGATTTTTGGCTTACCAACTAAATAAATAGATTATTAGCTTTGTAAAACAAATAAGTTAATTTTTACCTTTCCAACCAAATAAACAGATTATTGGCTTTGTAAAACAAATAAGTTGATTTTTAGCTTTCCAACTAAATGAATAGATTATTAGCTTTGTAAAACAAATAAGTTGATTTTTAGCTTTCCAACTAAATAAATAGATTATTAGCTTTGTACAGACTTGGCATTTAATATGGAATATTTTTTTTGTGGGGTGAACGTACTTTTCAAGATGACTTAGAACCAAAAGTTCATTGGAATTATGTTGAAATTATTCTAGATTTTGTTAATGTGACCTTTAAAAGAAACAAAAACCACATTTGACATTTCAAAACAAATAAATTGATCCTTGAAAGTGATGTAAACTGATATCAAACTCAATTCATGGACAGTACTGTGTTAAACTTCTGTGCGTTTTCCAGATGTATCTCTTTATTTTGCACATTAGCCAATTTTTTTTTTAACAAAAACAAAAGTTAAATTACGACAGGGATTACGGACAGTAAAATTACAGTTCAGTACTTCGTGTAACCCCCACGAGCATTCAGGAGAGCACGTACATGTTGAGGCATGCTGTTCACGAGATTTGCCAAGGTTTGGACAGGAATCGCTTGCCATGCAGTGACAATAGCCTGCTGCAATTCACGCACAGAGGTCGGCTGCTGGTCCAAGTGGTCGATTTGACACGTTAATTCTGCCCACAGGTTCTCTATCGGATTCATATCCGGGGACATGGCAGGCCACTCCATATGCTCTACACCACGCTCAGCAAGAAAGTGTTGGATCATGCGAGCACGATGGGGCCGTGCATTGTTATCTTGGAAGACAAAGTTTCCTCAAAAGGCTGCATGAGCAAATGGAAGCAATGTTTCTTCCAGAATGGCCCTGGACTATTGGACTGGTTCAGGTTTCCATTCAGAACAACCAGGTCAGTTTTGCCCCCTGCATGAAAAGCAGCCCAAACGGTCACCCCACCACCTCCAGCTTGGACTCTTGGCACTATACAATCTTTGTTGTAGGCTTCATGCACTTGTCTGCGCACTCGGACGTGGCCATCTTGACGAAAGACCAGAAATCTAGACTCGTCACTGAAGATCACGTGATTCCAGTGTCCTGGCTGCCATTGACGGTGCTCTCTGGCCCACTGCAATCGGCGCTGGCGGTGTTGTCTGGTCAGGCGTGGCTTTCTCAGGGGACGCCTGGCACGATAGCCTGCTTGAAACAGTCGTTGGTTGACTAGCCTTCTGGATACAGGCACATTTGTCAGTTGCTGCCACTCAGCCCTAAGCCGATTAGCTGACTTGGTACGGCCATTGCGGTCTAACCGATGCAGTTGGCGATCATCCCTGCTTGTGGTTCTGCGGGGACGTCCTGGCCTCGGTATTGGAGTAGGCACACCCCTCTGAGCATTTCGTTTCAGGATCTTTGACACCTGACCTTGAGTGCTGCCATACTGCCGAGCAATAGCACGCCGTTTCATGCCGTAATTTCGTAAAGCCACCACTCCATGACAAACAGCATTGTCGAGTTGACGGACCATCTCCAGAGGAAGCGGCAATAACTTTTGGAGACATGCAGCAGTTGTTTTCCACTAATACAGAATGCAACAACCTTTGTATACCCGACTGTGAAGCCGATCATCAAATGCACCTGTCCGTACATTTTGCCACGCCACCTGTGATATAATCCTGTTGTTGACTTCTTGCTGTGACAGACAATCAGTGACATGGTTCTTTTAACAAATAAATCACCGAAGTGTAAAAGAAACTCACCAGATTGATATACTGAGTTAAGAAAGTAAACCCAAGTCAAAAAATATATATATATTCCATATTAAATGCCAAGTCTGTAAAACAAATAAGTTGATTTTTAGCTTTCCAACTAAATAAATAGATTTTTAGCTTTCCAACTAAATAAATAGATTATTAGCTTTGTAAAACAAATAAATCGATTATTAGCTTTCCAACTAAATAAATAGATTTTTTACCTTTTCAACTACATAAATCGATTATTAGCTTTGTAAACACATTTCAACAAATAAATCGATTATTAGCTTTCCAACCAAATAAATTGATTATTAGCTTTCAACGAAATAAATAGATTGTTAGCTTTGTAAAACAAATAAGTTAATTTTTACCTTTCCAACTAAAGAAATCGATTATTAGCTTTGTAAAACAAATAAGTTAATTTTTACCTTTTCAACCAAAGAAATAGATTATTAGCTTTGTAAAACAAATAAATTAATTTTTACCTTTCCAACCAAATAAAGACATTATTAGCTTTGTAAAACAAATACATTAATTTTTACCTTTCGAACTAAATAAATAGATTATTAGCTTTGTAAAACAAATAAGTTGATTTTTAGCTTTCCAACTAAATTTTCAACAACACTCCCGGTGGGTACCCCGGTTTAGAATAGGTACAACGTATCCCCTGCGCATCGTAGGAGGCGACTAAGGGTTGGCGTCAGGAAGGGCATCCGGCCATAAAAAAAACATTGCCTCGAACAGGGAACCACGATTGTCATGGGGCCCGCAAGGCTAGCCCCCGCTCTAGCAGGGAAAATGGCCTCAAAACGATAATTCATATTCATTCATTCATTCAACTATATAAATAGATTTTTTACCTTTCCAACTACATAAATCGATTATTAGCTTTGTAAAACAAATAAATCGATCATTAGCTTTCCAACCAAATAAATAGATTATTAGCTTTCAACCAAATAAATCGATTTTTAGCTTTGTAAAACAAATAAGTTAATTTTTACCTTTCCAACTAAATAAATAGTTTATTAGCTTTGTAAAACAAATAAGTTGATTTTTAGTTTACCAACTAAATAAATAGATTATTAGCTTTGTAAAACAAATAAGTTAATTTTTACCTTTCCAACTAAATAAACAGATTATTGGCTTTGTAAAACAAATAAGTTGATTTTTAGCTTTCCAACTAAATGAATAGATTATTTGCTTTGTAAAACAAATAAGTTGATTTTTAGCTTTCCAACTAAATAAATCGATTATTAGCTTTGTAAAACAAATAAATCGATTATAAGCTTTCCAACTAAATAAATAGATTTTTTACCTTTCCAACTACATAAATCGATTATTAGCTTTGTAAAACAAATAAATCGATTATTAGCTTTCCAACCAAATAAATTGATTATTAGCTTTCAACCAAATAAATCGATTCACTTCCAACCAAATAAATGGATTAGCTTCCCAACCAAATTAATCAATTATTACTTTTCCTACTTTGGACCCTGGGGTGTTGGGCTAGCGGCGAGGGTGCCGGCTTAGGATCCTAGGATCCTGGGTTCGAATCTCGGTCGATCGCTGAATTAACGCCAGGGGGGTTCACTCAGCCTGTCATCCTTCCGAGGTCGGCTAATTGAGTACCAGTTCACTGGAAATTCCCTATTTGTCGTTAAAGGCGGCAAAAAGGGTTGGCGTCAGGAAGGGCATCCGGCCGTAAAACATTGCTTCAAAAAGGGGACCAAAAAAACAACAACAACCACGGTTCCTGAAAAAGGCCAACCCCCGCTTTGTGGGGAAAAATGGCCTCGAAAGGTGGTTATTTTTTTTTAATTTAACCAAATAAATTGATTCACTTCCAACCAAATAAATGGATTAGCTTCCCAACCAAATTAATCAATTATTACTTTTCCTACTAAATAAATTGAAATAATTACTATTACTATTGATACATTGATTCGCTTCCAGCCAAATAAATTATTTATCAGTTTTCCAAGCAAATAAATATATTCGCTTTCAAACGGTACCATTTTATTTTTCTATGATAGCGGGAAACTTTTAGAATAAAACTTTTAGAATGAAGAGAAGAGAAGAGAAAACGCTGAACCCGTGACATACACAGACACACGTACGTACACACCTCATTTTAGTTATAGATGGTCGAAACTAAAAGTAGGAAATAAAATAACTTAAATGGTGATTAATCCACCTTGGAGGGAAGAGAAGCTGACGTTTTTGGATTTACCACTTACCAGAGCAAGAGAGAAAAGAAATCGGGTGGGGGTTGGTGAAAATAGACTTCCACAAATGACACAATCACCTACATGCGTGGGAATGGTGGATACCGATAGGACAGAACTGTGCACGTCATGTGTGACGTGTTGGTGGAGAGAGGACGAAAATCAAGAAGAAATAGAAGAAGAAGAAACGAAAGGGTAGCGCGTTTGAATGACGAGAAGTTAAAATAACGGATTTATTCCTGTGATAAATTAAGTGATTGTGTGGACAGTTTATCAAAAAAAAGTAGAATAAAAGGGAAATTTGCACGAATTACTTCATTTAACTTGAACTCTAGGAACTCACCTGGATGTACACGATGTAGTCTTGGACCAAGGAGCCAAAATAGTTGTGCCGATCTTGTGCGAGCTCACACACTTTCCGTATAACACGTTTCTCAGGTGTCAGCAGCAGCTGCAGGACCTCACTGACCTTACGGATACTTGAGCGTACCTTTTCCTGAAAGTCAAAAGCATTTGAACGATGTAATCTTGGAGGTCGGCATGCTCCATTCTCAGATTCTTCAGTTGCTTCCAAAATTTCCTCTTCAATCATGTCCTCTTCCTCCTCAATACTGCTCAACGACGACGAGTCGAGTTCGGGGATAGAGGGAACTGCGCCAGAATCAAAGTCAAAAAGCCTCGGCTCATTACTGAGTTGGCGAGGTAGGGTTCTTCCAAGGTGAGCTTCAGCCAATGCCATTATGTCTTCATCTGATGAATCTTCTTCTTGGTTTGTGTTCAGGGGGTGTTTGTAGTGACTGTAATCATTGGCAGACTTGACCAAAGCTGAAAAGCTCTTTAAACAGCTTCCTGCTTTTGAAGATAACCTCGGAGAGATAACTTCAGAGTTGATATTGTTGCTTTTCGTGCTCATGGAATTTTGCTTCTTCAGCCGAGGTGGAGGAACCGGCTTATCTACCTTGGCCTTCAGGGTATCATACATCGAGTCATTGGAACTGGAGTCAAAATCATTTCCCATTCCTTGGCCTTTCCCAGTCTCTGGCCTTGCATCCATATCTCCAATCGGCTTGGTCACTTCAGCCGAGATTAAATTGGCCTGCGAATTTCTACGAGGTTGCGGCACAGGTGGGGGTGGGCGTGGTGGAGGTGACAGATTCGTAAGGGTCTTTTCAGTGGACACACGCAGCCTTCTCATGCTGCGCCTGCTCCAGGCACGGCGTAACATGGTTTCATCAGCATGCTCTTCCAGGAATAGTGGGTTTATGAAGCAAAGTGCATCGCCGCTAGCCTGTGGGATGGCTATCGAACCGGGAGCACGGGTCTTCACCTCATCAATATCGTTTTTAACATTTTCGGCAGCAGACCCACACCCTGAATCCTCCCAACCATGACGCTTGTTTTTTGAGGAATTCCAAAACTCTGGTCGGACACACAGACGAAAAAGAAATATATGAATTCACGTTGAAAGAAAAATACAGAACATTATTGAACCAATATTGGTTATTGCGTTCATTGCTTAGTACAAGGAAATACAACATGCCCAATTTATCTCAAAACAAACCAGGCATGTTGACAAGTTAAATAAACACTCAAGTTGAACAAGCCTCACCGATTCCCAAATGTGAGATAGCTTCAATTTCTTGGTGTGACCGAGCTGTTTGGAAGGCAAAGGGAAGTCGCAAGGTGGAAGGCAGCACATCCCTGATGAGAGAAAATCCACTTTTAATGAAGAATAATTCCACATAGAAGAAAACACAACCGACATAAGTATAACGACATTATCGCTAATCACAAGCATAACCAATTTGAGAATGGACACCCAAAAAGTTATGGGACATTTAATTTACCAGAACGGCCGGCACGCTGTAGAGTGCATGCCTCTGCCAAGCTGAACAGTTTACATTTTGTATCCCACTGATAGGCCAGATCTGGATCAGGACCTGAACCAAAATCTAATTGGCTTATTCGTGTCATCGACACAACTCATCCACCAAGTTTTGTCATAATTCCTCCACAACCTTTTGAAATATCATGCCATGTATCGTCTTCGGCACCCATCTCTAAATGGTGAAGAATCACTTAAGAAATATTCGGATCCTGATCTACAGGGTGTCCACAAAGTCGCGCATTGTGGGAAATTATTTAATTAATTATTTATAATAGGAAAATTAAATTATTTAACTTCAACAATTACCCGGGTATTAGGCTGGGCCAAATCAGGGGTGATTTTCAATTTTTCATACTACAAGGTTGTAATTTACCTAAAAGTTGTGGCTGGGTAACAGAAACAAAACCATGAAATTGTTTTTCAAAAATATTGACGTCTTACGGTAAAACAGCCCGTTACCATAGCAACCGTTACAGACGACTCAAAAAATTCTTAAAATCGATGATTTCTCAGGCTGTGTGTGACCCCCAGAGTTGATTCTGGTACCAAAAGATTCAGAATTGAAAGCCAAGGATGATTGGATAGCTTAACAATGTCTGTGACACAATTCAATACAACTTCTATCCCAAAAACTCATTTTTATCTCAAATTTAAGGCATTTGTTTGAAAAAAAAATGAAAATTTTGCTTTTTAATCATAGGATAATCATTAATCAGAGCTATAGTCAAATTAAATGTACTTTAAATTAACTTTTGTCATTGATTAAGCTTTTTTGTCTCAAATTTAAGGTCTGACATTGAACATTGATAACAAAATAAAAAACCTAGTCCCAATTGTAATCAATAGAGGCCAATGACTTCTTAGTCACAACCTCAGTGGATGTTGCCAGTCCATGCAGCTTCTCCCTGACGCCCTTCACAACCCTGTATAGAGCCTGGAGCTGCGCCTCAGATTTGGGGGCCTTGTTAGTGTTCAAATCTGTGGTGAGTCCAAGTGTCCGCTCTGCTGCGTCATTGACAACTGGGAGTTTGGCCACAACTTCCTTGCCATGACGATAGCTGTCTGAGGTGGGCCACTGTGCAACGGGGAGCTTGACAAAACTGGAGTCAATACCCAAGAGTTCAAACATGCTCCAAGAGTCGTAACCAACAAAGTCTTTGAGGGCTTTACTCCCCAATTGCTGTGAGGCTGGCATCTCCTGTATCATGTTATGTGCAGTCCCATGGTACCTGAGCATAGCCCTTCTCATAGTCTGCTTGTCAGATGACGTTCTGTCCGAGAAGAGTGCCAAAGAGACCAATCTCTCTGAGAGGTACCACAAATGGTTTTGTAGCTTCTCTCGGGCCACAGTCACAAAGGACAGAAATTTGGCAGGCCACTTTGTTGGATTCTTTGCGATACTGGCCTCAGCCTTGAGGAGGTTCTTCATCAGGTACATGTCGTTAGATGGTGCATCTGCAGCACTGGTACATGTCAACCACGCTTTAGTGTAGAAGACTGACATGAATGCAGCGAGACTGGTTATGTCTTCCAGCTCTTCGGGTGTGTAGATATCTCCCAGCTGCCAACGGAAGAGTGCCACCTTTATAGTGTATAAAGTCTTGCTCATCCAACGGGCGTGGTGAAATGCCCCAGGAGCTTTGATAGTGATGGTCCTCATACCATCAGGGACAGTCCCTCCAAGAAACAGCAGTGTGAGGTGTGCCAGCTCCAGGTCGTCGTGTCGAAGAGTCTCCTTTGTGCTATTGTCCATCCACGTCTGAAGGAAGGTGATGGTGGCATGTACATGGCCAGCCAGCTCTCTCTGTTGAGCAGACACCTCAACCAATGTGTAGTTGCCCTGCTCCAATTCACTCCAAGTGTTGAGCAGTCGCTTGAACAGCTGTTCATTAGGTCCTGTGGTGGGGCCATACACTATTGAGCAAGACGCCCTTCCAACCAATTCGTGGATGTGGTGCCGACACGCCAGTTGCAGAAGACTCCTGCCAAACTCAGTCTCCAGTCTTACTACGACTCCACTCTTGACCCCAGAGTTCACTGCCGTTGTATCGAAGACAAGAGCGCCTATCCTTGATGTGTGCAAGAGCGCCTTGAACGCCCTGATGAATGGTTACAGTAACAACCGAAAGCAGGCATTAAAATTAATGATTGTAAGCTGCTTTTGTTAACTTTTTTTTATTGAAATGAAGATGGCCAAATTTAAACAACGTTATAACAGTTATAAAAACTGGACAATACAAGGTTGTAAAAGACAATTTAAAGTAAATTTAATCTGATTAATGGTTATCCTATGATTAAAAAGCAAAATTTTCAATTTTTTTCCATAAATATGCTTGAAATTTCAGACAAAAATCAGTTTTTTGGATAAAAGTGGTATTGAATTGTGTCACAGACATTGTTAAGCTATCCAATCATCCTTGGCTTTCAATTCTGCATCTTTTGGTACCAGAATCAACTCTGGGGGTCAAACACAGCTTGAGAAATCGTCAATTTAGGCATTTTTTGAGTCGTCTGTAACTGTTGCTATGGTAACGGGCTGTCTGACCGTAAAACGTCAATATTTTTGAATTTTTTTTTCATGATGTTGTTCCTGATACTCACTCACAACTTTTAGGTAAATTACATTGAATTAGGAAAATCACCTCCGATTTGGCCCAGCCTACCGGGTATGTTGAAAAACATTCAGAGAAACCTGTGTTTCTGTTTACAAAGATGTTTTTAAATTTGTGGGACACATTTCGAACAACTGATGCAGCCAACCTTACAAATAAATGCTTTGCCTATGATGCGCGACTTTGTGGACACCCTGTATATAAATTATAGTATGCGGATCCACATCCATATAAATTATAGTATCCAGATCCGAATCTATATAAATTATATTATCCAGATCTGGATCTATATAAATTATATTATCCAGATCTGCATCTATATAAATTATATTATCCAGATCTGCATCTATATAAATTATAGTATCCAGATCCGGATCTATATAAATTACATTATCCAGATCTGGATCTATATTAATTATAGTATCCAGATCCGGATCTATATAAATTATATTATCCAGACCTGCATCTATATAAATTATAGTATCCAGATCCGGATCTATATAAATTACATTATCCAGATCCGGATCTATATAAATTCTAGTATCCGGATCCGCATCTATATAAATTATAGTATCCAGATCCGGATCTATATAAATTAGATCATCCAGATCTGGATCTATATAAATTATATCATCCAGATCTCGATCTATATAAATTATATTATCCAGATCTGGATCTATATAAATTATAGTATCCAGCTCCAGATCTATATAAATTACATGATCCAGATCTGGATCTATATTAATTATAGCACCGATATAAATTATAGTATCCAGATCCGGATCTATATAAATTATAGCATCTGGATCCGGATATATAAAAATTACATTATCCAGATCTGGATCTATATAAATTTTAGTATCCAGATCCGGATCTATATAAATTACATGATCCAGATCTGGATCTATATTAATTATAGCACCGAAATAAATTACAGTATCCAGATCCGGATCTATATAAATTATAGCATCTGGATCCGGATCTATATAAATTATCGTATCGATATAAAATATAGTATGTATATGCATTATCGTATCCGGATCTTTATAAATTATAGTATCCGGATCTATATAAATTATAGTATCTATTTAAATTATAGTATCCGGATCCGGATCTATTTAAATTATAGTATCTATAAAAATTATAGTATCCGGATCTATATAAATTATAGTATTTATATAAATTATAGTATCCGGATACAGATCTTCACCAAAATCGAATCAATTCGTCCTTGTCACACATCCAACCTGTCCCCCAAGTTTCGTCCGAGTCCATCCACAACGTTTTTTAGACATCCTGCTCACAGACAAACAGACAGGGGTGAAAAGATAACATCCATACACCTTCGGTGCCAGAGGTAAAAATGACCATATCCACAGTGCCCTGCAAATCCTAAAACGCAAGGCAAAAAATTGGTAACTTGTTCTCTCTCCCCATCGGTGTTTTGTGTATTTAAGTTCTTTCCTTGGCTGTATTGCTTATTTCTTAATTTTTCTCTTCTCCCCCAAACTTCCCCGAACATCTACCCTTTGTATAACGTTTTATTACTCCCTACATTCCCGAAATTCACCTTCATTCCACGGAAACAATATCTCTCTACTCTCAAGACTGAACTCTCAAACCTGTCTCCCTCCTCCAAATCTTGGTGGCGTCTGGTCAAATCTGTTTCTGGTGTTTGTTACCCCTCCATTCCCTCCCTTACCTCAAATGGCTACACAGTTGACACCGCACATGAAAAAGCCGAATGCCTCAACTCTGTTTGCCTCAAAATCTTGTGTCCCGAACCCATCTCTCTCTGCACCCACATTTCCCAGTCGAACCCAGCTGCTCCAGGACTCTGTCTTTCTCTCCTGACAAGGTGGAGAAGTTTTTGTCAATCCTCTACTCCGGTTCTGCAACTGGACCAGATGGCATCAGCCCAGAAGTCCTAAAATCCTGCTCTGCCGCTCCATCTCACCCTCTCTCTGTTCTCTTCACCCTCTCTTTTGCTCATGGTCATCTGTCATCAGCTTGGAAATCAGCCAACATTACAGCTTTACACAAAAAGGTGCAAAAACAGATCCTTGCAAATATAGACCAATTAGCTTGCTCCCAATCATCAGCAAGGTCATGGAATCAATCATCGCTTCTGACATCAAATCCTTCCTCTTCTCCAATGGCTTTATCACGGATCATCAATTTGGTTTCAGACCAGGTCATTCTACTCTGGACATGCTGCTTCTGCTGTCTCAACAATGGATGGAGGTCCTCAATGCCAAGCAGGAAATTAGAGATGTCTCCCTTGACATATCACGTGCATTCGATACGGTCTGGCACCACGCTCTGCTCACCAAACTCTCCTCCTATGGTATCCATGGAAATCTCCACGCGTGGCTTGCAGACTTCCTCTCTGGTCGTAGTCAACGTGTGGCCCTGAATGGGTTTCTCTCATCTCCCCTTTCTGTTCAGGCTGGAGTTCCCTAAGGCAGTGTTCTGGGCCCTGTGCTTTTTCTGGTCTTCATCAATGATCTCTCTGACTCTCTTGAAAATCCTCTCTATCTCTTTGCTGATGACCACTCTCTGCCGCTCCATTCCTCATCCCTCAGATCGGCAGTCTGCAGCCTCCTCACTCTCTGGAGACCTGGACAAAATCACAGACTGGTCAAACAAGTGGAACATGTCTTTCAATCCTGACATCTCACACTCTCATTATGTCTCTCCGAAAAGACCGACTGGACAACCCTCCCATCTACTTTCTCAACAATCCTCTCCAAGAAGTTCTGTCACTCAAGCTTTTCGGTCTCACTATCTGCCATGATCTTTCCTGGGAAAACTACATTTACAAGCTGGCCTCCAAAGCCAGTCGCCGACTGGGCATTCTCCGTCGTGCGAAGTCCTTCCTTGGCACACCTGAGCTCCTCAACACATACAAGGCTTTCATCTACAGCTCAATGGAATACTGCTCTCCCCTCTGGGCTGGTGCTCCTTCCTCACACCTAGCTCGTCTTCACGCTGTAGAAACCAAAGCTTTTAGAATCATTGGAATCTACCCCGATGAAGCTAAATCCGAGGACCTTTCACTTACTCACCGCAGGCAGGTTGTGGTGTTTTTGTCTTCCACCGACTCCTTTCCGGCGAAGCTCCCCCAGCTCTATCTGTGCTCTGTCCCCCAAATATTCCTACAGGTCGCACAAGATCTGCCAGCAACCCTCTTATGGTTAAACTGCAAAAATCAAGACTCTCTATTCACCTTCACTCCTTCATTCCTCTTTTCTCCCTCCTGTGGAACAAACTCCCTCACTCTCTTCAATCCCACTCCTCCCTCAAGGTCTTTAAAACAGCTGTTCACCACCATCTCTTATCTTCCCCCATCCAAAACCTTGATCTTTTCTACCCCCGTTAATTCACCCCAGATCCACTTTTTTTTAAATACCAACTTCTTTCCTGGAAGTCCCATCAGTGTCCATGTGTTTTTACCTCTCCCACCCCCATCCCCTCCCATGCCTCCACCCCCAGCCCTCTCCCTCCCACAGATCTCCCGATGTTTGTGTGCTTCACTGTTGTACTTGTGTGCTTCCCTCTCTCTCCACGTCTTGTTTTCCCGCTCCTTTTATCTTACGTTTTATGTATCAGTTTGTCTTTTTGTGAATAATGTTAACTCTTACACGAGCCTCAATCTTGTATACAAAAAAATAAAATATAAGTGAGCCAGGGGTAGAGTTTGATGAGGGTAGGAGTGGAACCTCCCCCGTCCCGAGCATTACAAATACAATAAAATAAAGGATTACCAACAGTTTAGTCAATTAACTCCAGGTGGTAATCATTAGTCAATGGCATCTTCTCCACATTTACATGACGTCATTCTTGTTTCTGTCTCCTCATCTCTGTAAAGCAACATTTCCCTGTAGACCAATCCATAATCTCCAATTCCATCTGCACTTTGCACAGTGTCCATCGTTTGTCTATTGTACAAATCACTCTCATCTTATTTTTCCCCTTCAAAAAGTAAATAAATAAATTAAATTTACAATTGATATTTGTATCTCGAGTATCATCACAATTCCACGCACTCTCAACACTCAAAACAAGTACAGGCCCCTACACCTCTTTTTGGCCCGAATTATTTCAAACATTTTGGTTGTCCGTACTATGGCTGAGAATATGATCAAGTTTGTGCTTCTGTCCGGGGTGTTTCTGGACTTTTGATTCAAACTTGAAACTTGCACGAACTATGCGTGTGAGACTACAACGGGCGTCAAATCAAAACACGTGTACGGAAGTCTACCCTCATTAACCCTCCCCAATGCACCCATTCCTTTCCAGGCGGTCAACATGGAAGACATACTTGGAGGTTTGGGTCTATAAAAATAATGGCATTATTAAATTTGTTCGCTCACTCCACCAGTTTATGATTTATGGGAGTGAGACATGGGTAATGAATGTAGAGCAGCAACGAAGGTTGGAAAGGGTGGAAATGCGAATGGTTCGGTGGATGTGCGGAGTATCGTTGAGAGAGAGGAAGACAAATGATGAATTGCGAAAGATTATGGGAATAGAGCCTGTGATTGATTCTGTGAAGAGGAACAGGTTGAGATGGTTTGGTCATGTGTTGAGGAAGGATGAAAGTGACTGGTTGAGAAGAGTGATGGAAATGAATGTAGAAGGGAGTAGAGGACGGGGAAGACCGAGAAAGACTTGGCTAAAGATGGTGGAAGAAGAAATGCGGGCAAGGGGGTGAACAAGGGGAGATGCAGAAAATAGGGCAAAATGGAGAAGATTGTCATGGGGCCCGCAAGGCTAACCACCGCTCTAGCAGGGAAAATGGCCTTTAAAATGCATGTTGTTGTTGTTGTACTCCACCCACATGTTCTCACACGCAAGGTGAAAGCAATGTCAGGTGTCACCTTTTTTTTTTTTAGTCTGTTCAATCCCACTCTTCCCTCCATAACTTCAACGCTGCTGTTAAAACTACCACCTCAGGTCACCCCAATCCACATCCCCAGTTTTTCCCAATCTCCTCTTGCTGCGTTTGAGCTTGTATCCACATTATTCACAAGTCCCGTGTCTCCCTCCCGTTGATCTCATTCTTCCCGTCACCCATTCTTCCTCTGTTGGCGTTTCCCCCTCCCCTCCTTATCTTCATGTTGTGTTCTGGGTTCTTCCTCTGTTGGTCCATGAGCTGCGACTTTGTGTCCAAAAAAGAAATCTTCGTTTTATTTCAAAGCTTAATTTCATATCAGTTTTTTTATAGATGGTCCAGGCTCATGGAAGAGATATAACACAGACCAGATCAGGATACAACATAACAAAGGGAACAGCAGGAGAAAGGGGAAACAACAACAGCAGGGCGGAGGGAGAAAGTAGACCAAAACGGACAAACAAGGGATGCAGGTAACGATGAGGGTTAGTGGAGAATGGAAGGGGTGGACAAGATGGATACAGGTAAAATTTTGGGAGGTGAGGGGGTTGGTGGGGGGGGGGGATTAACGGGTGCACAAAAGACCATGATTTTTGGATGGTGGATGACTTGAGATGATGGTGAACAATTATCTTGAAGACCTGGAGGGAAAAATGAGATTGAAAAGTATGGAAGGTGGTTCCACAGGTGGGGAAAATGAAGAATAAATGAGTGGAGGAGAATAGTGATCCTGGCCTACCCTAGTACCCTACCCTACGCTACGCTACGCTACCCTACCCGAGGGCGAGGGACGGGAGGGACAGAGCACGGATTGGGGCAGAGGGTGCAAGACCAGCAATGAAGCGGAAGAAGACAGAAAGACAACCGACCTGTCGGCAATGGCAAAGTGAGATGCCCACAGGCTCGGCTTCATCACGCGAGATTCCAATGATCTTGAAAGTCTTGGTTTCCATGGCATCAAGCTGAGCAAGATGTGATGCAGAGGAGCCTGCCCAGAGGGAAGAGCAGTACTCCACCAAGCTGAGGATGTAAGCCTTGTAGGTGGATAGGAGCTCAGGTGTGCCAAGGTTGGACTTTGCACGTTGGAGGATGCCCAGTCTAGCTTTGGAGGCAAACTTCGAAATGTGGCTTACCCAAGAGAGATCATGGCTAAAAGTGCGATCCAACAGTTTAGGCAACTGAACCTCTCGAGAAGGTCGTTGAGAAAGTAGATGGGAGGATTTGTGGAACAGTCCTTTCAGAGAGAGAGAGAGAGAGAGAGAGAGAGAGAGAGGCATTTCTCATGTTTGAATGATGTATTCCAAGTGTTTTACCAGGTTGTGATTTTGTAAAGGCCTGAGGAGAGGGAAGAGGCTACTGCCTGTCTGTCAGAAGGATGAGGGACAACAGGGCCGAGAGTGGATTCATCAGCAAAGAGAGGATTTTCTAGAGAGTCATCGAGATCATTAATGAAGATTAGGAATAAGATGGGGGCAGAGAACACTGCCTTGGGGTACTGCAACCTCAACAGGGAGAGAAGAAAGAGTTCCGTTGAGAGCCACACGTTGGCTATGGCAGTGGAGGAAGTCAGTAATCCATGAGTGGAGTTGGATTTGGATTCCATAGGCAGACAGTATGGAGATCAAGGCAGGATGCCAGACTATGTCGAATGGTCGAGATATGTCCACAGAAAGATGACCTTGATCTCATGTCTGATATTGAAGGCCTCCATCCATTGTTGGGAGAGAAGAAGCAGCATGTCCAAGGTAGAGTGACCAGGTCTGAATCCGAATTGACGATCCAAGATGAGGTTGTTGAAGAAAAGGAATGATTTTATGTCAACTATGAGGAAAATTTGAATTCTGGCATTATTCTTCAGTTATTTACACTTTATATCCACAAATATATCTTATAATGGGTTCTTTTTTATCTATATACTTGTATATATAAAAGAAACTTTTTGTTTGTTTGTTTGTTTGTCTGCACGTGCTAATCTCCTGAAAGACAGGAGGAAACCTCTGACACAAAAAATGTCGGGAAGGGGCTCCGGGAAGGTTATAGGCTAGGTGGCGAGGCCGGTCGAGGCCCACCTCGGCTGAGCTGGGCCCATTTCGCAATTAAAAGCTGAGCTGAATTATAGTAGTCAATCTTCTACGGCCACGAGTAAAAGCTGAATTATAGGAGTAAATTAATTCAAAAAGAACCAAAAATGTCGGGACGGGCCCCGGGAAGGTTATGAGCTAGGTGGCGAGGTCGGTCGAGGCCGCCTCGGCCGGGCTGGGCCCATTTCACAATTAAAAGCTGAGCTGAATTATAGTAGTCAATCTTATATGGCCGCGAGTAAAAGCTGAATTATAGTAGTCAATCTTCTACGGCCACGAGTAAAAGCTGAATTATAGTAGTAAATTCATTCAAAAAGAACCAAAAATGTCGGGACAGGCCGTGGTAAAAGGTTATAGGCTAGGTGGCGAGGCCGGTCGAGGCCCATTTCACAATTAAAAGCTGAGCTGAATTATAGTAGTCAATCTTCTACGGCCACGAGTAAAAGCTGAATTATAGTAGTAAATTCATTCATAAAGAACCAAAAATGTCGGGACGGGCCCAGGGAAGGTTTTAGGCTTGGTAGCGAGACCGGTCGAGGCCCACCTCGGCCGGGCTGGGCCCATTTCGCAATTAAAAGCTGAGCTGAATTATAGTAGTCAATCTTCTACGAATAGTCTTCATTCAAATAGTAAATTCATTCAAAAAGAACCCGGGCAACGCCGGGTGCTTTTGGCCCCCGGCGAAATATATATATACACACACACACATTCCATATGCGATGTAATAGTTGAATTTTTCACTCCCCGTTCCCCTTTTCAATCTTTGCTCTCTACGACCCCTCCCTCCTCAATATAAACCCCTCACCTTCCCACACGTTAATGGTCTTTTGTTCAATTTTCACTCATAGAGTATACCAAGCATGACAGACTATGAATGATCAGAAGCTGTGCGTTACGTGTTTTCAATGTGTTCATCTCCAAACGAAGACGAGTATGAGAGCACATTTGGAGTGAGGTGAAAAATAACTAAAGAATCAATGCAGTTAAGAGAAAGAATGAAGGTGATGGTAAAATGGCAGGAAAGGAAAAAGGAAGGAAATGGGAGAGAGAGGAAAGGAAGGGTGCGTTTAAGTGAAATGCTCGGGCACGGCTTGGGGCAAAGGTGCGAATACTTGGCTCTGGGTTTTGTCGTAAAAATGCTGCCAGTTTCCCAAGCCTCCCATTTTCTTTTCTTTTGCTTTCCCCCACAAAGGTAAATCATACTCAGAATCAAAGGTGGTGTGTGTTGAGGACTGTGAAAAGCAGGAGCAAGTCCACTTTACCTAAAAAAAAACAATGTCAAAATTCATGGATGGTCATCCACATGTGATAATAATTGGCAAAATTCATGGATGGTCATCCACTTATGTGATGATAATAATTGGCAATATTCATGGATGGTCATCCACTTATGTGATGATAATAACTGGCAAAATTCATGGATGGTCATCCACTTATGTGATGATAATAATTGGCAAAATTCATGGATGGTCATCCACATGTGATAATAATTGGCAAAATTCATGGATGGTCATCCACTTATGTGATGATAATAATTGGCAAAATTCATGGATGGTCATCCACTTATGTGATGATAATAATTGGCAATATTCATGGATGGTCATCCACTTATGTGATAATAACTGGCAAAATTCATGGATGGTCATCCACTTATGTGATAATAACTGGCAATATTCATGGATGGTCATCCACTTATGTGATGATAATAACTGGCAAAATTCATGGATGGTCATCCACTTATGCGATGATAAATAATTGGCAAAATTCATGGATGGTCATCCACTTATGTGATGATAATAATTGGCTTGTAGAAAAGCATGTAAAATATAATTGTTAAAATAAAGTATAATTGGTGATTAAAGATACAATGATGTTTTTTTCTATTTTAAAAGGAAGAACTGGAGATGGCGGTCTGAACCGCTTCCCCTCGATCCGCCCGTGGTACTCATTTCCAATTTATGGAATGTCTTGTCCCAAACATTTAACATATACCATCAATGGAAGCAAATCGAGAGGTGATACACAAATGATTCTCTCTTTTTCATTTCAGCTAACTCAGCCAGCTGATAGGCCTTTTACAAACCCAAAGTGATGTGTAAATTATACAATGCTTGACATAGTAAATACAACAACTAGATATCTATGATCACAAAGTGATCACCAAGGTGACGGCTTACACTTGCCGATCACACACGATTTACCCATGGCCAGTGACCAATGATGTCCATTTTTTTTTCGGACCACCATTGACCTTGGCCTTCAACATTTACTGACAGAGTGTAAATTAAGACGAGAATGACACTTTTCGATGTCACGACGTCGATCGATATGCCCCCGCCCACATTATTACATCATTATAATACTTGCACCACGCTTGATTTAAATCCATTCAGCTGTTCTCAAATATCACATTTTAACCTGACATGACTTCTGACCTTTGACCTATTGACCCCAAAATTGAATCAGTTCATGTTTACATCATTATACATACTTGTACCAAGTTTGATTTAAATCCATTCAGCTGTTTTCAAGTTATCACATTTTTACCTGGCATAACTTATGACCTTTAACCTATTGACCCCAAATTCGAATCAGTTAACTTTTTTACATCATTATAATACCTGTATGAAGTTTGAATTAGATCACTTCAGCCATTCTCAAGTTATAGATCTATTCCAGACTTTGACTTTGTCCTTTGACCCCAAAGACTAATCAGTTAGTTTTTACATCATTATACTGTCACGCCCGTTGTTGGGAGAAATCCCTGGTGTTGGGCTAGCGGCTAGGGAGCCAGCTTAGGATCCTAGGATCCTGGGTTCGAATCTCGGTCGATCGCTGAATTAACGCCAGGGGGGTTGACTCAGCCTGTCATCCTTCCGAGGTCGGCTAATTGAGTACCAGTTCACTGGTAATTCCCTGTTTGTCGTTGAAGGCGGCAAAAAGGGTTGGCGTCAGGAAGGGCATCCGGCCGTAAAACATTGCTTCAAAAAGGGGACCAAAAAACAACAACTACCACGGTCCCCGAAAAGGCCAACCCCCGCTTTGCGGGAAAAATGGCCTCTAAACGGTGGTTTATACTGTCACGCCCGTGGCCAATGAACACCGGTCTCAGAAGGATAGCCGATCGGTTAACTCCGAGGCAGCAGTTCGAACTTGGTGGTATTGTTTTGGCGCTCGTGGGATGGGAAGGAACTGAGGTCTTACCTGTACGAGTACACGGGGTCGAATCCGAAACCCCCCACAGAACAAAGATACGCAACACAAGAATAAAATGCACAATAAATGAATTTAATGAAAATAAATGCAGTATGATAAAAATGAATGGTGAGGTAAAAACTATAATTCATACGGTGAGGATCCTCCATCAGACACAATTACACAACAGGGGAAAGATAAAAGAAAATAACTGTTTGTTAGTCGGCCGGTGATGAATAAATGATGAATTGCGAAAAATGATGGGAATAGAGCCTGTGATTGATGCTGTGAAGAGGAACAGGTTGAGATGGTTTGGTCATGTGTTGAGGAAGGATGAAAGCGATTGGTTGAGAAGAGTGATGGAAATGAATGTAGAAGGAAGTAGAGGACGGGGAAGACCGAGAAAGACTTGGCTAAAGATGGTGGAAGAAGAAATGCGGGCAAGGCGGTTAACCAGGAGAATGAATGAATATGAATGATCGTTTTAAGGCCATTTTCCCCGCTAAAGCGGGGGTTAGCCTTGCGGGCCCCATGACAATCATGGTTCCCTGTTTGAGGCAATGTTTTTATGGCCGGATGCCCTTCCTGGCGCCAACCCTTAGTCGCCTCTTACGATGTGCAGGGATACAGTGTACCTATTCTAAGCCGGGGTACACACCGGGATCATTCATCCCAGCAAGCTGGTACTCAATTTGCCGACCTCGGAAGGATGACAGGCTGAGTCAACCCCCCTGGCGTTAATTCAGCGATCGACCGGAATTCAAACCCAGGACCCTAGGATCCCAAGCCGGCACCCTAACCGCTAAGCCAACACCAGGGTTGGGTTAACAACGAGAGATGCAGAAAATAGGGCAAGATGGAGAAGATTGTCATGGGGACCGCAAGGCTAACCCCCGCTCTAGCAGGGAAAATGGCCTTTAAAATGCATGTTGTTGTGTTGTAGTCGGCCGGTACTCAGCTCCGGCCTCGACAAGGACTGTGGGATGCCTGGTGGCTGTGGAACAAGTCCCGCAGTTCGGCTAATGGCCCGATCGTTTATGGGAGAGAGATGGCGCCGAATCGCTCTTCCGCCATGCCACACACGTGACGTAACTCGGGTAGGCGGCCCTCGGTTGCTCCCCCACTCCGTCCGAACCACCACGAGCCCCGCTTTCTGGCTCCTCTTCAACAGCCGTGACAATCTCTTCCTTGATAGTGCCAACAGTTCACAAAGGTTCCGAAATCACTCCACAGCACACCCTGGCATGAAAACGCAGCCGTTCCCTCACGCGACCAAGAACAAAGAGAGTGAGCAAGGGAGAGATGTCTTCTTCTTCTCTCTCTCGAACATTGGACCTCTGATGTCACACTATGTCCAATCACCGCATTCTGCCCAATCGCTCCATGGGCGGCTCAACGAATGACGAAGCTTGGGGCGTGGTCTCTCCATTACGAGTCGTCGGGGGTAGAGTGTAGTCTCCATTGGCAATGTCGGTTGTTGTGGTTTAAGGGACCGAGTTCATGGCTGGCCGAGTGAATGTAAAAACATAAGGGAAAAATCACAAGGGCCAATTACACACTGGGGAATTAATCTTAAGCCCTGTCTAATTAACACAAAAACCACGCCCCTTATGGTGGCATGGAAACACTCTTAACCTAACATGTTCCCTACTTATTACATTGAGGTTCTTCTTCTTCTTTGTATCCATGGTCCATCCTAAATTATATACGATCCTAACTCCACTATGGTATTTCTTCCCTACCCCCACGAATGTAATACATACCTATACCAAGTTTGAATGAGATAACTCCAGCCATTCTCAAGATATATACCTATTACAGAATTTGGCCTTTGACCTTTGACCTATTGACCCCAAATTCTAATCAGTTCATCTTTTCATCATTATACATAACCGTACCAAATTTGGTCAGAATCCCGTCATTGGTTCACAAGTTATCGCAGGAACAGAATTTTTACCTAACATGACCTCTGACACCTTTGGCCTTTGACCTCGTGAATCCCAAATCTAATCATTTAATCTTTACCTCTTTATACATACCTGCACCAAGTTTGACTAAGATCCCTTCAGCCATTCTCAAGTTATCGCCGTAATGAAAACCTATCACGGACAGACGGACGGCCGGCAGGCCCGTTGACGAAGTCATAAAAACCTATCATGACTTCGTCAACATTGACATAAAATGTGTCCCCATCTATACTCTATCCATAAAACTCAACATCGTGAAAATCGGAGGAAAATTATTTAAGTTATGATCAGAAAAGTGATTTTTGTTAATTAGGTCAAAATCTGAAAAAGTAGGTCAAGGACAAATCAGATATCAGGTGCATGACTTCAATGCAGGTATACTATTATGATGCAAGAACATATCTTGGAAGACCAAGCGGGTCAAGGTAAAGATCAAAAAAAAAAAATTTCAATTTCAATTTTAAAAAATTAAAAATTAGGTCAAGGTCAAAAGAATAAGTCAACTCCACATACATTTTAATCGCATTATTGATGCAAAGTTTCATTCCGAAAGTCCCAGCCGGCTCCGATATACAGCTCGGAAATTTCAGAAATTGGGAGTACAGAAAGAAAAAAGTAAAACCTGAATGGTGGTTTAGTACTCTTATGGGTCTAGGAAACTGAGGTACCATTAAAAATTGGGGGCACTAATTGTAGCAACAAACCCTACAACAGGTATAAGCCTTCCTCTATTCTATAGGGGGAAGCTTAACAATAACGGGACTCCTCCGCTAGGCTGAACAGTTTACGTTTTGGACCCCACTGATTTTAATTATTTTTTTTTTTTTTTTTTTTGTATACAGAATCGAGGCTCGTGAAAGAGCTAACATTTATCACACAAACAAATCAAACAGACAAACAAAATATATCAAAAGAGGGAGCGGAAGACAAGATGGTTTCAAGATGGTTGCCTGGTTTTCTCATAACCCGTCCACAACTTTTTGAAGTATCGTGCTATATATCTTTTTTGGAACTCTCTCTCAATTGTGAAGAATCACTTAAAAATTAAATAATTCACGTATCCGAATGCATATTCAGATCTTCACCCAAATCGAATCAATTAGTCCTTGGCACAAACCCAACCCGTCCATCAAGATTCGTCCAAATTCGTCCATAACTTTTTGAGATATTCTGCTCACACAGGCAGGCAGACAGACAGACGGGTGAAAACATAACCTCCGCCCATCCTCGGTGGCAGAGGTAATAATATCACTTGGAAACGTTAGGAAACACTTGGAGATTTAGTTAAACTTTTGCAGTACCAGTTAATTACTGTGCTTAGGAATTAACCAGATTGCCACTGCCATGCCTTGTGAAGATGTGATGCTGAATAGTCCATGTAATCCCCCCCCCCCCCCCCCTTCCCACGCCTCCTCCCCCCAAGCCCTCTCCCTTCCACACATCTCCCTGCTCTCAAATGTTGTGTTTGTGTGCTTCCCCTTCTCTCCCCATCTTGTTTTCCGCTCCCTCTTTTTATATATTTTGTTTGTCTGGTTGATTTGTTTGTGAAGTAAATGTTAGCTCTTTCACGAGCCTCGATTCAGTATACAAAAAAAAAAAAAAATTCTCATCATCTGATGTCCTTCCAAAGAGGAGAATGTGGTCATTTTGGTTCATGAAGATGATTCAACAAACATGTCATTAGAAAATAAATATGGGAGAATAATCTGAACTTTAAAAAATACTGCATTACCTGCTGACGCAGTAAAAGGCGATGAGTCGAAAAAGGTCTGCGAAGCTGATGCTGGACCCCTCGAGGGAAAAAGCTGCAGAAAGATTCACAAACACAACCACGTGGGAACCTCAGTGTGTCTGTGCGAACGGTATTGGTCACATGGTGGAACGAGGAGAAAAAAACAAAAAACTTTTTTTACTTCTTCAGAACATACTTGACTGATTCTCTCTTATGGCAAAGTCTTCAATAAAACAGGATCCATCTTCACTGAAGAGTCTAACTGACAGGATCTTTTTTTGAATAGTTGTGGATCTTCGAACCAGGAACGCCTGTGGTAAAAGCATGATACAATTAAACATTACTCACACAAATGTTCAAAATGAAAGATATGATATCATGACGTGTTGTAATCTTGCCGGCTCACACTGTCGTGCAAACTTTAATAAAATTGATGAAAAGGGGGAAAAAAAAATAGCATTTTGGATTTCGGGGCAGAGAAAAGTTTCACTATTATGTTGAGAATTTGGTAATTTATCACGAAAATAAAACTTTTCCTCGCTGGGTTCGATACAGTCAACATAATAATTCACCTGTGCGAGCGAACATCTGGATTGCCAATCGAGAGCAACCTGCCCACATCCTGAATGCGTTGAAATCAAACCAAATCAGACCCCACTGAATGGGGTCTAAACAACTACTCGGTGCATCCAACATGCAGACATGATAAATATAACCTTTATACATTTGGTAATGTAGATTGCGAGAGAGATTTATACTCAAGAGCACAAGGTTACAATGATGTTCAAGCCAAAGGACAAAGTCGAAACATGTTGCGTTTTCAGAATTAACTTAATTAAACAATGACCGAAAAAATTGCATCATGTGACCCAAAATGCAGTATAATTAAATATGCAATATTTATGGTGTGCTATCATTACTACGATTACTTAGTAATTAACAAATTGCTAATTACTATGAGTACTTAGTAATTAGCAATATTTAAATCATATCAATACTTAAGCACATCAAAGATCAGAGACAGACAGAGGAATCACTTGTAATTGATAATTTTCTAATCTATAAAGTCCAGTCTTCTTTGAGCCATTTGTGGTTGCCCAAACCCATTGTTGTTATCTTACTATAATTCACCAAATGTCCGTCCGTCTGTCCGTCCGTCCGTTCGAGGTACCATAAAAACTGCTGAACCGATCGCAATGATATTTTGGGTGGGTAATCCTGGGATCCCCAGGAGTAAAATAGCCTATTTAGTTTTCCCAATTTCAGCTTTGGTCTCCAGCATTCTCAGGTTTGGACTCCCGCATAACATTACCGTTCGCATAACGTTCATTGTGACGATGTTTTCATTGTGACGATGTTGTTTTCTCGGGTGCCGCACAAACGGCTGCACCGATCGCTGCACAGCTGCACCGATCAGACTCGGTGACCTTGGACAAAGACCTTTTATAAGGACACGGGTTGAATCCCTGCTTGAGAGAATTCCAACCCCCTCGCCGCCATCACGGCCGTCTCTCCAACTCACAATCCCACGAGATATGCGGAAAGGACGACCCAAAACCAATATAAACATCATTAAACATCATTCGTATATAAACATCATTAAAAGTAAATAATGACCTCGGCCAAAGTTCAAACGACGTGAGTTTAATCTCTACATGAGAGAATTCCACATATCTATTTGGGCGGTGAATACGCTAACAGATCGCTGTCTCCATCGATCTTGCCAAGGCCGTAACACCTATCGGCTCAAAATCCTTTTAACTGTCGATTTGGTAGTTTTTACAATGAAGGAAACATTAACAATGTTGTTAAAAGTTTATTTTGTGATTAATTGGAGTTATGGTGTTTGGAATGAAAAAAAGAGATATCGAGTTCAAGTGAATGACGACATGCCATGATGGTTTCTACTTTCTGAACGTGAACTTCGCGGATCGCCATATGCAGATTCGCCACAGACCCACGCTCGATGTTTCTATACGTGAACATACCCGTTTGTTTGCCAACGGGTACGTTTTTCATGGAAGTCCTTCACGAACTTGCTGTCCATGTCTGATGTGCGACTGAAGGTGCTACAGGAATGTAGAATTTATTGGTTTCATGCTTTAGCATTCGCAGTATCTGCATTGCCCATTTGCTTCTGGCCTCCCACCCGTGCGTTTTTAACTTTAAAAGGTTTGTAGGTTTGTAGGTTCTTAACTGAGGCGGTTATAAGATCCCATAAGTTGTAGTTTGAAAATTACAAGTCGTACAGATTCAACAAAAACATGAAATGAAAGCAGATCAGCCACACATTCAATGATGCAAGTCAGAAGGGTGAAAAAAAGAAGATATTTGGAGTCTTTACAGTATGCATGGAGCATCATCATAAATTAGGGTAGATCCATATGTACAATGCAGACCGCACAACCCACATGCAGCCATCTCCAACATGCCACCAACATGTAAACCTCCACCAACCACCATAAGGTGAGTTGTTTCGCCGTTTGTTTGTTTGTGACCTTTATGCTTTGAGCTCCGAAGGTTAATCGCAATGAAACTTTATACAATCAGATGTTGAACCACAATGCACCTGAATAGGTGATTTAAACAGTCGTGAGAAGGTCATTTGGCCTGTTATTGGCATGTTGCACTCCTGAGTTAATTTCTTTACAAACCCAAGATAATGCCTTCACTCCAGCTTCACTCCTTTACACCCTTTAAACCCTTCATATCTATGTCGATTGTCGACCCTTCTGAGACTTATTCAACTTCTTCAACACTTTTCAAACCTATAAATTTGCAAGACCCTTTTGGACAATTTAAGACCATTTGGACACTTTAGACTGACGTTCCGCAACCTATGGGTCACGAAGGATTTTCAATGGGTCGCACGTTTCAGAAATCGCGGGGAAAAAAAAAAAAAAAAAAAAAAAAAAAAAAAAAACTTTATCGATGATTTACTTCTCCCGACTGAACAGAACAGAGATCAAACGAACGCCGACACAAACTTCATAGTGTGGACTCTTCTACCGCGCTGTACCGAGATGTACCGCACGTTCATCCGGTCAGTCAGATCATACGTTTAGTTTCCGACACGCGAATGTCCATTGCTTTTCATTCGAAAGATTGAGCTGTGAGCGTAAGGTACTCGCCATGGCTAGAAAGTATCAGCCTGTGCTCCTGAACTATGGGTTCACCATGAATATCGATAAGCACAATGTTCATCGACCACAGTGTGATATGCCTTGACGTGTTGGCCAACGAGTCCCTCAGGCCCCAAAAGCTGAAACGGCATCTCGAGCAGAAACATGGAAATCATGTCAACAAGTCGCGGGAGTTTTTTATCCGGAAAGAACGCGAGATGAACAAGAGCAAGTCAGTAATGAGTTCGGCTGTTTTTCCGTCGAAGGGACTGACCAAAGCCAGCTACCTGGTGGCGGAGAAGATAGCCAAAGAAAAGAAACCATACACTATTGTGAGTAAGTTTTTGGGTTTTTTTCGTAAAAGTATTTCACTGCATTGGCGGTTTGTAGGTTCATAAAGCAATACATGGCGCTGTAAGTATCGTTAAATTTAGTTTTTCATTTCGTCTTTAGAATATTGATGTGTCGGGTTCTTGCTTACTATTACTCGTGCCATGTATACGTTGGTATATCACAACTTTGTCAGATCCCATTGGGCCCGTTTTAAGGGCCTTAGACCCTTTAAACACTTTTGACCCCTTTATGACCCTTAAAACGATATCTCAAAGTGAAACTTATGTTGAAAAATGAAACTGAAATGATTGATCAATGGATTATCAAATGGGAAACCAGAATGAAATGCTGTGAGAAATACCGAATAGAGTTGCTAAAAACAAAGCTATGGGGAGTATAGAAAAAGGCGGCAGGTCGGGGGGGTGAAGAAGCGATGTGGAGCGGGATAGGTGACCGGAGGTGGTCTGCTGGTATGGAAAGAACTTCGGTGATCTTCCATCAGGTGGTAGGCCCAAAACATGCCGAAATCATTTTCCCAGCCAGGTTTTCATCTCACTCTCGCCACCAAGCAGTACTTCAGAGGTACAACAAGCACGGATTGGAAATCTTCACTGGTGGAATAGAACGAGGTTGTCAAGGTTACCAGCTACACCCTTCGCGATATCTGCTCATTGAATATTTACACTCAATTCCAATTTCTACCATTCAGCCTGGTGTTGGCTTAGCGGTTAGGATGCTGGCTTGGGATCCTAGGATCCTGGGTTTGAATCCCGGTCGATCGCTGAATTAATGCCAGGGGGGTTGACTCAGCCTGTCATCCTTCCGAGGTCGGCAAATTGAGTACCAGCTTGCTGGGATGAATGATCCCGGTGTGTAGCCCAGTTTAGAATAGGTACACCGTATCCCTGCGCATCGTAAGAGGCGACTAAGGGTTGGCGCCAGGAAGGGCATCCGGCCATAAAAACATTGCATCAAACAGGGAACCATGCTTGTCATGGGGCCCGCAAGGCTAACCCCCGCTCTAGCGGGGACAATGGCCTTAAAACGATCATTCATTCATTCATATTCATTCATACACACTCCAAAATTGTTTTGCTCATTTCAGGTGAGACATCAAACGAACTCCCTCTGATTAATTTGCCCATGCAAAGAGTGCTTTAGCCTCGTCGTTGCCCCGCCACACTTACACATCCCTAGTCATCAACTCCCCCTCACAAACCCCAATTTCTTAACCTCCGCATCCTTACCTAAGTCGTCAATCCCTTCCACACCCAACCTCATCCACACCCTCCTAAACCCCTCCCACCAGCCAACAGAACTCCTAAACCACTCCCACTCCCCTCCCTCCCCCACACAGAAAGTTCTCAACCCTTCCCCCTCCCCCTGCCAATCTACCCTCAACTCTGTGCTCGAACTCTCAAACCTGTCTCCTTCCTCCAAATCCTGGTGGCGTCTGGTCAAATCCGTTTCTGGTGTTTGTTCCCCCTCCATCCCCTCCCTTACCTCAAATGGCCACACAGTTGACATCGCACGTGACAAAGCCGAATGCCTCAACTCTGTGTTCGCCTCGAAATCCT
Source organism: Myxine glutinosa (assembly GCF_964187855.1). NCBI lineage: Eukaryota > Metazoa > Chordata > Myxini > Myxiniformes > Myxinidae > Myxine > Myxine glutinosa. The sequence continues at coordinate 5,390,631 of NC_136271.1, forward strand.
TAGTCCCAAACCCATCTCTCTCTGTTCCCACCTTTCCCAGTCGAACCCAACTGCTCCTGGACTCTGTGTCCTTCTCTCCTGACAAGGTGGAGGAGTTTTTGTCAAACCTCGACTCTGATTCTGCAACTGGACCAGACGGCATCAGCCCACGGGTCCTAAAATCCTGCTCTGCCGCTCTATCTCACCCTCTCTCTGTTCTTTTCACCCTATCTTTTGCTCAAGGTCATCTGCCAGCATCCTGGAAATCAGCTAACATTACCGCTTTACACAAAAAAGGTGCAAAAACAGATCCTTGCAACTACAGACCAATCAGCCTGCTCCCAATTATCAGCAAAGTCATGGAATCCATCATTGCTTCGGATATGAAATCTTTCCTCTTCTCCAATGGCTTGATCTCTGATCATCAATTTGGTTTCAGACCAGGTCACTCTACTCTGGACATGCTGCTTCTGCTGTCTCAACAATGGATGGAGGTCCTCAATGCCAAACAGGAAATCAGAGCTGTCTCCCTTGACATATCAAGGGCCTTTGATACGGTCTGGCACCCAGCTCTGCTCACCAAACTCTCCTCCTATGGTATCCATGGAAATCTCCATGCATGGCTTGCGGACTTCCTCTCTGGTCGTAGTCAACGTGTGGCCCTGAATGGATTTCTCTCATCTCCCCTTCCTGTTCAGGCTGGAGTTCCCCAAGGAAGTGTGCTGGGCCCTGTGCTTTTTCTGGTCTTTATCAATGATCTCTCTGACTCTCTGGAAAATCCTCTCTATCTCTTTGCTGATGACTCCACTCTCTGCCGCTCCATTCCTCTTCCCTCAGATCGGCAGTCTGCAGCCTCCTCACTCTCTGAAGACCTGGACAAAATCACAGACTGGTCAAACAAGTGGAACATGTCTTTCAATCCTGCCAAATCTCACTCTCTTACTATGTCTCTCCGAAAAGATCGACTGGACAACCCTCCCATCTACTTTCTCAACAATCCTCTCCAAGAAGTTCTGTCACTCAAGCTTTTGGGTCTCACTATCTGCCATGATCTTTCTTGGGAAAACCACATTTCCAAGCTGGCCTCCAAAGCCAGTCACCGACTGGGCATCCTCCGTCGTGCGAAGTCCTTCCTCGGCACACCTGAGCTCCTCACCACATACAAGGCTTTCATCCGCAGCTCAATGGAATACTGTTCTCCCCTATGGGCTGGTGCTCCTGCCTCACACCTGGCTCGGCTTCACGCTGTTGAATCCAAAGCTTTCAAAATCATTGGAATCTCCCGCGATGAAGCTATCTCTGAGGGCCTTTCACTCACTCACCGCAGGCAGGTAGGTGGTCTTTCTGTCTTCTACCGACTCCTCTCCGGCCTTGCTCCCCCAGCTCTCTCTGTGCTCTGTCCCCCAAATATTCCTACAGGTCGCACAAGATCTGCCAGCAACCCTCTGATGGTTAAACTGCCGAAATCTCGGCTCTCTGCTCACCTTCACTCTTTCATTCCTCTTTTCTCCCGCCTGTGGAACAAACTCCCACACTCCCTTCAATCCCTCTCCTCCCTCCAGGTCTTTAAAACAGCTGTTCACCACCATCTCTTATCTTCCCCCATCCATAACCTTGATCTTTTCTACCCCCACTAATTCACCCCAGATCCACCTTGTTTGAAATTCCAACTTATTTCCTGGAAATCCTGGCAGTGTCCATATGTTTATACCTCTCCCACCCCCCCCCTTCACATGCCTCCCCCCTTCACATGCCTCCCCCCCTTCACATGCCTCCCCCCCCTTCACATGCCTCCCCCCCCAAAGCCCTCTCCCTCCCACAGATCTCTCGATGTCTCCATGTCTCTCGGTCCCTGCTCTCAAATGTTGTGTTTGTGTCCTTCCCCCTCTCTCCCCATCTTGTCTACCGCTCCCGATGTTATTTGTTTTATGTGTCTGTTTGTCTTTCTGTGTGATAAATGTTCGCTCTTTCACGAGCCTCGATCTTGTATACAAAAAAAAACAAACAAACTCTGTCCCATCTTTGCTTCCACCCCCCAATCCAACCCCAATTTTGTCCTGTACATGGTGGTTACAAAATCAAATTACCTCTCACTCTTCATCTTTCCTGGTGCGTATTGTATACATGTGTTCATGTTAATGTTTCATACTTTGGTTTTTATGACAATAAAAATGTTGTGTATTCATAGTTTACATTTAGACCTTCGAAATACAGCACTGCATTCATTCATCAGGTTCGGCGGAGAGGCCAACGGTGAGTAAACCAACTGCACTGTGCTGTGCACTGAATCAATAAAGGTCTAAGTAAAGCAAAGGAAACAAAGCCATTGGTTAAAATACAAGAGCGAAGGTTGCGTGAATAGCTGTCTATCCTTTTATACATGGACACAACAGAGTCCATGAGTAAATCTATCAGGATACATCCGCATATACCTTAGAGTTAAGAATGTGGTGCAGGCCTCAAAACCACAGGCATTTAACCTCAGTGCCACACGCCATTTGGCATGCCACACCTGTAATCTGAAATCGACACGTGAAAAAAGGCTCCACCTGAACATTCCAGCAAAAGTCAGTCCCCACCACAGCTTGTTGGAATAGTTCAGTATTGTTTGGCAAATTTAGGTGTAATTTGTGAGAGCAAATGATGGTCGTTACAAGTGCCATAGTTCAGTCGACACAATTACCAAACTAGTAATCTTACCCAGGACTGGTTTCAATGCCATATTTAATGCCAAGGTAAACACATGTGCTGTGGTCCTTATATGGCACGTAACGCACCTGCAAGCTTCTTTGAGTTAAAACCATTGTACAAAATAAAAACCACAACAATATTAATACTAAACGACGTGAATGTGCACAAGTTGTAAAACAAGGCTCAGATAGTCGATACATCCTCAAAACAATACGACACCTCACACAGCGTCATCCCAAAATGATGAACACAAAATGTGACCTTCACCCCAAAATAAATGGATTTTTGTTCTGAACTTTGAACAGGGAGAACTGGACGTGCTGGACGTTCTAAGTTTCTCTTATTTATTGATTTCTAAACACCACATGTTCATAGCATAACTTTCAGGTGAATGGAAAACCCCAAAACTGTCACCAAGGCATTTTCTCAATTTTACATTTTTTACAAAAAGATCAGCACAACTATGGTTTACTGCTTCTTTATTGAAGCTGTGTTAACAAAAGTTGCTTGTACTCATGGCAGTCATTGTCCACCCCATGGTGGTGACCATTTTCAAAGATGCATTCAGCACATGGCTGATGGCGACAACAACAATGTACCTAAGACATGTTTGTATAGTTATAAAGAGCAGTTTAAATTTACAATTTTCAAACCTAATTTCACGATTTGGCAAAACCAAGTGGAAGGGGCCCTGATATTTGGCATACCCGAGTGGAAGTGGCCCTGAGATTTGGCATACCCGAGTGGAAGGGAGGCCTGAGATTTGGCAGACCTGAGTGGAAGGGAGGCCTGAGATTTGGTAGACCAGAGTGGAAGGGGCCCTGAGATTTGGCGGACCTGAGTGGAAGGGGCCCTGAGATTTGGCGGAGCTGAGTGGAAGGGGCCCTGAGATTTGGCGGACCTGAGTGGAAGGGGCCCTGAGATTTGGCGGACCTGAGTGGAAGGGGCCCTGAGATTTGGCGGACCTGAGTGGAAGGGAGGCCTGAGATTTGGTAGATCTGAGTGGAAAGGAGGCCTGAGATTTGGTGGATCTGAGTGGAAGGGAGGCCTGAGATTTGGCGGACCTGAGTGGAAGGGCGGCCTGAGATTTGGCAGACCTGAGTGGAAGGGCGGCCTGAGATTTGGCAGACCTGAGTGGAAGGGGCCCTGAGATTTGGCAGAGCTGAGTGGAAGGGGCCCTGAGATTTGGCGGACCTGAGTGGAAGGGGCCCTGAGATTTGGTGGACCTGAGTGGAAGGGGCCCTGAGATTTGGCGGACCTGAGTGGAAGGGAGGCCTGAGATTTGGTAGATCTGAGTGGAAGGGAGGCCTGAGATTTGGTGGATCTGAGTGGAAGGGAGGCCTGAGATTTGGTGGATGAGTGGAAGGGAGGCCCGAGATTTGGCGGACCTGAGTGGAAGGGCGGCCTGAGATTTGGCGGACCTGAGTGGAAGGGAGGCCTGAGATTTGGCGGACCTGAGTGGAAGGGAGGCCTGAGATTTGGCGGACCTGAGTGGAAGGGAGGCCTGAGATTTGGCGGACCTGAGTGGAATGGAGGCCTGAGATTTGGCGGACCTGAGTGGAAGGGAGGCCTGAGATTTTTGCGGACCTGAGTGGAAGGGAGGCCTGAGATTTGGCGGACCTGAGTGGAAGGGAGGCCTGAGATTTGGCATAATGAAGTGGTGGGAGGCCTGAGATTTGGCAGACCTGAGAGGAAGGGAGGATTGACTGCCGGGCAGAGTAAAAACTTTATCTCAGTCCTTTGCAGTCTGGATGAATTCAAAGGCAAGGTATGTTAAAACAACAGATTTGTTTTCTTATTAATGTTCAAATTCATGTTCAAATATAACATTCAATTTTAATACATTGTTCCTCGATCACAAACCGATGATCATAAACTGACAAGACAGAAAGACGGATGGATGTGAACCAATTGCTTAACCGCACTTTGTTTGACATGTGCATGTAAAATATATAAAAATGGGCTTTATGATTAGGTCTCCTGCTGCTTTGAAGCAGATTAAACGTGGCCGATCGCTTCTGTAATTTGTCTGAAGCACCTACAGTCATGTGAAAAAGTAAGTACGCCCCATGTAAACTTTTGACTTTTTCAACATATTTAAACATACAGCTATTTGATCTTCATTTCAACAATATTGATAGATAAAGGTGATATAATACAACAAATATCATGAAACATTTACATTTTGTAGTCCATTGTATAATTTAAATAAACATAAATGCAAATTTTGCACGTGGAAAAAGTAAGTACACCCTTGGCTCTAATAGGTGGTATTGCCCCCTTTGGCAGAAACAACCTCAAGTAGGCGTTTCTTATAACTGTCTACCAGTCTCTGACATCGACTGGGAGAAATTTTTGCCCACTCCTCCATGCAGAATTATTTCAGCTGTGCGATGTTTGAGGGGTTTCTTGCATGCACAGCTCGTTTAAAATCCCCCCACAACATCTCGATGGGATTTAGATCCGGGCTTTGACATGGCCATTCCAGAACCCTCCATTTCTTTCTTTTCAGCCATTCCTTAGTAGATTTACTGGTACATTTAGGGTCATTGTCATGTTGCAAGGTCCACCTTCAGTTGAGCTTCAACTTTCTGACAGATGGCCTCACATTATCCTCAAGCACCCTCTGGTACAATGAAGAATTCATAGTGAATTATATGATGGTGAGCTGCCAAGGCCCTGATGCAGCAAAGCTGCCCCAAACCATAATATTTCCACCACCATGCTTTACAGTTGGTATCAGGTTCTTGTGGTCAAATGCTGTCTTTGGTTTTCGCCAAACATGTCTTCTGGTACTGTGGCCAAATAGCTCTACCTTTGACTCATCTGTCCAGAGCACAATGTTCCAGAAGTGCTGGTCTTTGCCTAGGTGTTCATTGGCAAACTTTAGTCTTGCCCTGATGTTCTTTCTGGACAGCAAAGGTTTCCTCCTGGCACACCTCCCATGTAGATCAAATTTGTGCAGGCTCTTTCTAATGGCAGACTCGTGCACTTTGACATCAACAGTGGCAAGAGCTACATGTCGGTCCCATGATGACATTCTGGGGTTCCTAGAGACTTCTTTCAGCAACTTGCGGTCTGCTCTCGGGCTGAACTTGCTGGGGCGGCCTGGCCTGAACAAGTTGGCAGTTGTTTGGAATCTTCTCCACTTGTAGATGATCCTCCGGACAGTCAAATGATTGATTTCAAATTGTTTGGAGATCTTTTAAAATCCCTTCCCAGACTCGTAGGCATCTATAACCTTCTTTCTGAAGGCCTCAGAGAGCTCTTTTGATCGAGGCATGGTGACGCCGCACACTTCAACAACAAAGAGCAAACAAAGCTAAATGTCTGAGGTTTAAATAAGACAGGTTCCTCCAAGATCCTCTCTAACGATGTTCTAATCATTTGCACCTGAGCTGGTGCACCTGATTCTAATTTTAGGTATTTGAAGTAGTGGTAAATGTAGGGGTGTACTTACTTTTTCCACATGCGAAATTTGCTTTTATGTTTATTTAAATTATATAATGGACTACAAAATGTAAATGTTTCATGATATTTGTTATATTATATCACCTTTATCTATCAATATTGTTGAAATGAAGATCAAATAGCTGTGTGTTGAAATATGTTGAAAAAGTCAAAACTTTACATGGGGTGTAACTTACTTTTTCACGTGACTGTATATATATCTGTCTCTGTCTCTGTCTCTCTCTCTCTCATCACAGAGCGTCGATGCCACTCTGCAGCTTCCTGAGCAAGAATTATATGAGGTGGTTTGCCATCACTTTCCCAGCAGTAGTTAGGGCAGGAATTTGTAATTTGTTCAGGGTGCCAGCGATACTCGCCTACCCTTCGCAAAGGACAGTGGGGTCGTTAATGTCCACCATCTAATGCCGGCAGATGGGATGCCCAGTTTAACGTCCATCCAAGGGATGGCACACATTGATGAATCAATCAACCTGCCTGTGAAACACCAGGATGACAGTTTATAGCTGGGTCGGGATTCAAACCTAGGCTAGACAGTTAGAGATGAGTGTGTATACCTCCAGGTACATCCTGCCAGCCCTAATGCCCCCACCATTCCTCCCCTATTACCGTATCTCTTAAATTGTTACCCTTGCCAGAGGAGAAGGTATTGCATTTGAGTCTTTGTCCACACAGAATAAATATGATTTTCTCTTCAACCGTTGGTCCGATCGACAGGAAATTTTCACCATAGGTGCACCTACTCCTGCAGAATGTTTTAATGATAATGACGTCATAGGTCACGTGGTACGGGCTCCATCTTGGAAAAAAAATAATTGCATCTCCACATCTCCAAAAATGCAGCATAGAAATAATTGAGACATGGCTCATTGTACAGAACTCTCCATGGGGAATAACATGTTAATGATGATGTCACAAGTTCCTCAATTATGATGTCATAATTCGACAAGTACAAAACTTCATCCGATCAAGATGAAATTTCTTGAGCGTCATATAGGCATAAATTGGTGGAGAAAAAAAAATGATGACGTCATCTGTCACGTGATTCAGCCACCATGTTTGTTTCATAGGTCAACACAAAACCTTTAAAAAACACTAAAAACACGTCCTGGCGAGAGTCTGCAATCTGTGATTGCTCTTTCTTGTTTCCTTTTGCAACCTGTTGACGTTTCTTCTATAAATCGTTCTGCAGCTCTGATACCACCTAATAAATAGGCACGCTTGCCTGAGCAAAGTTATTCAAAATCTCCATTTTCTAAGTCAATGACATCACTTTCCTCAACGTTTTTCACTTGGTTCACCACTAGCGACAGTTTTCCTATTGAGAGACAACAACAGCAACAACAACAACAACAATAACACAACAGGCATTTTAAGGCCATTTTCCCTGCTAAAGCGGGGGTTAGCCTTGCAGGCCCCATGACAATCTTCTCCATTTTGCCCTATTTTCTGCATCTCCCCTTGTTAACCCCCTTGCCCGCATTTCTTCTTCCACCACCTTTAGCAAAGTCTTTCTTGGTCTTCCCCATCTTCTACTTCCTTCTACATTCATTTCCATCACTGTTCTCAACCAGTCACTTTCATCCTTCCTCAACACATGACCAAACCATCTCAACCTGTTTCTCTTCACAGCATCAATCACAGGCTCCATTCCCATCATCTTTCGCAATTCATCATTTGTCTTCCTCTCTCAACGATACTCCGCACATCCGCCGAACCATTCACATTTCCACCCTTTCCAGCCTTCGTTGCTGCTCTAAGTTTATTACCCATGTCTCACTCCCATAAATCATAACACTTCTCACACATGCTTATTGGGAGAAAAATGAATATGAATGAATGATCGTTTTAAGGCCATTTTCCCCGCTAGAGCGGGGGTTAGCCTTGCGGGCCCCATGACAATCATGGTTCCCTGTTTGAGGCAATGTTTTTATGGCCGGATGCCCTTCCTGACGCCAACCCTTGATCATGCTCTTACGATGCGCAGGGATACGGTGTACCTATTCTAAGCCGGGGTACACACCGTGATCATTCATCCCAGCAAGCTGGTACTCAATTTGCCGACCTCGGAAGGATGACAGGCTGAGTCAACCCTCCTGGCGTTAATTCAGCGATTGACCGGGATTCGAACCCAGGATCCTAGGATCCCAAGCCGGCACCCTAACCGCTAAGCCAACACCAGGCTGTGCTTATTGGGAGAGATGGATAAAAATCACTCCTGAGTTAAGGGCAAGAACAGCAGAGAAAGGAATAGATTACGATTACATGGACGATTACACTGAACGTAGTGTTGACATTGAGATAGGTACAGTACAGTACTGTACGTCCTGCATGCCTCAGTTGCCACCTGCACCACAGCAGCCCCGCTGATTTACAATTACGTGTGCAAAGTCAAATTATATATGTAAAGTCAAAACTGTCAACAAGAATCACTTGCTTTCTCCATAATTTTGCGCTTGTCATTAATTATATTAACGATGCACGCGAAACACCAAAATGCTCATGGTGGGAGATAACCATCACAAATCAGTTCAAAAACTGTGCTTGGTCGAAATTAAATCTCGCGATAACCAAATCAGTACACAAGAGGTCATCCACGATTAGTCAAGATGCATGATATTTAAGGGTTTAAACTATTGCGGAAATATTGTTTACTGTATATTGTTTACTGTATTGCGGAATGCAATGTCTGTCCATGTGTTCGTCTGTCTCCCATTCATGGCGGCCGCTTCCCAGGCTGCATTTGAAAAGCTGCGCATGAAGGCAAAGCTCAACATTCACTTTGTTATTGTCCTTCCAGTAATAAATAAATAAAAAAATCAACATCTGGATTATAGCAGTTTTAATACAGATCTTCATGGAGTGTCACATTATTTAAAATAGATATATTTTGCCCTCTTTTTAGCCAAATCCAACCTCCGCCACCCGACGTTGCACCACCATTTCATGGTATATGTAGCTAGGAACTTTGGCTCCGAGTGAAACCAAGAGAGAACACAATTAGGCTTTTAATTGTCCATGAAATAATTTAAATTGATCGATTTAAACTTTTCCCATGACTGGGGACGGGTACTTTTGCTAGTACTTTATAAGCATGCTTTATCTTTCTAAAGGGATTCTTCTTCACATTACCATAACTGTTGCTGTTTTATGCACTTACTGCCTGAGCTTCTATTTATTTCTTCTATTTTTAATTGTACCATTCCTGTGTTTGGGGATTGATTACCATCAGTATGTGAGTAAATTACCAGTGGACACATACGATTTGCATTCTCAACGTGTGAAACCAAATTGAGAATCATAACGTTTCCCCAGTCGCCATTTGGTTACATAAAAGGAGCCGAGTTTCTCTATCCGTAATCCTTTATTATAACGAGTTTCTGCTGTCATCGATTAATACAAATGGTACTGCCAGAAAGGTAATATATCAATTATTTGTAACAAAAATTTGTTTGTTTAAGGGTGTAGTACTGGTGAAAATTTGAGAAAACTACATCGGTACCTTTGAGAGGCCTTTACACAAAAACAAAGTCGAGTTAATATCTAATTTTCAGTTTTTCTTGAAAGATATAATCTTGGCTTTAACTCAGACCAGTTTCAACGCTTCTTTGCCATATTACATGCATATAATTTGCATAAATTAGACCGTCAATAAAAAACAAGGAAAAACAAAGAACACATTTCTACTTCTATCTTCTTTGTCACCTATCATTCTTTTCACACAAAACTTGGTACATGTATTATACATGTGTTACTCTACTACCTGATGAGGATTTTGTGAAATTATGTCAAATGTTCACTAATTAGCTAATTATGCCAATTACCAGATAAAACTTGGTTGTCCTTCAATAAATCCACAATGGCTACTCCTATAAACAAAAGCCGTCATCATTTTAAAGGAAGTGATATTCTGAATATCCTGTCCAAATTTCAGCCCAAAAGAATGATGCAAATTAAAGTTATAACAAATTTCATGCATGCAAAATGCAAAATATTATATTGAATTGAAATTTGAATTTTTCAATAATTAGGGGTACTTCTATGACCTCTAATAGCATGATTCTTGTTTATAAGACGATAAGGAAACTGTTCAGCTAAAAACAAAAAAACAAAAAAAAAATCACCTGTTCACCAGTACTACACCCTTAAATCACAAACTTGCCTGTATTGAAAGCCCGTGTTTCCAGATTGAGGAAGAAGAAGAGACCTCAAACTTTAATGGAGCTGTTCAACGGTACCGTTTATTATTCTATGACAGCAGCAGCCCTTTACATAAACAACAGTAACCACAACTACGACGACAATATGTGTAATAAAATAACCTTTACCACGTGTTTTACTTCATCGTACATTCTCATTGACACTCAGACAAGCAATAGGTGTGTGAAGTCCAACATGCTCTATTTCGATGAAACCCGCTGGCGAAGCAATGGAGGCACACCAAGTTTAAAGGAAGGCCTTTATGCTCAGGCCATGTTGTGGAGTGTTAAGCTCTGGCATCACCACAGTTGCAAGTCTGATAAGACATGACAAGGTGTTCGTTGCAATACCAAATAATTTCAGGCAGACGATTATAAACCCCAAACCATTATGTCGTAACTAGATATAAAATAATATAGCAAAATGTTTTTATATTATACAGGGTGTTCCAGAATGATCCGGACAACTTTGGGTGTTGATATATTAACTACAAACGACACAACGATATGTTTCGGTTTATATGATACAGAAACTCAAAGTTTTGGGCATACCATGAATACACTTCAAGGTGAAGTCCATTTCTCTCGTGCAGGACATCATAGTGGTACACTAGTCTGTCATGTTTAGCTCAGGGTGTTTGCGTCGACCAGTGTGCACGTAGCTGCGATCCGAGAACGAAGATCCTGCAGGTTTGTCACCTTCGTGTTGTAGACATCATTGACAACCCCCACAGAAAAAAAATCAAGGGGGGTTATGTCTGGTGATCGTGGGGACCAGGCGGTTGGTCCGTCTCAGCCAATCCAGTGATCTGGAATTTTTTCATTCAGGATGGCTTGAACGACTAAGGCACAATGAGGGGGAGTGCCGTCCTATTAAATAATTATATCGGGTTGCAGGTCTTCAATCTGTGGGAAGGTGAATCCTTCCAACATGTTCATGTAAATTGTTGAGGTCACTGTATTCTCCGCAAAGAAAAACGGACCCACCAAATGGTCATGGAGAAGGCCACACCACACATTGACCTTTAGACTGTCACGTATGCGTTCATTGACCACGTGGGGGTTTTCAGAGACCCAAATCCTCACATTGTGCTGGTCAACATTCCCGGAAACATGAAAGCAAGCTTCGTCTGTGAACATGACCTTTTTCAGGTAATCTTCCTCATCCTATATGTGACTGAGCATTTCCAAGGCAAACACCTTGCGTTTGGACCTATCATTTGGTTTGAGTTCCTGCAGAACCTGCACCTTATGGGCCAGGCGGTTGGTCCATCTCAGCCAATCCAGTGACCTGGAAATTTTTCATTCAGGATGGCTTGAACGACTAAGGCACAATGAGGGAGAGTGCCACCCTATTAAATAATTATATCGGGTTGCAGGTCTTCAATCTGTGGGAAGGTGAATCCTTCCAACATGTTCATGTAAATTGTTGAGGTCATTGTATTCTCCGCAAAGAAAAACGGACCCACCAAATGGTCATGGAGAAGGCCACACCACACATTGACCTTTAGACTGTCACGTATGCGTTCATTGACCACGTGGGGGTTTTCAGAGCCCCAAATCCTCACATTGTGCTGGTCAACTTTCCCAGAAACATGAAAGCAAGCTTCGTCTGTGAACATGACCTTTTTCAGGTAATCTTCCTCATCCTATGTGTGACTGAGCATTTCCAAGGCAAACACCTTGCGTTTGGACCCATCATTTGGTTTGAGTTCCTGCAGAACCTGCACCTTATGGGCAAAAAGCTTCCGTGTACAGTGGTAGTTGGTAGTCCCAGTTCTATGGATGTGCGTCGGATTGATTTTTTGGGACTTTGTTGAAATGATTCATGCACTCGTTCAACATCTGCTGCACTTGTGCTTAGTCGACCAGTACTTTTATGTTTCTGACACCTTCCAGTCTCCTTAAACCTCTTGTACAACTCTCTGATACTAGTCTGCGATGGCGTATTCCTTCCATACCTTGTACGGAAGTTACGCTGAACTTGCGTGTCGGATCTCGTCTCAATGACCCATTCGACGCACTGAGCTTTCTTCTGTGGAGTCGCCATTTTCTTTAACATTAAACCACCAGACCTGAAAAGAAAGAACTTGAAAAGGTGTTTCTGAATCATGTACTGTAAAACAGGGTATCATTGTGCAATTTGTGGTACTAAATATATTAACCAAATTTGTCCAGGTCTTTTTGGAATACCTTGTATTGTAGCTCAGGTCCATTATGTAAGCGATAAATACAACTTTAAAGATCAGAAGCAATGTGTAAAAAATCATCAATGTCTGCAGATTAGGTGTTGGTGAAGCCATCAGACAGAATGGCCCACAAAATCACGACATGGTTTCCTTTCTCTCCGGGATTATAAGCAGTGGCACGTCACATTGCACACGTTGACAATAAACAAATCTCCAAAGAAATGAATTTGTATGTGAAAGATCTAACCTTGTACAGCAAACATTTTCATTTGCAACTGCAAATGTGTCATCCTTTTGTGGGCCACCCTGGAATTAGGATACATGATGAAACATTAAGAGCAGTCCACTCAAGTGTTTGGAAAACCTCAAATATACTTTCATCCTTTCTGGTTTGTTTTTACAATCTGTGGAATTGAAGGGTGGCATTTTGGCCGCCATTACATCACCGCATGACAACGTGTTCCCTTGGTTTTCTCTCTGATATTGCTGCAGCAAACAACTTTCACAAACCCCCAATAATTCAATCATATCATTATATAATTACATGAGCAAAGTATACATCAATCCATTCTTGGCAAGCATTTAAACGAAGCAATGTCTGACCCCAGGTTGTTCTTGTTGCAGGATGTGCATAGCCTTAGCGGGATTGATAGCAAGCTGGAGCCACACAGGATGCGATAGGATTAGTCGGTCCAGAATGCTGATGTGTTGGAGTGACGAGTGACGTGGCAGACACCACGAGCGGGATACAGCTGGCCGCTCACTTGGCTCTGCGTAATCTGGCTCTTCTGTGCTGCAAGAACAACCAAAGACATTCCAGAAAAAAGTTGGATTTGGAAGAGCCATACACGTTGGCATAAGTATAGGGGGAGTGTGATTGTGAAGATAAATACGTTGCATGGGAGGAGAACGTAAAAAGAAGATTTATTTTGGAGTTGGACATAAAGTTGAGGCAGAGGAAAGGATGAAGGAAGTGGAAAAATAAAGCATTAGGACATTAGAATGGAGGAAACGGATCATAAAAACAATGATGTTTGTGTGGAGGAAGAGTTAATATGGAAAGTGTAGTCTTTCCCTTTCTTATCCAAAGCAGCCAATTAATGCAGCCTCCAGCCATACCTTTGATTTGCGGACCACTAATCTAGTACCGTTTCACAAGGAGGGCGATTCATAAATGTGCGCTGCTCCTCGGATGGACGTTAAACTAGATGTCCCATCTGCCGGCATTACTTGGTGGACATTAAAGATTCCACGGTCCTTCGTCCTCCACGTAGAGAAGGCGAGTTATCTCTGACTCCCTGGACAAATTCCAAATTCCTGCCCTGACTTCATGATTTGGAGTGGCGACCCGACCTGGAATGCAACCTAGTAACTACTTCGGCAGCACCTACTGTCTGCATAGGGCATGGTACATGATGATGACGAATCTACAAGAAGTGAACAATTAACATTGCTCCGTGACTCCCTCAAACAAATTTGACAATAAAAATAATTGGTGGTTGAATCCAGTGACTTGATTTGCAAATCCTGCTCAAATTTCACGTCAATTGGATGAAAATTGAAGATTTTAGAAAATTCACCGGAGTTGTTGACCTTTTTGACATCAAAATCAATAGGTTTCTTCCTTATGACCAAGTCTACCATTTGGTGAAGATTCATGAAGATCGGTTGAAAATTGTGACCTGTACGTGATTGACAGACAGACAGACAGCGGTGAAAACAACCTCTATCCACATTGGGTGGTGAAGGTAATTACAGACCACTTGAGATTACAACTAAATCATATCCTGCAACACAAGAATTCTGAAACAAAAAATAAAATGATTTGAAGAACTGAAACATTTCTGAAGGAATATGCAAAAATCTACAGACAGACTGTTGGGTTTAAATTACGAGAAACACCGGCTCCCAATGGGGGCAGCCAGGTTAGGGGTGGGGTCATGTGTGCACCATTCTACATACTTGAGTTCCACTTGTATTCAAAGTCCTTTTCGTCCAAATTATAAATATTCACACTTGCTTAGTTTGATGTTTTGATGTTACACTTGATGTTTTTTTTTTCTTGTTTTTTTGTTTGTTTACAAGATCAAGGCTCGTGGAAGAGCTAACATGAATCACAAAAAACAAAAACGGACACACAAAACGTACAATAAAGGGAGCGGGAGACAATATGGGGAGAGAGAGGGAAGCACACAAGTACAACAGTAGAGAACATGGATATCGGGGGATCTGCAGGAGGGAGAGGGCTTGGGAGGAGGTGGCATGGGAAGTGGGTGGGGAGGGAGAAGTATAAAACACATGGACACTGCTTGGACTTCCAGGAAAGAAGTTGGTATTTCAAAAAAGTGTATCTGGGGTGAATTAATGGGGGTAGAAAAGATAAAGGTTTGGGATGGGGGAAGATAAGAGATGGTGGTGAACAGCCGTTTTAAAGACCTGGAGGGTGGAGTGGGATTGAAGAGAGCGAGGGAGTTTGTTCCAGAGGCGGGAGAAAAGAGGAATGAAAGAGTGAAGGTGAGCAGAGAGTCTTGATTTTGGCAATTTCACCAGAAGAGGGTTGCTGGCAGATCTTGTGCGACCTGTAGGAATATTTGGGGGACACAGCACAGATAGAACTGGGGGAGCAAGGCCGGAGAGGAGTCGGTGGAAGACAGGAAGACCACCTACCTGCCTGCGGTGAGTGAGTGAAAGGCCCTCGGAGTTAGCTTCATCGATGGAGATTCCAACGATTCTGAAAGCTTTGGTTTCAACAGCGTGAAGCCGAGCTAGGTGTGAGGCAGGAGCACCAGCCCAGAGGAGAGAGCAGTATTCCATTGAGCTGCAGATGAAAGCTTTGTATGTGGTGAGGAGCTCAGGTGTGCCAAGGAAGGACTTCACACGACGGATGATGCTTCTTATCTTCCCAGTCGGCGACTGGCTTTGGAGGCCAGCTTGGAAATGTGGTTTTCCCAGGAAAGATCATGGCAGATAGTGAGACCCAAAAGCTTGTGACAGAACTGCTTGGAGAGGATTGTTGAGAAATTAGATCGGAGGGTTGTCCAGTCGGTCTTTTCGGAGAGACATAGTAAGAGTGTGAGATTTGTCAGAATTGAAAGCCATGTTCCACTTGTTTGACCAGTCTGTAATTTTGCCCAGGTCTGCAGAGAGTGAGGAGGCCGCAGACTGCCGATCAGAGGGTTGAGATATGGAGCGGCAGAGAGTGGCATCATCAGCAAAGAGATAGAGAGGATTTTCCAGAGAGTCGTAGAGATCATTAATGAAGACCAGAAAAAGCATAGGGCCCAGAACACTGCCTTGGGGAACTCCAGTCTGAACAGGAAGAGGAGATGGGAGAATTACATTGAGGGCCACATGTTAACTATGACCAGAGAGGAAGTCCCCAAGCCATGCATGGAGATTTCCATGGATTGTGAGCAGAGGAGGAGAGTTTGGTGAGCATATATATACAGTGTATATCTGCAGAGAATGAATGCGATGGCAACATAGAGAGTAACCCAGTTTTAGGACCGGCAGAAAAGATAACTGAGAAGGAAGTTGAGGAAGCGATAAAAGCAATGAAGAGTAGAAAAGCAGGAGGGCCGATGGGAGTTGTGGGAGATATGTTGAAGGCAGCGGGAAGTTGGGGTGTGAAAAGAATGACCGAGTACCCTCGTTCCTCTATACAAGGGGAAAGGTGACTCTCTGGACTGTGGCTCGTATCGAGGGATAAAGTTATTGAAGCATGGAATGAAGGTATTGGAAAGGGTGTTGGAGAGGAGGATAAGGAAGAAAGTGAAGATCGACGAAATGCAATTTGGATTTATGCCAGGAAGAGCAACGACAGACGCGATTTTTATTGGAAGGCAGTTGCAGGAGAAGTACATGGAGAAGAGGAAGAAGTTGTTTCTTGGGTTTGTTGATCTGGAGAAAGCAATCGATAGGGTTCCATGCAAAGTATTGACATGGGCATTGAGGAAGTTAGAAGTGGAGGAATGGTTGATCAGAGTAGTGATGGCAATGTACGAGAGAGCGCGCACAGCTGTAAGGACAAAGGACGGGAACAGTGGCGAGTTTGAGGCGAAGATGGGAGTGCATCAGCGGTCGCTACCAAGTCCACTACTATTTGTCGCTGTGATGGAGGTGCTGGCTCAGAATGTAAAGGAGGGTTTACCGTGGGAGTTGTTGTATGCAGATGATCTGGTGTTGATTGCGGAAAGTATGGATGGACTGAAGGAGAAGATGAACAAGTGGAAGGAATGTATGGAGACAAAAGGTCTGAAGGTGAATATCGGAAAAACGAAGGTGATGGCAAGTGGTAAAGCATGTGGTGAGGTGGAAAGAACTGGGAAGTGGCCGTGTGCTGTGTGCAGGAAGGGTTTTGGAGTGAACTCCATTCAAGGTACAATGTGCGCTGAGTGGGTTCATCAAAAATGTAGTCGTTTGAGAGGGTCATTAACCCGTGTGGCAGCTACATTCAAATGTAAGGTGTGCACAGAGGGAGCTGCAGATGGAGGAAATGTTGAGTTGGATCTTTGAGACGGCGTGAAGCTGGAAGGTGTGAAATGCTACCTCGGAGATATGTTGAATGGAGAAGGTGGATCAGACTCGGCAATGGTTGCTGGAGTGAGATGTGGATGGAAGAAGTTTCGGGAACTGAGTGGCGTGCTGTCGAGGAGGGGGGTTGGGGGGGGGGAGGTGTCGTTGAAGATGAAGGGAAAGGTGTTTGCTGCATGTGTGAGAAGTGTTATGATTTATGGGAGCGAGACATGGGTAATGAACGTAGAGCAGCAACAAAGGCTGGAAAGGGTGGAAATGCGAATGGTTCGGTGGATGTGCGGAGTATCGTTTAGAGAGAGGAAGACAAATGATGAATTGCGAAAGATGATGGGAATAGATCCTGTGATGGATGCTGTGAAGAGGAACAGGTTGAGATGGTTTGGTCATGTGTTGAGGAAGGATGAAAGTGACTGGTTGAGAAGGGTGATGGAAATGAATGTAGAAGGAAGTAGAGGACGGGGAAGACCGAGAAAGACTTGGCTAAAGATGGTGGAAGAAGAAATGCGGGCAAGGGGGTTATCAAGGAGAGATGCAGAAAATAGGGCAATATGGAGAAGATTGTCATGGGGACCGCAAGGCTAACCCCCGGTCTAGCAGGGAAAATGGCCTTAAAATGCCTGTTGTTGTTGTTGTTGTAGTAGTAAATTACATTGGGGAATTAAAATCTCCCAGGCTAACACCAGGTGCGGATGGTGCTAGACCAATGGAGGAAAAGACGGACACAAACAGATCAGAAGAGCAGTTCAACAATAGGGGGGTTCGTTTACAAAGTGAATGCAGCGCCAAGGTGGGGCAGAAGGGTGGGGGGTAGGGGGGGGGGGATGCAGTGCAGTTTAAGCACTTTCATGGTTCAAAAGAATCGATCTAAAAATGTGTGGAAATCAAAAATGGTACATGTAATCAAAAAGAGGGGGTGTACACAGGGCAATTGCAAGCAATGGAGGATGCAAACAATAAAAATGTACAGGCAAAAGAACATGGGCAAAGAGCAGCGCTATACCTACAGTGCCTTCAGAAAGTATTCACACCCCTAAACGTTTTTTACATTTTGTTATATTACAGCCTGCATTTAAATTGGATTAATTTGACATAGATTTGTGAAGTGTTGCAGAGACTGTTGTTCTTGCAGCAGGTTCTTCCATGTCAGCCAATGAACTTTAGTTCTGTCAGAGTGGGCATTGAGTTCTTCGTCACCTTCCTAACCAAGGTCCTTCTTGCCCGGTTGCTCAGTTTGGTCGGACGGCCAGCCTTAGGTAGTTCCACATTCTTTCCATGTCCAATGATAGAGCTCACTGTGCTCTTGGGAACTTTCAACACTATAAATTGTTTTACACCCTTCCCCATATCTCGGCCTCCTCACAATTCTATCTCGGAGTTCTACAGACAGTTCCTTGCACATCCTGGTAGAGTTTCTGCTCCGACACGCACTGACAACTGTGGGACCTCATATAGAAAAGTGTGTTTATTTCGAAATCATGTCCAATCAATTGAATTGGCTACATGTGGACTCCAATCAAGTGTAGAGACATCTCAAGGATGATCAAAGGAAATGATGCACCTGAGCTCTATTGAGAGTGTATAGCAAAGGGTTTGAAAACTTAGTGACTCAAGACATTTCAGCTTTTCTTTTTTAATTGTCTGGACTCGGATCACAAGCGATTCCTGGCGTGACTAATGGCGCTTGGTGCACACCCGATCTTTCGAGCGTTGGTACCCCACGCGATACTCCAATCACGACCAATGCTCATTCTGCATCCTGCCCACAGCACGCAGAGGAGCTCCACAATTAACACAGGGTTAGCATCTCCTGCTATGCCCTCCGAGCGTGAACATCTGCCAGGAACCTAACAGCTTGTATAAGTGAACGGAGTGTCTGGGCTGTTAACAAGTTGCTAATGGCTGATTTAGGTAGCAAGGTGGTCGTTTTTCAGCTACCTCAGGGAGTGACGTCCGTGTCCTATTCGAGTCCCGGGCCCAGCTGGCTCTGGCTGACAGTACCTGGTATCGGCCCTTTGTCCAGGGTAACGGATCCCCACTGCTTTGTGGGGGGAAGCCTCTTTAGGCTAAGGCTATGAGAAGGACAGTCAGATATCAAACTGCACCTGTAGGTCAGCCTGGGCTAAATGTGGAGCTACATTGTGGATAAATGTGCCCATGAAAGTCAGTGGTGGCACCAATTTGGGCATCACTACACAGCATCTGCAGACAGCTGTGTCCACTTTAGACAACAAAGTCAGCCGACATCACACAGATGACCTGACCAGTCTGCTGTGCCTATGTGCATCAGACTTCACGTTGCATTCCTGCACCTGCAGCCAATGATGCTCATAGGAATAGAGAGTGGAAGAGGGACAGTACACACATCTATCACTTTAATCACTTCTCTGTGCATGTTTTTCCCTTCATTGGCACCTGCTCACCTGCTCACCACCCATTTTTACCGACACAGCCATCACACAATGCACAATGCTTCGTGAGCATGACGAAGGGAAGAGATTCATCGAAAGTGACGACTCACACCATCATCATCATCATCATCAACAATTTGCCGATTAGCGTAGGTTTGTTCTTTGTGCTAATGAGATCTAAAGGAGGGAGGGTGAAGCACCCATAGCCATAGCGTCACGCTGTTGCTGCTGCTTTCCGAAGATGGCGGTTGATGGCTGTCGTGTTTGTGATCGAGATGGTAACAGAGGCGGCATTTTGGGTGAGCCGTTGTTGAGGTGGCGTCGTGGTTGTTGTTCGTACTGTCGTTTTGAGGTGATGTGGTTGTGGAGAAATGGAGAGCGTGTATAATGAGCTTATGCAATGTAAAATAAAGTGAAATTTAATGAAAAGTGCTCGAATGAATCTACAGTGTCGTGTGATTATTGTAGCATTTTCAGATAGAATGTGGTGGTGGAGGTTATAGTGGTGTGACAGTTGGGTTTTAGTGTGGAATTCAAATGAAGTTTTGGCACAATATGCTAATTAGGGAAGGCTCAACACACAGCTGTTTTGATTATTAGGTGGAGTCGTCGTGTGCCTATGTATGTATGTGTGTCCGTAATCAGAAATAGGGAGAACAAGGGGAAAACATCACTAATTCCCCACAATGCATCTTGATATGTGCCCATAATCAGAAATAGGGAGAACAAGGGAAAATCCTCACTAATTCCCTACAATGCATCTTGATGTGTGTCCGTAATCAGAAATAGGGAGAACAAGGGGAAAACATCACTAATTCCCCACAATGCATCTTGATATGTGCCCATAATCAGAAATAGGGAGAACAAGGGGAAAACCTCACTAATTCCCTACAATACATCTTGATACAGTAAACCCGCTACACGGAGGGAAAGCTATTCTGCACATACACTACGGAAATAATTAACGAGAGAACCTGTATGTTGTATTCACCACCTGGGTAGATGGAGTGATGGCTTCGTGGGAACTGTCACAATAGAATTATTGTTTACAATATTATTTTGTAAAAACGTTAATATTGCTGCGTTCCTAGCTAGTGAACACCAGCCTGGACGGATGAAGCGAACCAGCTTTAACTCCTGAAGCGATCTCCAATTATGGTGGTTACCGACGCGCGTGAAAAGGGAAGAGACACGAAGGCTTATTCTCACAAAACACACGGGTTTATTCCGAAACCCACGATATCAAAACGACAAATAAAATGCACCGATAATGTTTTGAAAGCAAATAAGGCGCGGAATGAAAATGTCGGAAATAAATAAATTCCTAACTCAGGTAACCTCACAGACGGACTCACAAACCACGAACAGGAGATAAAATAAGAAAATAATAATTCTCTTTGGCCAGCACTTTGCTTGCCCAACTGGGTCCGTTTGGGAGGTTGGCAGCTGGTGGTGTTTTACGCTAAAATGGTGGTGGTGGAAGGCAAAAACAAAAATGGCGGCAGCACCGTGCTCAAAGGTGCCATGAATGTCAGGTGAGTCACAAAGACGGCCTCCTTTGTTCCTCCATTGTCTGGGGAAGCACAGGCAGCCTCCAACCCACTTGAGTCCACAGTAAGCGAATCCTCCTCACAATTACCGCTGTAAAAACTCTTCTCAAAGAGCGCCAATAATCCACCACACATACAATGGCCAGCGTCCTGCTCAAGTTGCCTTCTTCTCCAGCACTGAGCTCCGAATGACCACCCGGCCTCTTCACTCTGGGGGCGTGGGCTCCTGGGATATTCACCACACCCCATGCATCATGTAGCCCTCCTCTCCTGGGCGGTCCTTTTGCTGTGTGTGTCCATGGAGCGTGCTTAGCTTGGCCAGGATTGTTATAATTTAAGGGTTGAGCACAGAGGGAAGCACGCACTGGGGAAATCATCTTCTCCTGTCTCAACAATGGATGGAGGTCCTCAATGCCAAACAGGAAATCAGAGCTGTCTCCCTCGACATATCACGTGCCTTCGATACGGTCTGGCACCCAGCTCTGCTCACCAAACTCTACTCCTATGGTATCCATGGAAATCTCCATGCATGGCTTGCGGACTTCCTCTCTGGTCGTAGTCAACGTGTGGCCCTGAATGCATTTCTCTCATCTCCCCTTCCTGTTCAGGCTGGAGTTCCCCAAGGCAGTGTGCTGGGCCCTGTGCTTTTTCTGGTCTTTATCAATGATCTCTCCGACTCTCTGGAAAATCCTCTCTATCTCTTTGCTGATGACTCCACTCTCTGCCGCTCCATTCCTCTTCCCTCAGATCGGCAGTCTGCAGCCTCCTCACTCTCTGAAGACCTGGACAAAATCACAGACTGGTCAAACAAGTGGAACATGTCTTTCAATCCTGACAAATCTCACACTCTTACTATGTCTCTCCGAAAAGATCGACTGGACAACCCTCCCATCTACTTTCTCAACAATCCTCTCCAAGAAGTTCTGTCGCTCAAGCTTTTGGGTCTCACTATCTGCCATGATCTTTCTTGGGAAAACCACATTTCCAAGCTGGCCTGCAAAGCCAGTCGCCGACTGGGCATCCTCCGTCGTGCGAAGTCCTTCCTAGGCACCCCTGAGCTCCTCACCACATACAAGGCTTTCATCCGCAGCTCAATGGAATACTGTTCTCCCCTATGGGCTGGTGCTCCTGCCTCACACCTAGCTCGGCTTCACGCTGTTGAAACCAAAGCTTTCAGAATCATTGGAATCTCCTGCGATGAAGCTATCTCTGAGGGCCTTTCACTCACTCACCGCAGGCAGGTAGGTGGTCTTTCTGTCTTCTACCGACTCCTCTCCGGCCTTGCTCCCCCAGCTCTCTCTGTGCTCTGTCCCCCAAATATTCCTACAGGTCGCACAAGATCTGCCAGCAAGCCTCTGATGGTTAAACTGCCAAAATCTCGGCTCTCTGCTCACCTTCACTCCTTCATTCCTCTTTTCTCCCGCCTCTGGAACAAACTCCCACACTCCCTTCAATCCCACTCCTCCCTCCAGGTCTTTAAAACAGCTGTTCACCACCATCTCTTATCTTCCCCCATCCAAAACCTTGATCTTTTCTACCCCCACTAATTCACCCCAGATCCACCTTGTTTGTAATTCCAACTTCTTTCCTGGTAGTCCTGGCAGTGTCCATATGTTTTATGCCTCTCCCACCCCCTTTCCCATGCCTCCCCCCCAAAGCCCTCTCCCTCCCACAGTTCTCTCGATGTCTCCATGTCTCTCGGTTCCTGCTCTCAAATGTTGTGTTTGTGTCCTTCCCCCTCTCTCCCCATCTTGTCTACCGCTCCCGATGCTTTTTGTTTTATGTGTCGGTTTGTCGGTTATGTGTCAGTTTGTCGGTTCGTCTTTCTGTGTGATAAATGTTCGCTCCTTCACGAGCCTCGATCTTGTATACAAAAAAAACAAAAAAAAAACAAAACCATAAGCACATCTTCATCCCTCACATGAAGAACAACAAAACAACCTTAAGTTACATTTTCCCTACTTGTGTACATTGAAAGTCTCCTACACGTCACATGGTCCATGCTATTTCTGTACAATTCTACCTTGCCTATGGTATTCTCTTACCTACCCCCATAAACATAACAATATTATGCTATTGTCATTATTGCCGATGCAACATGTTGAACGGAAAAATGCTCAATGTCCTGCTTCTTCAAATGACGCAAGGACGGCGGCATGTTAATATGATTATTATAATGCCATTTTTATTATTGTTGTTATTCAGCCCGTCCCCCATACAGCAGCGTGAGAGTGAGTGTGTGAGTGTGTAAGTGAGTGTGTAAGTGAGTGTGTAAGTGAGTGTGTAAGTGAGTGTGTGTGTGTGTCCGGGCCATAACTTTTTACCATTTGAGCTTTTGTCATCAAATTTTCAACAAAGCTTTATTATGATAATATTGAGAAGAAAAATTAATAATACGGTCAAAAGGTCAAAGATTAATGTTGCGTAAAATCACCAATTTTAACTTGATTGATTTGAAATTTAAAGAATATGTATATTGAGTCACTGAATTGGTTCAGTAATCAAAAGGTAAAAGTCAATTTTATTTTATTTTTAGATCAAAATGTCAAAGGTCAAGGTTGCAAAATCATCAATTTTTGTCCAATTGACCTGAAATTTAAAAAATTTGCATATTTGATCACATAATTGGTTCACCATTCAAAAGCTAGAAGCTAAGTTGTTGTTTTTTTTTTATCTAAAGCTCAAAGGTCAAGGCTGCATAAAATCATCAATTTTCATTTTGCATTTTTCTTTAAAACCGTTTTCGTTATTTTGAGCATACGGAAGATGTATGAATACAAATGGACACGGACGGGCTTTGCATTTTCAGATGCTTTCTAGTATTACTGCTGTCATTGGAAGTGACCTTGGAAAAATGCCACACCAACGTACAAAGACGATGAGGATTGAATTTTCCAGGGGCCATCCTTATTATTATTATTTGCAATTACTAGTCACCTACCAGTTTCATCAGAGGGGACTATATTGTTGCGGTTTTGAGTTTGTAAAGTGAGTATAATAAAGGTTAAAATTTCCCCCTCATAGTTAGTCACACAAGCAACATGTAGCCTCGCGATAGTGTAGTTATGTCTTAGTATTTGTGAGCTTAGTCCTTTTCCATTGTTAGTTCTGCGTTGAGTAGAGAAAGGAGAATAGGCCCTACTTCTACTGACTTTCCAGCTTTCCTAGCCTCATGCCCCTTTGCGCTAACTTTGGTTCATTTTGGGCGAATTAACACGAGGCAGGCTAGGAGGGTCGGGCGGAGCCGAAGGGGCGGAGCGGCAGAAGCGCTGACGGTAAGCACGAGCCGCCAGTCAGGGCTCAGAGGTGGTGGCGGCGGCGCTGCGTCACAGGGCGTGGTAAGAAGGTTTGAGGGGGTTCCAGAAGGTTCGGGGGCGTACCTATATAACCCGCTGCACAAAGCCCCCGGGAGGGACTTGCACCAAGGGACTCGTTGAACAGGATTGCTGCCCGAAAGGACCCTCGCTGATGAGCAAAGGACGTGCCCAGGGGAGAACTCGCGCGCACTAACCAACTTAGAGTATCGAGGAAGAGGAGTTGTGAGCGTCAGAGAACTGTGCAAGATACACGGACAAAGCCAGACGCGCATGATCCGAAAGACGCGCGATTAATAAGTGACGCTCCGTTGAGTTTGAAGCCGATCCATATACGGTGCATTAAGCTGCGGGAGTAAGAACGGCTGTGTAATCGCCAGCCACGCTGAGAGTCCCGCATTTGCCATTCCTCCTCCTCATCTGCTTTGTTCAGGAGACACGCTACGAGGTTCCTTCCACCACCTGCTGCCATCTTCGCGGGACGTGCTGGGACTGTGGAGAGCCGGATGGGGCCGTTCCTGGACGACCACGTCGACGCGTTTCGCTGAGCATCAACATCTGCAATTCCCTGTGAGTGTGACGGGCCCGAGTCCGGGGAATAAGATAAGATTGATTAAGTGCTGCCCTGTGTCTCTGCGTCCCCGATCATTGTACATACGTATGGGAA
This sequence comes from Myxine glutinosa, assembly GCF_964187855.1. Classification (NCBI taxonomy): domain Eukaryota; kingdom Metazoa; phylum Chordata; class Myxini; order Myxiniformes; family Myxinidae; genus Myxine; species Myxine glutinosa. The sequence continues at coordinate 5,415,632 of NC_136271.1, forward strand.
TAATTAAACCTGTGTTCTTCCTTTCTTCCATTCGATCGTTCCTGTGGTTTCTTCATTGGCTAAGCGTGGTACGAATAGGATCGCTCGAATCGGGTTCCACTACTAAACTGCACGGACCACGTGGTACTCAATCCGCTCGGCGTACGCAAACCGCAAGTGGCTCATGCGAGGCTTGTTTCCTCGCTTCCGTGGCGGCGCAAGGAATTGGGTACGAGCGAGAGTTGGTCCCGAGACCCTACTTTGTGTTTGCCCGGAAGGGACGTTGCAAGTCTCGGTTCCGTCAAGCCCAGAAAGAACAAGGGGACTAATCCCCCCTTGGAAAGGGGAAGTAGGGCGGCGAAGAACCGTAACAATATGTTTGCTCCCCGTCTGTCCGTCTGACCGTCCAGCCTTCCATGTGACCTTTCATCCGTCCATCCAATCTGTGGTTTTTCAGACTTTTTTTTCCCCACACCCTTCACCATATTCAACTGAAACTTGGAATATGTCTTTATTATGATAAGTTACAGAACAAGTTTGAGTTTCAGAGCGTTTTTCCAATTTTTCAACAGTTATTCCCTTTTTGGACTTCGAAAATATGACATCAGTAGGGGACATGCATTGCAAAGCAATTCTCGCTCTTGTCACTATTATTATTGGTATTAATATTGTTTTGTATCTATATTATTATTATTCCTTTTTTATTGGAAGTGGCCTTGGAAAACCGCCACAAGCTATCTTTACACTTTAATATGGTGTTTGTCCACGAAGGAAATCCACTGGGAGAGGAAAGGAAGGGGGAATGAAGTCACTACAATTTTCGTCTATGACCCTTAGTCCCCTTGGCAGGTTTGATTGAGATTGGATTCGTAATGACCAAACACAACGTGATCAGACAGACAGAATTTTAGTGCGATTCACTTCTATGGAGGGATTCCTCACAATTTGGGAAAACACTACAAGGTTTCAGAACTGAATAGATATACAATTCATTTGGGCTTCCAATATTTGGTACTAGTTACCGATGCCATTGAAGGTGGGCAGAGGTTATGTTTTCACCCCTGTCTGTTTGTCTGTGAACTAGATATCTCAAATGGTTGTGCACAAATTCGGACGTAACTTTGTGCACAGATTGGGTGTGTGACAAGGAAGAATCCATTTGATTTTGGTGAAGATCTTTTTAAGTGATTCTTCACCATTGAGTGATAGGTGCATATTTTACAGATAAGATCTCGATTGATATGCTCAGCAATTTAAACTCGGTCCCTGCGGTTTCATTTCAAATCCAGCGCATCATTAGAGCCCCTCTTAGGATAGTTTGGTTCACCCAAGAGGAGTGTGACAGCACCATGGATCAGATGCCCAAAGCTGGGTGGTGTGCCAACACCAAAGAAGAGAGATCCTCAGCTGGGTGATGTGACATAATGAATGGAGTAGAAGATGGGGATATGCAATTTGAAAATAGGCAGTCTGCTTTTGAGAAGCTCTGAAACAGCATGTGGGTTTACTCTCGAAGGAGACTGCATACGACTGCAAACTCGAAGCAAATGTTGCACAAACCTCCAGTGAAAAGATTCACTCAGCACAAGTCAAGTCAAGGCTGTCGACAGCTTTTATTCACACATAGTTACAGCATCCTCCGCATGAAGGATGCACGAGTGACTGCAATGATCATATTTGTATGGATAGATTTTTAAATTAAAGTGTTAACATCAATTACATTTGACTGGATAATGGACACCAAGAACCAAACATCCACATCCAGAAATGATGAACCAAATTAACCCGTTTACCTGGTGGCCTTTTCAGCCATGGTGGTGTTTCAGATCTCAACAAAACGAATCACAGCTCGTCGGCACCACCACAGGTCATACATGCGTCTTCCCATCTGTGTGGAGCAAGGGTGGAGGGAGGAAGAATTCATTCGTGAAATTTTGGTATCCAACATGTTTAGGCATTACCGACTACATAAAAACTCACCCTATTGCAAATACGTACTTGAAAACATTTGTATTTGACTTAAGATTTTATAATGGAGTGATTTATGTGTTGTTTAAATTAATTTTGGCCAATGCTTTTGCAAAAATAAAGTCCAAATATCAAGACCTGGGACACTCAACTCATCTAAAATGTGTTGCTATACGACACACACACACACACACACACACACACACACACACACACACACACACACACACACACACACACACACACACACACACACACACACACGAGGGCTCCGTTCCACCTTCTGAAACCCGCATATGGAGATACCAACCAACAACACACTTTAATGAACATTAACGCAAGTGGTTGTAACTCGAATTAGCAACAACCAGGTTCGCATGTGTTGAAGGGGAGGGCATGGGTTACATGACCGAAGACAAGGAACGTCACGCGATCTTTCATTGGCATGATCGTTCCCCAAGGGAGCAGGCGTTTCTCAGTTTTATGGCGGTATGATTAGAGAAGTGTCTGTGGGTTTTTGTCATTTACAGACAATGTTCAAGGTGGCCTGAAAGTCACTTTACCCCTCCAGAGTAAAGCATTCGTTCTTAGTGACAACACAAATATTATACAAGATGTCTAAGAGGACATGGCAACTAATTCAGTGGTGCAAGGAGAATGATGGAGCATGAATATACATATACAATGACTGATGCATTACCCTGCGCTTGCGTAGCGAAAAGCCATGTTAGGCATTCGGTTGTCTACATGTGGCGAACGTGTCTGCATTTTAAAAATTCATTTTCTCGGCAAATGTTGGTCCGATTAACACAAAATTTTACCATAAGAGTGCCTCCGCCTGTATAATTTTTTTAATTCATAATTATGACGTCATAGGTCACGTGGTACAGACGCCATCTTGGAAAAACGCTACACTTCTATATCTCTCAAACCACTCAATGAAAAAAATTGAAACATGGCTCATTATCAAGTACTCCCCATGGGGAATAAGATATGTTGAAGATGATGATGATGTCATCGGTACCTTCATTATGACATCATAATCCCACAAGTACAACGCCAGATAGGATCAGTATGAAAAAAAATATTCCTCTGCAACTATTAGTCTGATGGACAAGAAAATTTCAGAATATGAGCGGCTCCTCCTGTATATTTTTTTTAATGATAATTATGATGTCGTAGGTCATGTGGTATAGGCGCCATCTTGGAAAAATCGAAAAAAGTTGCACCTCTACAGTATATCTTCAAAAGTGGTCCATGAAATAATTGAAACATGGCTCATTGTCAAGTACTCCCCTTGGGGAATAAGATATGTTAATTATCATGTCATCAGTACCTTAATTTTGACGTCATGATTCGACAGGGACAACGCTTCGTCTGATCAGTTTGAAATTTATTGAGCGTGATCTATGCAACAATTATATTGGAGAATATAAATTTATGATGTCATCGCTCACGTGGTCTGGCAGCCATATTGGATCAAAGATACAAAACGTTCAAAAACAGAAGCGTTCGCTCGCAACAAGTTGACTGCGCAGGGTAAGTATTCTATGAATACAATCTAGTTATTGTAAGTGCTGCACAATAAAACGCTTATATATTAAAATATAGTTTAACAACAAATGCTTTACTGGGGAGGAGTAAAGGGACTTTAAGGCCACATTGTACAACCAAGGTTTTAGGTTTTCTAAGCTAGGTTTCCTGCAGGGATTAGTAACATGCAGAGACAGTTCACACATATGGGAGACGGGAATGAGGCAGATGTGTTCTGAAGATCATGACCTTCTTAAGGACTCACGATCTGCCATGACCTTTTCTGGGAATGCCACATTTCCAAGCTGGGTGCTAAAGCCAGTCGCCGACTGGGCATCCTCCATCATGTGAAGTCCTTCCTTGGCACAACTGAGCTTCTCACCACATAGAAAGCTTTCATCCGCAGCTTGATGGAGTACTGCTCTCCCGGCTGGGCTGGTGCTCCTGCCTCACACCTAGCTCGGCTTCACGCTGTAGAAACCAAGGCAATGATTGGTATCTCCCACGACGAAGCCAATTCTGAGGGCCTTTCTCTCTCTCATCTCAGGCAGGTTGGTGGTCTGTCTTCTACCGATTCTTCTCCAGCCTAGCACCCCCTCCCAATGTCTACCAGTAACCCTCTTCTGGTGGAATTGCCAAAATCAAGACTCTCTGATCACCTTCACTCTTTCATTCCTCTTTACTCCCACCTCTGGAACAAACTCCCACATTCTCTTCATTCCCACTCCTCCCTCAAAGGTCTTTAAAACAGCTGTTCTCCACCATCTCTTATCTTCCTCCATCCACAACCTTGATATTTTCTACCTTCGTTAATCCACCACAAACCCACCTCTTCAAATTACATTTTCTTTCCTAAAAGTGTCCATTTTGTTTATTCCGTGTACCCCGCCTGAGCCCTCTCTTCCACAGATCTTCCGATGTCCCTGTTCTCATCCCCTCTCTTCTCTCCCACTACCTTTGTTATATGTTACAACTGTTAGCTCTTATACGAGCCTCGACTAATTATCCCCAAAAAAATAAAGAAGAAAGGTTTATTGTAGCCCAAGACAACATAAATGGAAAATCCCAGACAAAATCTAGACTTCAACATTAAATAGAGAAATAAACCCAATTACGGATATATGAATCTAGGGCACCATGAGCTCGTAATCCCACACCAAACAAAGGGGGGGCAGACAGAGACTTTAGAAAGGATATTGTCCTGTCACTCAAAGTGCTGGCTGTGAGAGAGGTTCGAATCAAACCGCCTATGGAGCGTAGACATAGCCATCGTGACTCCTCTCCTAAGCCTTGCCTGTGAGCCTTGCCTGTGAGCCTTGCCTGTGAGCCTTGCCTGTGGGCCTTGCCTGGTTATATAGATAACATGTACAAATTACACTTTTGCAGCTTGGCTCCACAGCAAATTATACCACATGCCAAAGCCTGTGTAACAACAGGACAACTTCACTCCAAAGGGTCCCTGGTTGAACAAATTGCTCTAACCTAAGCAAGGATACGGATCAAATTAACGTGACATCCTAACTAGTGTGTTCCACCCTCCAACGTAACAATATTTCCTCATTTTAAATGGACTGGCTAACCACCCGATAAGCAGAAGTAAAATTTGGCAGAAGGCCCGGAATGATTGGCTCATATACCCGTGCAGTCGAGAAATCATTGGCAGAAGGCCCTGAATGATCGGTTGATGTGAAGGGACTCGATTGATACTCATAAAGTTGATACAGCACAGTGGGGTGGACAGACACAGCACAGATACAGGTGGACCAAATGGCCTTTATATCCCTCGATCATATTTTAAGGACATCCCAAAACTTTCATGCCATTTACACAATGTACAACACCTGGATAATGTAAACAATGTCATTCTATCAATTTATTATTCGACATAATCTCGATCCTCATCGACGCATTTCATCTCGTGGTCGAGAGGCCTTTTCATTCAGGGACAGAAAGCTTCCCCTCATGTCCTGAACCCGTGAACGGAGCTGTCTGGGAATTCGTCTCCGCAGCGGATACCGCCACATCCTCCCCCAAAGGTTTGTCGTTTTTTCCCCAAAATGTATCGCCCGATTTCAGGTTCATCGTTATTCTGCATCTCCGAGCACGAGCTCGAACGTCTCCATCACTCGAATGCTTTCTGCGATGGCCTCATCCTTGGTACTCGATGCTATTATTTAAATTCCTGAAGTAAAAAAGTTTAAGCAACTGGATAAGTCAGTCGATAATGAACGATGTGCATAGAATTTTGTTAGCATCCAGACATCAACTTAAAGGGTAACGACTTATTTAAGAAGATGCCAACAATAGCTTTTGGGTTCACCCTGATAGATTCGATCTCCTCGTCCCGGCCCCCCACAAGTCCAGAGCCTGGTTCATGTACATGAGACATGCGAGTTCCAGTTACATCACACGCATATAGCTGACTGTTCACAAGAGAGCCTTCCGCAAATACCAACTTGGCCAATTGGAAGTTTTCCAAGCACATGGAATGTTCGGGCGGGAATTAAAAAATACACATCACCCTCAAAGTATGCCATGATTGGACCAACGTGCACAAACAGGAAACCGAGGAACCACCATTACACTGGTGACAGCTGACACATTTGCACAAACTGAGGAAAACAAGTGAATTTCATAAAACTCCAAAAACAAATTGTTCAAATATTTACATCGTCCCGATCCTTTCCTTTGCCCCCAAGTGTTCACTGCAAATTATTTATTTCTGATAACCTACTGCACGTCATACCCATCTTATAATTGGTGTCTGTCCCTTGACCCGAAAGGTTGTTGGAGTTTGAGCAATCATTACACCTCGGTGGGTAATGCCACTCTCTAGTGCACTCAAAGTTATTACAGCACCCTCAGATAAACCGAGCCTCGCCTTGTATCGTACACTGCAAACAATGGTATATAGGACAAAAAAAAAATGTTCTGTACAATTTGTACTGCTGTGTATTGTAGAACGATTGAGTTCTGCAGAATTTCTACAGAACATTTTTTTGCAGGAAAAGCATGATGATGTCAAAGTAGGAAGCAAAACATGAAAAGGACAAGGAAATAAATAAATATAAACATACACACATACAGTACATACAGTGCATTCAGAAAGTATTCAGACCCCTCCACTTTTTTCACATTTTATGTTGCAGCCTTATGCTGAAATCGTTTAAATTCATTTTTTCCCTCATCAATCTACACTCGATACCCCAAAATGACAATGAGAAAACAGGGTTTTAGAAAGTTTTCCAAATTTATTAAAAAGAAAAAACTGAAATATCACATTGACATAAGTATTCAGACCCTTTGCTATGACACTTGAAATTTAGCCCAGGTGCCTCCCATTTCTCTTGATCATCTTTGAGATGTTTCTACACCTTGATTGGAGTCCACCTGTGGTAAATTAAATTGATTGGACATGATTTGGAAAGGCACACACCTGTCTATATGAGGTCTCACAGCTGACAATTCATATCAGAGCAAAAACCAAGCCATGAGGTCGAAGGAACCTGCAGAGCTCAGAGACAGGATTGTGTCGAGGCACAGATCTGGGGAAGCCTACAAAAAAATCTCTGCTGCATTGAAGGTTCCCAAGAGCACAGTGGCCTCCATAATTCTTAAATGGAAGAACTTTGGAACAACCAGGACTCTTCCTGGAGCTGGCCGCCCGGCCAAACTGAGCAATCGGGGGAGAAGGGCCTTGGTAAGAGAGGTGACCAAGAACCCGATGGTCACTCCGGCTGAGGTTCAGAGATCCTGTGTGGAGATGGGAGAAACTTCCAGAAGGACAACCATCACTGCAACACTCCACCGATCTGGGCTTTATGGCAGAGTGGCCAGACGGAAGCCTCTCCTCAGTGAAAGACACATGAAAGCCCGCTTGGAGTTTGCAAAAAAGCACCTAAAGGACTCTCAGACTGTGAGAAACAACATTCTGTGGGCTTTTCCTTTCTAAAATCCTGTTTCCTCTGTGTCAATATGGGGTATTGAGTGTAGATTGATAAGGGGAAAAATGAATTTAAACGATTTCAGAATAAGGCTGCAACATAACAAAATGTGAAAAAAGTGGAGGGGTCTGAATACTTTCTGAATGCACTGTACATACACAAGATGGCCCAACAGAACAAACACCTGAAAACCTACCCCCTTTAACCTATCTACTCAGCAACCCCGACTCCCATATCCCTCTACCTCTTTAGCCCTTTCCCTCAACCCCTTTTAGACTCCCACTTATTCTCCCTTTCCCACTGCCTATTATTTTTTTTACACTTTCACTTACTTACACTCAACCACTTCATCCAAACCACTTATATCCCTTTCACTACCTTTTCTACCATTTCACCCCTGAGCTACAGTTTTAAGCTAATTTGGTTCAGTGGGGGTAAGAGTGCATACACACACACAAACAAACAAACACCTCAAATAATCATGATGATTTCCAATATCTGTGGTTTTCATGCAGGGAATGGACATATTTTATTACATTATTACTTGCAATAGGCACTACCACCAGGAGTAGCGCTACAGGCTACACTCGCACTATTCAGCCTTCACAACTTGGACCAATTAGTACAAACCTTCCATTACCCTGCGCTCGTGAAGCAAAAATCTAAGTTAAGCGATCGGTTGCGTGCGTATGTGTCTGCATTTCAAAAATGAATGTTGGTTCTATTGACACGAAATTTTACCATAGGAGCGCATCTGCCTGTATTATTGTTTTATTCATAATTATGACGCGATAGGTCACATGGTACGGATGACATCTTGGGAAAGCGTTACATCTCTATATCTCCGAAACTGCTCAATGAAAAAAAACTTGAAACATGGCTCATTGTCAAGTACTCCCCATCGGGAATAAGATATGTTCATGATGAAGTCACTGGTGCCTTCGTTATGACGTCATCGTTCCACAAATATAATGCTTCATCCGATCAGTAAGAATTTTTTTTTTGTCTGCAACTGTTGGTCTGTTGGACATGAAAGCTTCGCCATAGGAGCGCCTCCTCATGTAAAGTTTTTTCATGAAAATTAAGACATCATATGTCACGTGGTTCAGGCATCATCTTGGAAAAGAACGAAAAACGTTTCACCTTGTGGAAGTGTAACTCAGTGTAACTCATTGGTTGGAACTGGTAACGAACCAAGGTACGAGCAGGTGGTCGTAAGAATGTCAGGAATGCATCTCGCCCTGTCGAAGCTGGGAGTCCTGTTGTGTAGCTTTAGCACGACCCCGGGCTAACACACATTCCCAAGCCCGTACTATTGTCTTTCATCGGGATGCAAAGAGGATGAAGCAAATTCCCAGCAGGGAGGAGCGAGTTGGTGCCAGGAAGGCGAGCAGGATGACTGAGTAACATTGCTGCGGAGAAGGGATTACGATTTCAGCGCACAGAGGATTAACTGAAGTTTGCCCATATAAACAGAAGAGACTTTGAGTCAAGGAGCACTCATCCTCAGAAGCCCTGCCCGACGGAATGAACGCGTACCACGAGTACGGCGCTGCGGAGAAGACATCGGCCACGAAAGAGGGACTATGCGGATAGAGTTACCTGGTCCATTGAGTTAAATGGTAGTTATTTGGTATTGGAATGAAGTGAACAACCAGTTAATAAAGTTGTGATCTTTTGTAAACCTGTGACATCATTGGAGTCTTGAGTCTCACAACACTTCCACGACAATCTGGAGGCACCGCTGGGA
>NC_136271.1:5429805-5542305 GCF_964187855.1 Myxine glutinosa
ATTTATTGATGAATATTGATAAATTAATTGAAATTGAATAATTGAATTGAACTGAATAAATTTAATTGAATAAATTTAACTGAATAAATTGAACTGAATAAATTGAATTGAATATATTGATTGTTTGATTGATGAAAATGCGGTCTCAAGAAAGAAGCTTTGATATCTTTGTGAGATATTATCAATGTGAAGACAACCTTGGAAAATTGAGCAAGGTGGTGAGTTTATATATAGATATATATGTGCGGTTACCATTGTGTGATTTCCCCTTCAACAGAGCGGACACCTGAGGATTCACCCATTTCATACTGACCCTCTGGCTCATCTGCAAATACTGATCTGTGAGATTGGATTGTGCAAAAGCCACAGGTGAGAGAGATTCTCTGGAAATCACCGTTTGAACAGGTGGAGAGATCCTTCCTGGAGGTACGAGTGAAGCTTTAGAGGAACAAACTATAACACATCCAACGCTACTTTGATAAAAGGCAGAATGGGAAATGGAGCCTGCAAGAATACACAAGGACAACCAGAGATTCCACAAAAAGGTACTTGTACACATCATATGTACGACCGTTATGGTGCCGAAGCTATAAGGCAGGTCGAGAATTGGTATTTGTGGACAAAGGGACATGATGAGGAGTTTCCAAGAGATGGTACATTTGAGCGAAGTCGATTGGAAAGATTGGAACAAAGATTGAAAGCCAGGAAGAGACAGAATCTAACGGTAGACTGGCTTGCATTCCATCTTTGGGATGGTGAATCCAGACAACGGGAACAGCAAGAACGGATAACGGATCTAGAACTTAAAATAAAAAGGATACAGGATACAGTGGAGGAGACAAATGCACAACTGCCCTCGAAATTAGGAATGAAAGTGACAGTTGTCCCATCTGATTTCCAGTTGTCTCCCCAAAAAGGACGGTACAGAGAATTTTTTCGTGTTTCAGGAGATAACGAGAGATTGCAGTGGCAACTCAGGGATGTAGAGATGCAGCCCAGCAATACAAGTGCACAGGTGCACAGACCAGGCAACGACAGAAACCGGTGTTTCAAGTGTGGACGGATGGGACATTGGAAAAGAGGATGTCCGTATACCAAAAGGAAGACAAGTTCATAGGGTAAACCAAGATCAAGGGTACCAGTGCTGACCGATACCCCAGACAATGATTAGGCCTTCATTGTGACAAATCCCAAATGACGATTGGCCTCAACAAATTAGATTACTGGACAAACATGAATAACTGTCGATGATTCTTGGGTCTGACAAGTTTTCGGAGCAAAAATTATTCATTTTTCTTTTGCTTGTAAGCAAATTGATAATTAATTGATCAAATGCCGAAATTGGATCTTTTATGTCGGGCACAAAATTTTAAATTTACAAAGTTTGGAACAATTGCTTTGCAATTTTTTTTTGGCAAACCAAGTGACAAGAGTCACATCATGATCAGGTGGGAATTTCGGACTATTGTTCCGCACGATTGATAGGTCAGTGGTCGACTGACATACAAATGGGTGGGTAGTCAAATTTGGATAAATTATTGTGGGAACTGAAAGGATAATGTCAATGTGACGTCATAGGGGTTTTCTAAGAATAAACCTTTTGGTCCATTTGTGTATTAGCACTTATAAAATTGAAGGACAAATTTTGAGAAATTGAAATAAAGTTGACACCCATCCGGATCTGTAAATAAGGGTTCCAACGCAAACAAATACGCATAATGCATGCGTGTGTGGGTATTTTGTGCGTCAGTGTTTTTGTTTTTGTGTATCAATCTTACAAGATTGTTGACACCGACAGTGTGCCTTGTCTGAAAATAGATAGTTCCATGGGGATGGGATCGCATATCGAGAGAATTCGTAAAATAAAAATAGAAATATAATTTGATTATGAAAATTATCACTTTTGTCAAGGGAGATGGAGAATAAAGATTTGATTTGCTGAGTTATGAGCAGCTATTCATTAATAGTAAAAATTGGAAGTAATCTTGGGATTCCATTGTGATAGAATTTATATGAGAATCAAAGCTATTTATGGATATGAGCTTCATAAAAAATGTGGGAGTACAAAATTAGCCAAATTTTGGAGAGGTCTTACACTGACTTCCCAGAGTACTCTGCTCACGGATTTTATATATATATAAACTTGAATTTTATCAGAATATAAATTGGGCTGTATGTATGGATGTGTATAAGGCATAGATGATATGGGAAAATAGTAAAGGAAATTTTGCTGGTTTGAACTATTGTGAGTTTTGAGTTCTGGAGTTCAAGCAAAGTCACTGGTTAACAGATGAGAGTGGATAGTAAATAAATTCTTCGATGCTGGGTAAATTAAGTACGATATTACTAAGACTTATGAGAGCTATTGTTCTTCCTTACAGCAGTGTGAAATTATTGGGAAAAAAAATATATATATATATTAGATCCAACATAATGAATCTATAAATGAATGTCAGAGGGATAATATCCTCAATTTGTACTAATTATTTGATTGTGGGTAAAGGAATTAATTTATCATAGTGGATTGTTAACAGCAGCCTGAAAATGTCCTGAGAGTGCATCCATGTAATCAGAAATCCCAGATTTGTTTTTACAAACAACATTTTGGTAGAGGTCTTGTGTGGACGAGCACTTCCTTGGTAGATAAAAAACGGTACTGCATGCTGGCAGCCACTTTTGCGGCCAGTTAGGCCAAACAAATTGAGAGGAAATTGTAGTTAAATACGTAAGTTACACATGGCTATTTGTAAAAAGGAAATTTGTTGAGATGGGAAACATTTTTCGAAGGTTTATTAAAGTGTTATAATATGACATGTGGCAAGGCAAACTATTGGATGGGAAAATTAGATCTGGTTATAGAATAAATTTATTGACCCCTTGAAGTTAATTCTTCGAATCATTGTTTCACTGGCATTTTTTGTTCACATTGGAAATAGTTTGGTAGAGCTTTGTTTAAAACCTTTGGTTGCGGTATCTTGGAACGAAATGATAAACCATAGGAGATTGATAAGAATAGGAAAAAAAAAAAAAAAAAAAAAAAAAAAAGGACCCAAAATAGAAAGTTGGATTCATGCCTCTCATTGCAAGCAAGCACATGGGGCTAAGGTGGACGATCCCACAGAAAATGAGGCTGCACCTAGCAGCCCAGCAGAACATTCAGTGGCAGATAAATGATAGTCGTGATTTACAGTCATTTGAATTACATTTTAACACCCCTTGCATTGATAAACATTACATTTTCAACATGTGATATTCCTACTTGGGATAGTGACATTTATTTGCCTACATGACATACAATTACCTGCTGATATTAATACAACATGAGTGAAAAAATGTATCATAACTACACTCATGATCAGGGGATTGAGTTCAACCCCGGGAGATAGGGGGATCAGGGTAAGACAAATAATCTGATTTATGTTACATATTAAGGGATTTTCTTTATTTACCTTTTAGGAAGCTTGTTAGTTTGGTATATAATGTTGAATGTCATCGACATATAATTATGTCATAGGTATGAATATATACAAGGAGTAGCAGACTTGTTTGTTGGTTTAGTAGTTATATTGGCAATTGTTTGTGGTGGCTTGCTTGAAAGCCTTAGTGACGGTGTGTCTGAATAAGGCAACCAACAACACGATGATAACGCATGAAGTGACAAATGAGGAAAGAAATGTGGAACCACAAGAGGAAGACTTTTATGGCGACATAAATACTGAGATTAAAAGATTAAATCAAGTGATGTTGCAAATGAATACAGTAGAATTAAGATAATGGCATAACGACAATGTTATGAGTTGTGTCAATTACAAGATCAGTGAACTCATATCACCACGAGTGACACACTGTTAAAAAAAAAAAAAAAAAAAAGGGAAAAGAAAAAGTGGAGAGGAATTTTGGTAATACATTATGCTTAATTTGTTGGTTTGTAAAAATTGCTGTTGGGAATTAGATATTCCCGTTTGTGATTGTAATCATATACAATTTATTTTCGTAGGGTAGTGCTAAAATACCTGCATGAGTTAATTTTTGAACTATATTAACCTGAAAGCATTTGTGGATGCTATTCTTAGTTTAGTAGTAAATACATACCTGATTGAATATTATTTGTGTGACGCATATAAATGAGTATAACTTTTAAATGTTTTAAGAAAAAACAACAAATTGTTGAATGTGAAACTGTCGGAAGACATACATGATTATGCTGATTTCATGGTAAGATGTACCCTATCTGATTCAGTGTGTGTGGAAAGCAGATTCAGATGTGACTGAACATAAGGATAAGACGAGATCACATTTTGAAGGGAGTGCTAACGGAATTGGGAAGAAGTTCGAGAAAGAAAATTTGCGGCTAAAAAATGAAGTTAATCGTGGCATACACCCTCTTTCTCAAAGAATGATGAAGACATTCTCCCGTGTAACTTGGAGATGGATGCTTACCTTCACCAAGGAAATTTATGTGACCATTTGCCTGGATCACACTGCAACATATGAAAGAAAGGCGATCACTGACTCTTGTTCGAAGGCTCCGAACATTCATCACATCAGAAGTTGCAGGACAACGACATTTTACCTGCAACCTCTGTGAAATGCGGGGACATATGTTATTACTTCACCAACGTCCGGGGAACCAGCATGGAGCTGCAAAAAAAACGGCTGTGCCCTTGTCACAACAGCTGTGCACGATTCTGCTGGTTGCTCCTGGTATGGACCATGAATGACCTGAACACCATGGTCCCAACATCATTGTGGATGCATCCGGCATCCCTGTTCCACATCTTGCTGGCCAATCAACATTACACCAACACTTGCTGCCCACTCATAATGAGGGAGGAGGCAAGTCGACTACAACTGGGCGAAGGCCTTGTTCAAGGAATCATTATGGTTCACAGCAAGAGTGGCAAGAATGCTACATGGAGAGCAGGGTCAGTCTATGACTCCGCACCGTTACCACAACAGCGAAATCCTACACGAAGTAGTGCAGGTGTTTATAAAGACAGAAGAAAATGTTTCATACCTGAATTCAAACACAAGTGATCAGCCCTTCCTTTCAAACAAAGAATCAACGTTTGTTTGGAGGGAAACGTTTTTGCCAGATGTTGCAGATGCCTTAAAAACTTGAAAATGGTGAAGCAAAATTGTTGTATCTTGGTGATGGTGAAGTGTTGTTTTACAAAGATATTTGTGATGCAAATGAAATAGATTGAATTAACAATATGGAAGGAGTCAATGACCAACGAAATGTTTTGTGATCAGAGTCTTGCAGGATGACGGTGTATGCCTAAGGAAATTGTATTGATGTTTACTTGTAGTGATTGATTGTTTACTTATATTGATGTTTAGATTAATGGTTAATATAAACAAAAACAAAAAGATGAGGGAATTGTGGAAGTGTAACTCAGTGTAACTCATTGGTTGGAACTGGTAACGAACCAAGGTACGAGCAGGTGGTCGTAAGAATGTCAGGAATGCATCTCGCCCTGTCGAAGCTGGGAGTCCTGTTGTGTAGCTTTAGCACGACCCCGGGCTAACACACATTCCCAAGCCCGTACTATTGTCTTTCATCGGGATGCAAAGAGGATGAAGCAAATTCCCAGCAGGGAGGAGCGAGTTGGTGCCAGGAAGGCGAGCAGGATGACTGAGTAACATTGCTGCGGAGAAGGGATTACGATTTCAGCGCACAGAGGATTAAATGAAGTTTGCCCATATAAACAGAAGAGACTTTGAGTCAAGGAGCACTCATCCTCAGAAGCCCTGCCCGACGGAATGAACGCGTACCACGAGTACGGCGCTGCGGAGAAGACATCGGCCACGAAAGAGGGACTATGCGGATAGAGTTACCTGGTCCATTGAGTTAAACGGTAGTTATTTGGTATTGGAATGAAGTGAACAACCAGTTAATAAAGTTGTGATCTTTTGTAAACCTGTGACATCATTGGAGTCTTGAGTCTCACAACACTTCCACGACAACCTCCACATCTCCGAAACCGCTCAATGGGAAAAATTGAAACGTGGCTTATTGTAAAGAACTCCACATGGGGAATAAGTGGTGTTAACAATGACATCATTGGTGCCTTAATTGTGACATCACAATTTAACAGGGATAGTGCTTAGTCCTATCAGTTTGAAATTTATTGAGAGTGATCTACGCAACAATTACATTAGAGAATGTAAATTTATGATATCACTCACGTGGTCTGGCAGCCATATTGGATCAAAGAAAAAAACACTTTAAAAACAGAACAGTTGGCTCGCACCAAGTTGACTGCGTGGGGTAAGTATTCTATGAATACCAAAAAGTTTTTTATACAAATTTCTCATTCCATTATTTGGGCGGTGTATTGGCCAGACCGCTGCCTCAATCGCTCCCGAAAAAAGGAAAACAAAACCCGGCTCGCATGCATGAAGCAACAACATTCCTGATGCGTATGTGCATATACAGTATCATACATTGTGGTGAGATAGCTCGGATAATAATTCAACTTGTGAATATGAGACTTTCAAAGACATCTTCGGCTTATCAGAAAACCAACACGACGGATACATTGATGTTTCTTCCAGATAATTGTGGGTGTAGTCAAGCCAGCTCGCCAGCCAAAGAGTCCAAAGGCTTCATACGCACACAGCTTCATTATGTTTTTAAATATAAGATACTAGCGAAAGTACTCATCCCCTGTGATGGGAAAAGTTTAAATTAACCTCTGAATTTAAATTATTTAATGGACATAAAAAGGATAATTGTGTTGCACTCTTGGTTTCACTCAGACCTACTTATATCACCCACTGCAAAATGGTGGTGGTACAACATTGGGCAGCAGAGGTTGGATTTGTCTTGAGAGGAAAAAAAAAAAAAAAATTTTTTAAAGAAAATAAAAAAGAGGGAAAATGCGACCAAAAAAGTGAAATGAAAATGCAAAATAACCATAATCGCTAGCTTTTTGAACACAGCTTGGGGAGTGGCCACCGTTAACGGAAGTTTATATAACTCGTATAATACTAGCAGGTACCCACATGATATCCACACAAAGTAAAATTTGACTTCAAGTAATCAACCTTCCACCCACACCCCACATATCCAAAGTCCTCATGCACCCCTACCAAACTCCTTGTCCTCAATCCTCTCCCTCCTCCCCTCCCTTAACACTACAACAACTCCTCCCCTTCAAGCACTCCCCCACCCCACCACCACAACTCTTCAACCCCTGCTCCCAAAAACAGTCTGAGCCTCTCCCTCCCCCCTCCATCTACCAGCATTATGAGCAAATTTGAAAGGCTTTGAGACACCAGCATATGGATCATCTCAAACCATCCTTGCTCCTCCTCAACCACCCCCCAAAAAAGAGATTAACCACACTGATTACATTCTTTAACAACCCATTGCAATGCCACGTCTGTCAGAAAACTAGTGATCAAATCAATGGACACCTTCAAGAAGGGTTTCCCATTATCCATGTCACAAAGTTCTAACACGCGGAGAGGAACTGTTTAGAACATCAGACGATGTTATCAAGCCAATGAATCAACAAGAGATGTGTCTAAAGAAGACACAATGAATGATATGCCCCAGTTTGTGTCCAGAAAACCACTAATTTTGGACATGGAAGTATCATTATGCGGGGTGGCATGGGCCCGTATCCATGGAAATCTAATGGCAGATCAATACATTAATGAGATCTTACAGCAACATGTGTTGTCTACCCTTCAACATGGTCTGGCCATTCGAATAAGGAATGTTCTTGTCAATGCCAAAGTTAATGTCATGATACCCTGGCCTGCCATCTCACCAAATTCAGGTCCAATTGAACATCTCTGGGGTATCATTGGTCATTGCATTCAAACCTTGCTAAGACCGACACAGAGCCTCACCGAGCAGGGACAAGAGCCGATTCAGGTGTGGAATGACATTTCCCCGGCTCACATTCGAGTGATCATCTAAACTGGTGCAATGTGAATGCAACGTTTTCATACAGTCAATGCAACGACGGTGCAATGCACGGATTGGCTAGCGGAAATGGACGTACACAGTATTGATTGTTATCTCCATGTTGGTTGGATTCCTTGGTGAAAACATTTGCCATAATTCAGCATTACGTGATTGGATCACAATGAAATAGTGCTACGGATCCGTCACTTCCGTCTTTGTTGTTATGATATACTTGTAGGATTTTTAGTGTCAGGTAATTTTGCTGTAAAGATTTTTTTGTGTGAAATGGAGATGACTTTAGCAAAAGTTAAAAAGAAATGTTTGTGGAGGAAAAAGAAAAACGTGGCAAAGAACCAGAAGGTGGAGAAGGAGGAGGAGAACGGCTATGATAGAGATACAGCCGTGAATCGCGCCGAGGCTGCGAGCGGACTTTTTTGATATTGGTCGCGAATGAGTTGAGGCTTCCCGGGAAAGGGATTGCCCGCGACATCGTCATATATTGCGAGTGCAATTAAACCTGCATCTCAGGTTTTATCACCAAGTGTGAGTCGTCGTTGGAGAAATCAAGCGCCTCCATTACGGGCCTATACGCCATTTTGTCCTCGAAGAAGAAGAGGCTGTCCACAGTGCATCTTGTTTTGCCATTGGGATTTCCATATCGACCTCATCATGTTGATTGCCGTTGGTTTACCTATCGGCTCAATTCCCATATCAACCTCTCACCTCGTAACTCCTCATCCACGGTCGCGCCAATACTTGCCTATTGATTTTCCGTTCTGCATGACCCTGATCTCCAACCAGCGTGGTGATCCGTGCACAGACTTTGGGGAATGTTACATCCCACTCACGTTTGGCGCATCGTGAGTTCATGGCTTTGAGAGTGTTGGGGAATGATGGTACCATCACATATATTGTTCATTTGATGCAAGTGATATTTTCATTGTACTTTCTTTCATAGTGTTATTATTGTGTATGTGAGAGTTATTAATACAATTACTTGTTTTGTTCTACAATTGCATTGAGGTAGTTTTACCATGGTTTATTAGAACACTCAAAATAACAAATCTTTCTGCCGTGTTTCAGCTCCAGACTCTGAAGTACACCGCAACCAGGGTTTGGGGAGGTAATACGTAACAATAGACAGGAAATCATTCAGCATTTATCTTTGTTGGAGGTTTACAACGCATCTGTGTCCTATGACATCACAAATAAATCACATAATCAACAATAAGATGTTCGGTGTCTTGTGGCAGAGGATTATATATATATGTATATGTATATATATATATATGTATATGTATATATATATATATATATATATATATATATATATATGTGTATATATATATATATATATATATATATATATATATATATATATATATATATATATATATATATATATATATATATATGTCAAGTTGTAGATTTGTTATTGCCTAAAGTTCAGTTATAGACGTTGGTTGCTAATGTGTTATGATTTAAATGTTGTTTAAAAATGCTATTTTCATAAAGTTAATAAAGGGTTTTTGCTTCGTTTTAGTTTTGGATGAGGAAAGGCTCGCTGAGGTCATGCTGGACAATTGTATACGTGTGCTTTTTTCGAGGCTAGATAAGGCCGGTCGTAAAACCACGCCCACATGCGCGTGATTTTGCGTAACGCTAGTAGAATGTTTAGAGTGCAGACATAAACCTATCGTTAACCATATATATTTTGTATTAATCACAGCGACGCATGACTCTGTATAAACATGCTTTGAATTACTCATGTAAACAAACCCATAAAATATATGGGTTTGTTTGGCCAAGCATGCACTCTTCTCTTTGTGAGTTACATTTCTGTTTTCTCGGAGCCCAGAGAAACATTTGGTCCGAATGATAAGGAAGGGCTGACTCCCCCGAACAGCGGATAACGGTGGGAGGGACTCTCGCCAGTCGCTTTGTTCTCTCGGAGATTTTCTGATAATCGTATTCATATATAAGTGAATGAGAATCAATGTGTTTCCAGGAAGACTAGACGTGGCATGATGGTGGTTCTTGCTGTAGATGTCTGGCTTCTTCCGGATCTGTATAAGTTGGTTTTAATAAAAAGCTGCGTCATTTTTCAGGCTATTTGTGGACTTCTTTTCCAAACGAAGAGCTGCTTCTTCACAGATGGTACCAGGAGTGGGGTCAGCACCGGACGACGGGAAACGGAGCCCGAGGGACAGGAGGAAGGCTGCCTGAGGCCGGCGCCGGCACGCGGATTTGATTAAAGGTGGGAGTTGTTTTATATCAGAGGGCTATTATTCCAAATTCGTACCTTCCTCCCTCGAGCGGGTTCAGTCTCCTTGTCTTCCGCGCTGCCTGCACTCGAACAGAAATTGTAAGTAAAGGCTCATTTTAGGCCTCAGAATGACGTGGCTTTGTTAAAGCCAGGTGGCCAAGATTTTTCCAGGAAGGAACAGCCCAGAGACAAGATGGGGTATGCCATTGCATGCCAGGGAACGAAGGGCTGTGGCTAACTTAAGAGGGCCATAAAAAACATGGCCAGTAAAAGGATTTGCGCAGGATATCGATGAAGATAACGTTCGGTACAAGGGAAAGGGGAAAATGAGGTCGGACAGCCATATAGGTTGAAGCCAGGTGGCCAAGATTTTTCCAGGAAGGAACAGCCCAGAGACAAGATGGGGTATGCCATTGCATGCCAGGGAACGAAGGGCTGTGGCTAACTTTAGAGGGCCATAGGAACATGGCCAGGAAAAGGAAAACGCGCAGTAGGTAGGCTTGACAAGTAAGTAAGCAGTTAAGCAAGTAAATCAGCGATTGATGCCGCTGGACCAGATGCCAGACCAAGACCCCCCAACCCCCCCAAGACCTGAGCTCAGTCCCGGGGCTCTAGGCAACAACCCCCCACCCCCCCCAAGACCTGAGCTCAGTCCCGGGGCTCTAGGCAACACCCCAACACCCCCCGCCCTGCCTTCCCTTTTTTCACCTCAACCCACCCCCGTCCAACCCGTCCCAAAAATCCTTTTCCTTGAATGAGAGACGTAACATGAATGAGCAAAGATTGTTTGGGAGTGGCTGGAGAAAGGCATGATTTGAGTCGATCTGAGTTTCGCGCGAAGTCTGGGAGACTTCTATGAGTATATGAATGAGGAATGAATGTATATTGGGATGTTAATTGACGTGTGTATCTGGCCAATGTATTTGTCTGTCATCTGTTTGGGAGTTGTTTGGGAAGCGAATTGATATAAATCGGGTCAGGAAAGCACTCGGAGTGCCCTTGTCGATCTACTGTTGATATGAAGCGGTTTCTTGGAGATGGTTGCAGGATGGGCTGTTTTTTTTTCTTTCGAGTGGCAGTCGGGCAAGAAATTTGGAATTTGTTGAACTAAATTCAGAATTCGAATCAATATGTGTGTTTTACTTGAATTGAAGAGTTCATTCAATGGCAGATATTGTGGATTGTATGTGTGGGATGTATCGCTGAGGCAGCTCACCTTTGGAATTGGTGTCATATAGTGCATTTTGGGTCAGAGAGGTCAAGCGTCGGAGATCCTGTTTTTTTGCGATGTTTACGAGCTAGGGATGAGTTCTGACAGCTCAATGTTCTGACAGCTCACTACATGTCAGGTCGTAGATTTGTTATGACAGCTCTATGTTATGACAGCCGACTGCATGTCCCAACGTGAGGTAAACCCCGCCGTGAACGCGAATAGAGCGGCGTGCAGGGAGTGTTGGGATTCGTGTGGAGGCACGAGGGTGCGCGCCAAGACGGGGGGCGGCGTGGCGTCGTCGCGTTGAGATGGTTGTGCCAGGTCGATCAGCGATCTCTGAATTTAAATCGGATTTTTGTCATGTGTGTTGTGAAATTTACGTCTATCCGAGAATCCTGGCGATGTTCGTTTAATTAAAGTGTGGTACAAACCTGTGTTTCCGCCGTGCGGCTCCGTGGAAGTTTGGGTAGAGGGATATTGTGCGTTCGGGCAGGAGCCGAGCGAGCCGCGAGTCACGGGTGTGCTGTATGAGGTTGCTCGGAGGATGTGTGCCCAAATGCATTGTGGGTCATTGCGACTTTGCTGAATGTCGGACGCTGGATGTCGGACGTTCATGTCAGACGAGCCATGTCGGAATATTGAGCGCCTGCGACATACATGCCATGCAATGTCACAGAAGGAATACGTTATTTAAGATGGATTTATATAAGGGGAAGAAACGATTTCCAAACTAAATTCGATTTCTAGAATGATTTTCTAAACGCTAAAATAAACGATTTCAAGACAGAGTAATTAATTTCCGGTGACAAGTTCCAACAGGAAGTCTTGTTCATACAGTAACAGTAAGTGAGGTACAGTGCGGAGTGGCGGCTGGAAGATGCATCGAAGGATTTGTGTTGATCGATGCGCCGGACAAAGGGTTTGCTGGCGAGCGATGCTGGTAAGGTTAAGTTATTAAAATTCAATAATTTGAGCAGAAATGTCACGTTTTCAACAGAACGCTTATCCGAGGAAAGAGGAATATCGAGGTTTCAACTGTCGGTATGTGGTGTGGCTGGTGCCAAGGTGTGCGGTGGTCAGGTGTGTAACGAAGCCATTTGTCCAGTGTCAGGAGTGGGATGGGAGCGGAATGAGTGTACTTGGGAGGATATTGTTCCAGGTACAAGACAAGATGCTCTTGCAATGACGGGGGGCAAGGAGACACCTAGATGTGCGAATAAGGTACGTCGAATGGTTGTCGGAGGTTGTGGTTTCATTGCTGTCTGTTCTGTGGAGTTATATTTCTGAGGCATGGATTTCAAGGAGGAAGTGTGTGCCCCGAGAAGATTGTGGGTCGCAGATTGGGCACTCTGGGTGGACACGGGGGTTGCAGTTGTGTGGGCGCGAGGAGGTTTGTTGATGAAGCGTTGTGCGAACGAGGAGGGATGTGCGAAAGGTGCACTAGGTAGCAAGGGTGCTGCATTGTAAAGCACGCCTCGTACGGACGTTCCTGGGCGGATTGTGACGGTTGTTGGATTCGTAGAAGTTAGCATTATGCTATGTAGAGCCACATTAATGGTCATTTGTCCATTGTCGCCGGACTTGCATTACTTGTGGGTTAATAAAGCGCTGGTTACCCCAATTTGAAGTTTGACCTTTCGAAGTTTATTTGACCTTTGTTCGAGATATGTAAGGGTAAGAGGTCAGAGGCAATTCACTAACCTTGGAAGAACGACAGGCGGAGTCAGTCTACAGGGTGTTGCTTTAACGACAGGATATAGAACTTAAATCTGGGGAGAATATCGGGACATTATATTGTGGGTAAAACTGAAATCATGTATGTAATTAATGAACAGAGAATATCGAGTTCTGTTTGTCGTTGTAATTGTCGATTGATGTCCCGATTCAGGGGTCTCAAGAAATAAACAGACTTCCGGTGCCGACCGGAAGCGTCAGGTACAGTACGCTTGAGTTTAATTTAACCGGGCCGAGCACAGTGACGTGCGTGATCGAGCAATGGGGATAGTCATGGTCAGTGAAATGCAGTGAAATGCAGTGAACATGCCCGATTTTGGCTTTGCGAGGCTCCGGATACAGGACAACAATGGAGTTTATATGGACGGGTTTGGGGCAGGTTCAATCTGACGATTACAGAGGGCTTTGTTCTGTTCACGAAACATGTAAAATTCATGGAGTTGAAGTGGTTTGCAAGAAGGCAGCAGAGTCAGTACTGGGATGCAACCTCGTCCAGGGGTTTTGGTCCAGCCTGCAAGGAGTCCAGGGGCTTGTTTCAGGGCTGGGTCGCCAAAAATGGGATGCTGTGCCCATCTGGATGTAAAATTATCCATCAAGGACGGGGAATGATGTGCAGTGTGATTGATTGGAGGTAATAAGGATTTGTGTTGATTTCCTGATTTGAGTTCATCTGGAAACAAAGACAGATGGGATTAATGTGTATATCAGGAACATTTTGGAAAAGAAATATGGATATATGACATTACTAAAATATAACAAAGCAATTGAGAGTTCTTGGGTTAATGGGATATAAATAAATGCATCTACAAGTTGATGGTTTATAAAAATTTAGTTCTGGATGATACTTAAACGATGAACAATGTTGGCAATATACAAAGAATGTGACTTGTTTTTTGGGGGGAAAACATGTGGTTTAAAATTGGTTGGCTAAGTTTTAAAGATGGAGATGTTTCGCAGAACTCTTATGATTATTTATATGAGTGGTGGACTATTCCATGGCGAAGCATTTTCCAGTTTATTGAAAGTTGGATTTTGTAAAATAATGGTTTAATATAACCACAGTAGAAAATAATATACAGATTTGGGACATTTTGTAAACTTTCAAATAATGAGAAGATTCATAAAATTCATTTTATTTATTTCATGGAAAATATTTGGGTTGCAAGTGGAGAAGCATGGTATGGTATAAAAATAAAGAGGGAGTATCCAGGAAAAGGATGTTCAAGTGAACTTTGTGCTGTGAAAAGAATGTCGAGTTAATGGAAGTGTTTTGTTCGATTAATTTTGTTCAATTTGTGTTCAAATGACCATCGATGTTGGGGGCAAAGTTATGGGTGGATTTGGTGAGTGGTTTTGGGGCAAACGAAGATTAATTTAGATTTATCATAGTTAAGTTCGAGGAAGTTGATTTGAAGCCAGAATTTTATTTGGATGCCAGAAAGGAGAAAGGAGATGCTGAAAGCCAGAAAGGAGATGCTGTTGTCTACTCTGAATGACAGGTGGTGGTATCCAGGGCGCTGAGGAGTTTTGTTCACGTTGTAAAGTTTGTTTATTTATTTGTTTATTTAGTTTGTTTATTGTAGAGAAGAGTGCTTTTGGGATTCCGGAGCCAGAGTGGATAATTTGAGGGTAGTAGGTGGAGTAGAGGACATCTTTGCAGTGCTGTAGGTGGTCTTTGTAGGCTTGGGGGTGAACTAATTTGGGTTTAATAGGCACAAGCTGGTCTAAACAGGGTGAGGAGGATGGTGTGATTGATGATGTCAAAGGAGGCGTTGAGGTGAGGAGGATGAAAATGTTGAGGTTGCCGGCATCAGAGGAGAGAAAAGGTCGCTGGTGATTTTGAGGAGAACAGTTTCAGTACTGTGGCTGGAGCAGAATCCGGATTGGGATGTTTCATACAGGTTATTGGCAGAGTGGTGATGTTTGAGTTGAGTGGCCACAGCACGTTCCAAAACTTTTGACAGAAAGGGTAGATTGGAGATGGGTCTGAAGTTATTTAGGGTGTCAGGGTTTAGTCCAGGGTTTTTCCAGAATGGGGGTGAAGTTTCACGAGTTTTTGGGGAAATCGGTATGTGAAGCTGGGTTAAGTTGGAACTGCTTGATGAGCCATGGAGATGGATTGGGTTTTGTTGTTGGTTGTCTGGGAGTTCGGTTGTTGCATTGCCAAAGGTTTCTGTGTGGTGGACACACTCGTTGGCTGTTGTCTTGTGTGACGTGGATGGAGATGTATGTGGCTGCGTGTGGCTGCCTGGAGTCGGGAAGACGGCTACAGTGGTTGATATTGGTTGTGGATCGTCCGGGGTGCTTCGATTTGCATAGGGGGTGAAGATTGGGATATTACATTATTTTAAGTAAGTATTGGTATGAGTAATTACATAAGTAATTATGAGTTATTATGAGTATTAGTTATGAGTAAGTGATTATTTTAGTAAAGTTACATGTTTCGCTGTGTTGTGGATCTGCGGACAAGCTAGTTTGATGGGTACCCTGGGGTCTTCGGCGTGTCTATGTGTTTGGCTGTCCGTTACACCGGACTCTTGAATGGGTTTTCATGAGACGAATTTCAGACATAACAGTGAGAATCTATTTTGAGCGAATCACAGTGGGTGAGGAAAACATTGTGTGTGACCAGACACCAGAACTGACCAGAATTGAAATTGGAAGTAGACCAGGTTATTTCTATTATTTGTTTATTCGTGAAAATAAATAAATAATAGGGGGAGGTTAATGGAGGTTAATGGTGGTTTGTTTGTGTTAATGGAGGTTAATGGTGGTTTGTTTGTGTTAATGGAGGTTAATGGTGGTTTGTTTGTGTTAATTCTAGTTGAAACTCTAGCTGAAGTAATTTTCGTTTATTTTTATTATTTTATTGATTTTTATGATTTTGATTGATTTGAGATTTGAGATGATTGATTTTTATTATTTTATAATTTTATTTTATTGATGTTGGAAACAGGTAATGGGATGCTGAGAGAAGGATTGAATTTAATTTGAATTGGACTGGATTAAATGGGATTGAATTAAAAATTGAATATTGGATAAAATTGGATCCACTTGAAAAAAGTGGATTAGGAAATTGGAGAAAAGGTGTTCTATGAAACTATGAATTGAATGAATTGAATCTATGAATTGGAGACCTGTAGACCAGGCGTTCCCAGGAGACTTGTGGACCAGGTGTTCCACCACAGGAAAAAGACCAGGTGTTCGTGGAGCACTTCACCTGCAAGAACGCCTTGGAACCAAGGTGGAAGGGACCAGTCCAGGTGTTGCTGACTACACCAACGGCAGTCTTTTGCGAGGGCAAGACCTCGTGGATCCACGCCACGCACTGTAAGTTGGCCATACAAGCACCAGACACTACACCACAGCAACCACAGTAAGGATGGGCCTAATCATAGGTACAAATGGGGTGGTAAAGGGACTCCAGTGCTTATCCACCCACCTGGTCCCACCCCATGGGACAATGTTTATATGCGGCGACAAGGCTTACCCCTATTTACCAAATAATTGGGGGGGCACATGTTATCTGCGTTCAGTCCTTCCTGACGTTGAGATACTGGATGAGCTAGACCCAAAGTCCTTGGACAGGCGTTATAAGAGGTCAGTCATGAACGAAGATGGAACCACTAAACTACACGGGAGTCTATGGGAAAAGGTGTTTGGTTTCTTCTTCCCAGGAGCGGGCACAGTCATGGATAGTTTCCGGATAGACAAATTGGCTTTGGCCCTAGAAAAGGTGGCAAACGACACCGCTACGGCTCATGACATACTATTGGACACGGTAATTCACATGCGTACAATGGTGATGCAGAAGTGAGACTAAGGGAAACTAGCCACGCCCTGACGATCGATCGGATCGCGCGTGAAAATTCTTATACATTTAGCTGGCTCACTGACTGGTTCCAGGGATGGACGGGCACCATAGTGAAGTGGTTATTGACCGCACTGGCTGTGATAATCGGGGTAGTAATTTGGGGGGCACTAATGAAATCTCTAGTCCTCCTCTGTATGAGAAAGTATTTTACAGGATGGAAAGTGAAGAAGCCGCCGACAACGACTATGGCTCTGACCACAGAGGCCGTCGACCTGAACGGGTCCTTCAACAAGGCAGTTGCGACCAACGCTCCAGAAAATTGTATTGAATTTTGTGGCAACTGTGATACTTGTGCGGATCCCATGTGGGAACTGGCTGCTGCCTGTAACGGTGTATGTGATGACTGTGATACTTGTGCTATAAACCCCTTGCGTGTACACCAACGGACAAGCTGACAGCTGCACGCCCCCTTTCAACCCAACTATGGATCTGATTGCGACGCTGGGTCTGGCGGTCGAGGGACCCGACGTGGATATCCTAGACCCGCAAGCCGACCAGGCGCCCAAGGGAGACTTTGACATAAAGGAAGTTCCTCTCTTTGCTTCATATGTATTAAGTTCAAATGCTTCAAGTGAATCGGATTTTTTCGCTCTGTACCCTGACCAGGAAATTGAGACACAAGATACTGACAATACTATGTATTCCCCAGAACAGCAGCACGTGAGGGACCTCATGGGCATGATCGTTGATTAACTTCGAAGATCTGCAAGGACTGGGTCTGCAAAGGGTGGGGGGAGCAAGTTCCGCAGGGGAGGTGGTGGCCCTCTGGCGGAGCAGAACCTCATCTGGACCAGACACCTTCGTTGTGGATCCGAAACGTTAATGGACTTTCATGTTCTGAGCCCTCAGGCTCCGAGCACGCACCACACGACACGTTCGCCAAATGCACGGGCGAGGCGCTTTGGGCGCACGATATGCCCTTGGGAGATACCCGCATTACACAATTATTTTTTCAATACCCGCATTACACAATTATTTTTCAATAAAGCCCGATGTGGTACGTTGTCTCTTAAGATACTTTGTCTCGACGAGACAAGAGGAAGGAATGTCAAGTTGTAGATTTGTTATTGCCTAAAGTTCAGTTATAGACGTTGGTTGCTAATGTGTTATGATTTAAATGTTGTTTAAAAATGCTATTTTCATAAAGTTAATAAAGGGTTTTTGCTTCGTTTTAGTTTTGGATGAGGAAAGGCTCGCTGAGGTCATGCTGGACAATTGTATACGTGTGCTTTTTTCGAGGCTAGATAAGGCCGGTCGTAAAACCACGCCCACATGCGCGTGATTTTGCGTAACGCTAGTAGAATGTTTAGAGTGCAGACATAAACCTATCGTTAACCATATATATTTTGTATTAATCACAGCGACGCATGACTCTGTATAAACATGCTTTGAATTACTCATGTAAACAAACCCATAAAATATATGGGTTTGTTTGGCCAAGCATGCACTCTTCTCTTTGTGAGTTACATTTCTGTTTTCTCGGAGCCCAGAGAAACATTTGGTCCGAATGATAAGGAAGGGCTGACTCCCCCGAACAGCGGATAACGGTGGGAGGGACTCTCGCCAGTCGCTTTGTTCTCTCGGAGATTTTCTGATAATCGTATTCATATATAAGTGAATGAGAATCAATGTGTTTCCAGGAAGACTAGACGTGGCATGATGGTGGTTCTTGCTGTAGATGTCTGGCTTCTTCCGGATCTGTATAAGTTGGTTTTAATAAAAAGCTGCGTCATTTTTCAGGCTATTTGTGGACTTCTTTTCCAAACGAAGAGCTGCTTCTTCACATATATATATATATATATATATATATATATATATATATATATATATGTAGTTGTGGTTTTTAGAACCCTCACTTTGTAAATAATTCTTGTAAATATTCCATTATTAAAAGGTTAAAGGTTGCACCCTTAGTTAGTCCATATGCAACACGTAGGCCACCATAGGAACTTTAGTTATTTCCTTATTATGTGTCAGATAAGGCCGTGTTCCCAATAGTTGAATCTGCGTTGCATTAATCAAATAACGAGTAGGCCCTTTCGTTCATTTTGCAGCCGCTCTCTCCAAGCTACGCCATTATGCGCCCCCACAGTCGGGGCTTGTCTCTCCCCAAATTTTCACGTGGTTTGATTGGCAGCATTCGCTGCATTGAGCCTTCGTCGCCTTAGCGCTCGCTCCAAACGCCATTGAACATGCGGTCTCAGGCCGAGGAAAAAGGGGCGGGACACAAGAACGAGGTGTGGCCACGTCAACTCACCATCAAGGGCGGAGCCGGTGAACCCTCGCCAACCAACCAGGGCTGAGGTGAGCTCACTGGCGGGTGTGGTTTGATGAAGCACGCATTGATCTGTGAGCGCCTTATATAAGCGCACGCGCCAAGCCCGTTGAAGGACTGTGCGGAGAGAGCTCGATTACCACGGACTTGGGGACTTGAGGAACTGTGTGAGGGAGCTCGTTTGATATGAACTGCCTTTGATACGAACTGCCCTTTGCTTCGGAAAGCCCTTGTTGAACTTGCGAGCGAGAGAGAGAGAGGAGAGAGAGAGAGAGAGAGAGAGAGAGAGAGAGAGAGAGAGAGAGAGAGAGAGAGAGAGAGAGAGAGAGAGAGAGAGCGTTGCTCGATAAACGTATTATGTATGCAGCATCTCAGCCCCTCAATATATGTAAGGTCCGCTCGCGGTCGGCGACACGCGAAGCTGCCTGCCATTCTTCGCCCATGGAACCGAAGCCTGGACGGAGTTGACCTACCTGGAACCATCTACCTGGACCTCCCCCTCCTGCGAGCTACCATCCCGTGTGAGTGTGTATGTTCGTCTGGGGTTGTTAAGTTAAGACTGTTTAGTTAAGCCTGCCCTGTGTCCTGCTTCTTCTTCTTCCTCCTGTATATTCCTTTCGTTTCCTCTTCTTTTGCTTGTAAATAATTAATAAATCCACTCTGTTCTTCCTATTTTCTGGGTTTCCTCTTATTCGATCGCTTTCGTCTTTTCTCAATTGAGTACCTGTGGCATGATTTGGAAACCGCTCAGAATCGGGTTAGTCATTTGTTAATGGCTCGGACCGCGGATTACTAACCGCTCGGCATTTATAATCACGTCCGTGGCTCGAGCAGCAGTTATTTCCCTGCTTTACGGTCGGGTTAATAAGTAGGTATTTGGGACTTCATTGACCAATGACCCTAGCTAATACCGACCGGAAGGAGCGTTATAACTTCTAAGGACTCGGGTCGGTCAGTCACGGACAAGGGGATTAACCCCCCCCCCCCTTGATAAGGGGAGCGCCGACCCCCGAATCCGCAACAATATATATATATATATATATATATATATATATATAAACACACTACATGGCCAAAAGCATGTGGACACCCGAACATCACACCCGTATGTGCTCGTCGAACATCTTTCCAAAATCATGGGCATTAATATGGAGTTGGTCCCCCACTTTGCTGCTAGAACAGCCTCTGCTCTTCTGGGAAGGCTTTCCACTCGATGTTGGAATATTGCTGTGGGGATTTGCTTCCATTCAGCCACAAGAGCATGAGTGAGGTCGGGCACTGATGTTGGGCAATTAGGCCTGGCTCGCAGTCGGCGTTCCAATTCATCCCAAAGGTGTTCGTTGGGGTTGACGTCAGGGCTCTGTGCAGGCCAGTCAAGTTCTTCCACACTGATCTCGACAAACCATTTCTGTGTGGACTTCACTTTGTGCACGGCTAATACACTCCATGCTAATACACTCCAAATGTGTGAATTTTGAACGACGTCTTCCCAGACCAGTTGATTGGTAGATGTGGACCAATTGCTTGACCATCTGAAAAGCCTCACCTGTCCCCCATTGGACTACATTATAACTAGTTTACTCATCAAAGTCACATTATATAGAAGAATCTATGTCTGGAATCACAAATGCATTTGAAGAAATCCCTGATAAGCAGGAAATATATAATTTTTCAATGAGTTGGAAATGGGAAGCTGAAAGATTGACTGTATTAGGTCACAAATACACACACACAAGCGCACACACACACCCCCTATTTCCTTATCTCCAACCACCATTTCCTCCTTTTCCCTTATCTATTCTCATCCCAGGGCAGGCCTTTCATCAACGTGAAGTCGACAATTAACCCCCAAAATGATCCAAGTGTGAATTGCCTCATTGTGAGATTCTACTCGGTGTAAAGGTTCAAATACACTTCCATTTCAATCCTATTGCACCATAGAAACACAATTACCATTATTTATGAGTTGATGTGGTTCAGTATATTTAATTTTGAAGTGAGGGGTGGGAGGAGCAGTTATATTTATTTATTATAGTAAGGGGAAGAGTCTGTTTATTGATACAATAAATACTGTATGCGAAAATATCAAATTTATCAATTCTTCAAATACTTTTTAAACATCGAAAGACGAGTAGACTCCAAATATGTTGCTCACACCAAGCTCCAGTTGGAGAAAGGACTTACAAGTCTAAATCTGTCAAGAGTGCAAATAACCCAACCTACTCCACTCCACTCCACTAACTGAAACTAAACGATTTACCCACTGCTACTTACACAACAATCCAAGGAATATAATGTGCCAATGCCTATTGATTTCCAGAAAACACAAAACTGCCTCTGGATGGGATACATGGAAATTCAGTTCCACAGAAGTTTATCTGGAATGAATGAATGAATGAATGATCTGACTGAGTTCTGATCTGACAGGCTGAGTGCAACACCCCTGGTGTTAATTCAGCGATCGACCGGGATTCGAACTCAGGATCCTAGGATCCCAAGCCGGCATCCTAACCACTAAGCCAACACCAGGCTGGAATGAATGAATGAATGAAAAAAAAATGAAAGAATAAAACCAATGAATAAATGAATAAATATATAAATGAATACATAAATAAATAAATAAATAAATAAAATGTTTCCTAACCCTAAAATACTCAAACTTGTGTGAATCGAATCACCAGGACAATAATACAAGCTCATCCGTAAAATACCTTATATCCATACTTTACTGGACTAAACTTTACGTTACCCCCAACGTCACGCTATCAAACTACACAAAAGTTTCCATTACTTTGTAGCTCCAAAATATAGTACAACAATACCAACAAATAAAAAAGGAAATTGGAGTGAAACTATACAAACAGACAGGTATTACATCAGAGAACGCGCTTTTGTGGTCACGTTGTGTCAATTAGGAAAACATTTTGCACGCAATTCCCATCTACCTGCTTTGTTTCCAAAATACAGGAACCGCCTGTGCTGTTATAGGAACATGGATTACTAACAGGAAGCACCTGAACTATTTGTACCAAATACAACAACAAGTACAGATACATTCAAAGTACACCGCCCCCATGCCAAATAATTAAATATCCTCCAGCGCGGCATTGCCGGGCACCGAACCATGCAGCTCATAGACTGTATTGGGTGGGTGAGGTGTGCAATAATTGATTGATTAATTGCATAATTAAAATCAATAAATGATTATCATAAAATATTTTCTTAATCAATTGGCTCGTAGCATAAATAAACCACTGGTGCTTCATCCGAAGCTGTAACTTTTTGAAAATTAATTAAGTCATTAATCAAAAAAAAAAAAAATTAATTGATTAATCAATAAATAATTAATCGATTAATCAATAAATCAAAAATATCCTTTATAGCCACATCACGTGGTCACTGTCGTGTCCAAATATCAGCTCCCTAGCTCCAAAGGTGCCTGAGATAATTCTGCCCAGAAGAGAAATGAAATAAATAAGTACTTAATTAATCGATAATAATTAAGTAACTAATCAATTAATTGATTAATCAAAAAACAAAAAAATACTCATTTTGACAAAGTGCTTGCTCACTATTGTGCCGAAATTTCAGCTACCTAGCTCAAAGGATGGCTGAGATATCGCCCGGACAAACAAGAAAGAAAACAAACAGAGTGAAAACTGAGTACTCCCTTTCAGCGAGTGTCATTGCCGAGCCCCCTTCGTCATTGCCGAGCCCCCTTCGATTCCTGGCAATGACGTTATGCAGTGCCTGGAGATGGCATAGGAAAGGAGCGGTGTACAAAAACAACAACGTGTGGAATGCCAAGAAACCATAACATGGTATCGTTTCTTTAAAGAACAGGTTTACAAGTGTCACATGTGAACAGTGTTTACATGTGAACAAGTGTCACAATTATTTAAAGAAACACCCATATAGCTCCAGGTAACCAGCCAGTCCTCAAACTCATCCATGCAGTTTTATACCCAGGAATTCTGTGATACACATTCTCATATTCCGTCCATCTTTTACAAGGAATTTTGCAATACACATTCTCATATTCTGTCCATCTTTTACAAGGAATTCTGCGATACACATTCTCATATTCCATCCATCTTTTACAAGGAATTCTACGATACACATTCTCATATTTCATCCATCTTTTACAAGGAATTCTACGATACACATTCTCATATTCTGTCCATCTTTTACAAGGAATTCTGCGATACACATTCTCATATTCCATCCATCTTTTACAAGGAACTCTGCGATACACATTCTCATATTCCATATATCTTTTACAAGGAATTCTACGATACACATTCTCATATTCCATCCATCTTTCACAACTTGCACCCGTCCCAAAGGCCGTCATCGTTTGTGAGCAAATGCCTCTGCTCCCATTTAATCGCCAAGCAGCCTGAACCTCCTGCTCTGTCGTTTAGCTCCTCCATGATCAGATTACCTGCATAATATATTTTTTCCTTGAGCTTCAGTTTTGTTTTCTTTTTAACAAACAGGGATAAATTCCTGAGTGAGGTTAGTGTGAAAACTAGAACGACACTCTTTGATGTCAAGATGTCGACCGATATGCCTCAGCCCACATTATTACATCATTATAATACTTGTACCAAGTTTGCTTTGAATCCATTCAGCTGTTCTCAAGTTATCATATTTTTACCTGACGACCTCTGACCTTTGACCTCTTGACCCCAAAATTTAATCGGTTAATCTTTACATCATTATACATACCTGTACCAAGTTTGAATTAGATCACTTCAGCCGTTCTCAAGTTATAGACCTATAACAGACTGACCTTTCACCTTTTGACCTCTTGACTCCAAAATCTATTCAGTTAATCTTTAGATAATTCAACATAGTCACGTGAAAAAGTAAGTACACCCCATGTAAAGTTTTGACTTTTTCAACATATTTCAACATACAGCTATTTGATCTTCATTTCAACAATATTGATAGATAAAGGTGATACAATATAACAAATATCATGAAACATTTACATTTTGCAGTCCATTGTATCTATCTATAATTCCAGTAATCTCTGTACGTTTGTACGTCTGTTTGTCTGTGACCGCTGTTTCTCGACAACCACGGGTCCGATATACTTTTAACTTGCCAGGTATATTGCTGGGGACCCGAGGATGTGCCTTTTCAAGGTTTCATATTAATCGGACAATTACTTACCGAGCTATGTCCAAAAAACGATTCAACCAATCAGAGAGCAGCGAACGATCGCGTGTGCCGAACGTGGAGGACACACTCTGCCTCGGATGGCACATTTGAGAGCGTATTCATTTATTTCACGTTTGCAAACTATGTTGGCGTTAAACTATGTTTTAAAACTAATAAAACCGAATTTGCGATTCATTCGCTTTCCTGCGCGTTTGTGCACGCGATGGCGATTTCTTTACCAAACTCCGGAAGCCGTTCGCTTTGGACCAAACCATTGCATGTAAATAGAGGGGGGGGATTGTCACCGTACTCGCAAGCCGTTCGCTTTGGACCAAACCATTTCATGTAAATAGAGGGGGGGGATATAATTTTAGATATAGATATAGTACGGGCAATGCCCTAGTAATTTAAATAAACATAAATGCAAATTTCGCATGTGGAAAAAGTAAGTACACCCCTACATTTATCACTACTTCAAATACCTAAAATTAGAATCAGGTGCACCAGCTCAGGTGCAAATGATTAGAACATCGTTAGAGAGGATCTTGGAGGAACCTGTCTTATTTAAACCTCAGACATTTCGTTTGGTTTGCTCTTTGTTGCTGAAGTGTGCGGCGGCACCATGCCGAGATCAAAAGAGCTCTCTGAGGCCTTCAGAAAGAAGGTTATAGATGC
This sequence comes from Myxine glutinosa, assembly GCF_964187855.1. NCBI lineage: Eukaryota > Metazoa > Chordata > Myxini > Myxiniformes > Myxinidae > Myxine > Myxine glutinosa. The sequence continues at coordinate 5,454,936 of NC_136271.1, forward strand.
TATGAGTCTGGGAAGGGATTTAAAAAGATCTCCAAACAATTTGAAATCAATCATTCGACTGTCCGGAAGATCATCTACAAGTGGAGAAGATTCCAAACAACTGCCAACTTGTTCAGGCCAGGCAGCCCTAGCAAGTTCAGCCCGAGAGCAGACCACAAGATGCTGAAAGAAGTCTCTGAGAACCCCAGAATGTCATCACGGGACCTACAGGTAGCTCTTGCCACTGTTGATGTCAAAGTGCACGAGTCTAGCATTAGAAAGAGGCTACACAAATTTGATCTACATGGGAGGTGTGCCAGGAGGGAACCTTTGCTGTCCAGAAAGAACATCAGGGCAAGACTAAAGTTTGCCAACACCAACACTTCTGCAACAATGTGCTCTGGACAGATGAGTCAAAGGTAGAGCTATTTGGCCACAGTACCAGAAGACATGTTTGGCAAAAACCAAAGAGAGAATTTGACCACAAGAACCTGATACCAACTGTAAAGCATGGTGGTGGAAATATTATGGTTTGGGGCAGCTTTGCTGCATCAGGGCACCATCATAGAATCCATGATGAATTCTTCATTGTACCAGAGGGTGCTTGAGGATAATGTGAGGCCATCTGTCGGAAAGTTGAAGCTCAACCGAAGGTGGACCTTGCAACATGACAATGACCCTAAACATACCAGTAAATCCACCAAGGAATGGCTGAAAAGAAAGAAATGGAGGGTTCTGGAATGGCCAAGTCAAAGCCCGGATCTAAATCCCATTGAGAGTGTGGGGGGATTTGAAACAAGATGTGCATGCAATTGTGCATGCTGTGCAACAATTTATTGTTGAATAAATTATTGCAAAGTCAATATTTCATTGTTTTTTGTTCAATTATATCACCTTTATCTATAGGTACTGTTTAAATGAAGATCAAATATTGATATGTCCACACATGTTAAAAAGATTTTTAAAACTTCATGGGGTGTACTTCCTTTTTCCACATGCGAAATTTGCATTTATGTTTATTTAAATTATACAATGGACTACAAAATGCAAATGTTTCATGATATTTGTTATATTATATCACCTTTATCTATCAATATTGTTGAAATGAAGATCAAATAGCTGTATGTTGAAATATGTTGAAAAAGTCAAAACTTTACATGGGGTGTACTTACTTTTTCACATGACTAATTGTACCAAATTTGGTCAGAATTCCATCACTGGTTCACAAGTTATCGTGGTAACAGGATTTTTACCTAGCATGACCTCTGACCTTTAGCCTTTGACCTCGTGACCCCAAAATCTAATCAGTTCATCTTTACCTCATTATACATATCTGCACCAAGTTTGACAAAGATTCCTTTCGTGGTTCTCAAGTTATCGCGGTACCGAAAACCTATCAAGGACAGCCGGACAGACAACCTGAAACATAATGCCTCCGGCGACTTCGTCAGCAGAGCCATAAAAAAAATCCTGACAACCTGTGACTCAAACCCAAGGACCTCATCACTTGCGCGGTAACAGCCCACCAGATATACTCAGAAATTTCTCACACAAACACTGCAAGCACCAATACTTTACTCACACTAAAACTGCAAGCACGAACACTTTTCTCACACTAACACTGCACTGCAATATATAATATTAGATGAAATTGCTATGTTTTGAAAGCCAAAAGCTCGATTATAGAGAGACCTTGTGCCTCTACATCAAGAGATCACATGACATTTGTTTACTCAAATACATTGGATATCAAGACCCTGATGATCGTGTGATCGTTCATTTTTCATCAAAAAGGAGGTCTATGTCAGAATACCAGGTAGGGTTGACTCAGCCTGTCATCCTTCCAAGGTTGGCGAAATGAGTACCAGGGTACTGGGTCCTCTCTCAAGGAGGTTGGTGGCAGGATTTGCACTCTGGCCAACGTAAAAAAAACAAAAAACACCTCATTCCGTAGCACACACAGTGGTGCGTGTCGGGATGGTGCTGAGGATTCGTCCAAGGACGCAGCAACGTGCTGATCCAGCTTACGCTTGTGTGTGTATATATTTATATATATATATATTAGAATCGGGTTGAAATACTTTGTGGAAGTATGTGCAAACCGGATAAGCCGGTCTTGGTTGAAATCCGGACGCAAGCTTCGCAGCTCCATTTACAAGGCGAGTAAAACTGATCAGATAAAGTGTCTGATCGTCAAATTCTAGTATTTCAATGTGTCCACTGCAAGTCTCATGCGTGTTGTACATCTGCTTTTGTGTTACATGTTCGCTTGATTCAGTCGGATACACAGGCCACTTGTACTGTCCAATCCCGCTTTGAACAAACTCGATGAAACGATAATAACTGATAATCAGAAACAATGACGCCATGGGTTAACAGGGTAAGCTGAACGACAATAGGAAGATACAAAAATCAAATGTGGTGGAGTGATTAAAGGGGAAAACAACAACACAACATGCATTTTAAGGCCATTTTCCCTGCTAGAGCGGGGGTTAGCCTTGCGGTCCCCATGACATTCTCCATTTTGCCCTATTTTCTGCATCTCTCCTTGTTAACCCCCTTGCCCGCATTTCTTCTTCCACCATCTTTAGCCAAGTCTTTCTCGGTCTTCCCCGTCCTCCACTTCCTTCAAACATTCATTTCCATCACTCTTCTCAACCAGTCACTTTCATCCTTTCTCAACAAATGACCAAACCATCTCATCCTGTTCCTCTGCACAGCATCAATCGCAGGCTCTATTCCCATCATCTTTCGCAATTCATCATTTGTCTTCCTCTCTCTCAACGATACTCCGCACATCCACCGAACCATTCACATTTCCACCCTTTCCAGCCTTCGTTGCTGCTCTACGTTCATTACCCATGTCTCGCTCCCATAAATCATAACACTTCTCACACATGCAGCATACACCTTTCCCTTCAGCTTCAACAACACTCCACTCCTCGTCAGCACGACACTCAGTTCCCGAAACTTCTTACATGCACATCTCACTCGAGCAACCGTTGCCGAGTCTGATCCACCCTCTCCAATCAGAATGTCTCCGAGGTAGCAAAATGTTTTCACGACTTCCAGCTTCATGCTGTCTCCAAGATCCAACTCAACATTTCCTCCATCTGCAGCTCCCTCTGTGTACACCTTACATTTGAATGTAGCTGCCACACTGGTTAATGACCCTCTCAGACCACTACATTTTTGATGAACCGACTCAGCGCACATTGTACATTGAATGGAGTTCACTCCGACACCCTTCCTGCACACAGCACATGGCCACTTCCCAGTTCTTTCCACCTCACCACATGCTTTACCACTTGCCATCACCTTCGTCTTTCCGATATTCACCTTCAGACCTTTTGTCTCCATACATTCCTTCCACTTGTTCATCTTTTCCTTCAGTCCATCCATACTTTCCGCAATCAACACCAGATCATCTGCATGCAACAACTCCCACGGTAAACCCTCCTTTACGTTCTGAGCCAGCACCTCCATCACAGCTACAAATAGTAGTGGACTTAGTACCGACCCCTGATGCACTCCCACCTTCACCTCAAACTCACCACTGTTCCCGTCCTTCGTCCTTACAGCTGTACGCGCTCTTTTGTACATTGCCATCACTACTCTGATCAACCATTCCTCCACTCCTAACTTCCTCAATGCCCATGTCAATACTTTGTGTGGAACCCTATTGAATGCTTTCTCCAGATCAACAAACACAAGAAACAACTTCTTCCTCTTCTCCATGTACTTCTCCTGCAACTGCCTCACAATAAAGAGCGCGTCTGTCGTTCCTCTTCCTGGCATAAATCCAAACTGCATTTTGTCGATCTTCACCTTTTTACTTATCCTCCTCTCCAACACCCTTTCCAATACCTTCATTCCATGCTCCAATAACTTTATCGCTCGGTACGAGCCACTCTCCAGAGGGTCATTTTTTTTATTTTTTATTTTTGTATGCAAGATTGAGGCTCGTGAAAGCACTAACATTAATCACACAAAGACAAACCGACACATAAAACATATAACATGGGGAGCGGTAGACAAGATGGGGCGAGAGGGGGAGGAACACAAACACAACATCTGAGAGCAGGGACATCGAGAGATCTGTGGGAGGGAGAGGGCTTGGGGGGGGGGGAGGCATGGGAAGGGGGGGATGGGAGAGGTATAAAACGTATGGACACTGCCGGGACTTCCAGGAAAGAAGTTGGAATTTCAAACAAGGTGGATCTGGGGTGAATTAGTGGGGGTAGCAAAGACCAAGGTTTTGGATGGGGAAAGATAAGAGATGGTGGTGAACAGCTGTTTTAAAGACCTGGAGGGAGAAGTGGGATTGAAGGGAGTGTGGGAGTTTGTTCCAGAGGCGGGAGAAAAGAGGAATGAAAGAGTGAAGGTGAGCAGAGAGCTGAGATTTCGGCAGTTTAACCATCAGAGGGTTGCTGGCAGATCTTGTGCGACCTGTAGGAATATTTGGGGGACAAAGCACAGAGAGACCTGGGGGAGCAAGGCCGGAGAGGAGTCCTTTCCTACCTTTCCCCTTGTATAGAGGGACGAGGGTACTCAGTTCCCAATCCACTGGAATGCGGCCTTCTTTCACCACCAGATTACAGATCTCTGTCATTCTCTTCACACCCCAACTTCCTGCTGCCTTCAACATATCTCCCACAATTCCCGTCGGCCCTCCCACTTTTCTACTCATTGCTTTTATCGCTTCCTCAACTTCCTTCTCAGTTATCTTCTCTGCCGGTCCTAAAACTGGGTTAATCTCTATGTTGCCATCCCATTCATTCTCTGTATTCAACAGCATTTCCATATATCTTTTCCATCTTCCTTTAAGATCCTGAATACCGCTCTCTAACCCTCTTCCGAATCCAATCGAAAGGGGGAAACAAAAACCAAAAACAACAACATGAAAAACAAATGAGAAGAACTAGAACGCCACTCAGTAGAGCGCATACTCCCACCGTGGGTCAAGTTGGAATAGTACGATTTCACAAAAGTTTGAGGGAGTAGTTCAGTGACAACACAAGACAGACACTGCACAGATATATATATACATATATATATATATATATATATATATATATATATACATATATATATATATATATATATATATATATATATATATATATATATATATATATAATATGGAAGATAAGGTTAAAAAAAAAAACAAGGCAATTTCACTTACATTTTCGGATTCGGCGTTCAATTCCATATAGAGTGTATTTTGAGGCATGTGTGACTTAAAATAAAATTGTAAGCCAGGAAAAACGTTCATTTCATTCTTTAGGGAAACAACATGTAAAACTGGCCCAAACGTGAAAACAAAACTCGCTCATTTTAAGTCGTACAAGCTAATGCGACCACTCATTCTTCTGGGAAGAATCCCGTGCATGTGCTCGTCACACTTATAAGTCACCTAAGTCTTTATAAGTTCATCAAATACTGACTGCGATTGACATTCGCTGAGGTAAATGTTGATATCTCTTGAGGTAAAAAATAACAAAAAAACAAACAAACAAAAAACAGTTTTAAAGCGTTATACGTATCAAACGATACATTTTATGAAACGGGGAAGCCTAATACACACTTTGGTGGTTTTAAAATGATAGAATGTCTTTATTAGAAAGAAAAAAAAGAACCTTGAAGACGACGCTGCTAAAAAATACACCGCTCTAACGCATAACCATGAGTTTAAACGACATTTCCAACAAATATGAAAACTATTTTCATATCACAATGTTAAATATAGAATACATAGAAAATGTTCAAAAAAAATGAGCCCTATCTTCCAATGGTAAACAATCCTTCAAAAACTTCCTGGATCCGGAATAATATCCTGAGCTTCACCAAAAACTAATCAATTCTTCCTTATCCCAAGGGCAATCATCCCACCAACTTTCATCCAAATCCGTTCAGAACTTTTCCAGATATCTTGTTCACAAACACACGAACACACACACACGGGCAGGAGTAATGAGGGCCTGATAGATTGCTGAGAGCAGGGCATTGGGAACCAGAGGCGAGAAGAGACCGGTCGATGGAGATCCAGAATCCCTATGGTGAATGATCAGCCGTCAATGCAGCGGCAGAGCTGCCCTGAGGTTGACGAGGAAAGGATGGACATGCAAATTCAGATTCAAACATCCAGCCCAAATACAGAACCAACACTAGAACGGCACTCAGTAGTTTACTCAAGTGAGCAGACAGAAACACACACACCTGAGTGATCAACATACTTGTGATGTGAAGCGGAGTGATCATTACTAATGGGCTGCAAAGTAAAATACCTCCTGTTGCCCTCAAACTTACCCTGAATGGCCCGATTGTCATATTGTCAAATGGAATAATGTTAAAAAGCAAAACACCGCATCATTTTAATGGCACCAATGGAAACGGACATAACTGGTCCTCTTTCACAATGGAGAATGGGCATGGCTCAGAATTTTGCAATGAGAAAGGCAAGCTACAACGAGAGAGTCGCACTCCTTTGTGGAATCCGAGTTAAAATGGAATTCATTCTGTAAAGGGGAACTTCCTGATTCTGCAGCCACACATTTGGAAGGAAACCAGAACAAGATGTGTACTATATCCGAATGGCACAATATCTAATGAATCGTCGTTCCAAAACAAGCCTTGCTCGACCTCCGTTCACGCAGCACCATAATAAATGAGTATCTATGTAAATTTGTGGATCACAATTATTAGAAATTTGCACAAAATGCGGAATGGAAAGTGCTCGACATTCTGTCGTCACAAAGTCGACGCACAAGGTCCGTTGCTCTCACATCACAGGACATGTCGGTGGTCTCTCGAGTTTATTCTATTAAACCCCCTTTCCTCTGAGTCTAGCTCCATCTGACATCCAACCCCCCCCCCCCCCCCCCAGCTCCTCCAGTAACACTCTCCCAAAACCTAGGCCTTGCACCCACCTCGGCTCCTTTCGTTCCTCTTTTGCTCCAATTTGCGGAACCATCTTCCAGCAGGGTTTCAATGTCACCCTTCCGTTGACAGGGCTTCAAGCAGGCAGTGTACCAGCATCTGAAGCCACCCGCACACATACACGATGTAACCACGATGTCCCCTTTATACCCACATTAACCCTTGCTACCCTAACCCTCTTTCAGTTCGCAGTGTACTCTTTGCCAGTTCGTTTATGTCCATATTGTGCCAAACTGTTGCCACACCAATTTCCTGCCCAAATACCCTCTTCTGCACTTTGCTCTGCCACAAGACCCAAATAAACCAAGCAACCAACATAAAATTTGAACCATTCCTAAATTATATGGGAACTCTTCGAATAAGCATTATCAATACTTATTTAGGTTCGCTTTCTCGACAAGCAAGGACGGGAAAGCAACACAAGAAGGTCACAGACAAACTTCTCATAGTCATTGTTGTAACGTTTGGATAAATCGGTTTTAAACATGTTTGTCATGAGGGTACGCACAATCACCGTGCGTCATGAGTTTTCTGTAAACATAGAGATGATGTGCTGTACCAAACACTCTAATTAGGTCTCATCTATCCACAGGATATTCTCCCAGAAGGATTTTGGCTTGTTCAGGTGTGTTTTCGCAAACTCCAGTCAGGCTTTCTTATGTCTCTCTCTCTCTCTCTCTCGGCAAGTGCAGTCCTCCTGGGTCTCCTACCATAGAACCCCTTTCATCGAGTTGGCGACGAATGGTGCGAGTTGAAACTGTCGTACCTTGTGTCTGAAGGTCAGCTTGAATCTGTTTGGCAGTTGATCAAGGTGCTTTCTCCGCCATTCAAACAATCCTTTGCTGCAATCTTTGATTAAGTTTTCTCTTGCGGCCACGTCCAGGGAGGTTGGCTGCAGTGCCATGGGCCTTAAACTTCCTGATAACATTGTGTACGGTGGACACAGGAACATCAAGGTCTCTAGAGATGGACTTGTAGTCTTGAGATTGTCCATGCTTGGCGACAATCCTGTGTCTGACCTCCTCACACAATTCTCTGGTTTTCTTTATTTTCTCCATGTTCATTGCGGTACACACACTGACACAAACAGAATGACTCATTGTCTCCATTCAAACTGGTTGAACGAGTGATTTTCATATTGCAGGCACCTGCAACTCACCATAGGTGAGTTAAATTCCAAAGTAAAGGAGAATCACCTGCCTGAAATCTAATTATTTCTAACAACTTCGAAAAGGTGCCAAAAATATTGTCCGGGCCATTTTAGGATTTCTGTGTGGAATAAGCTAAGTTTTAGTAATTTTTTCAGGTTTTTTTTGTTTTGCTCCACTGCAAACCAAAGAAATACACATGTGGATACTAATTTTTTATTTTTTTTTCAACAATTTTTTGAAAGAAATGATGCATTATTTGAAAAAACTGCAGCGGTGCCAATATTTTTCGCCACGACAGTACGTACAATCACCGTTCGCCATGAGGGTACATACAATCACCGTTCGCCATGAGGGTACGTACAATCAACGTTCGCTATGAGGGTACGTACAATCACCGTTCGCCATGAGGATACGTACAATCACCGTTCCCCATGAGGGTACGTACAATCACCGTTCGCCATGAGTGTACGTACAATCACCGTTCGCCATGAGGGTACGTACAATCACCGTTCGCCATGAGGGTACATACAATCACCGTTCGCCATGTGGGTACGTACAATCACCGTTCGCCATGTGGGTACGTACAATCACCGTTCGCCATGAGGGTACGTACAATCACCGTTCGCCATGAGGGTACGTACAATCACCGTTCGCCATGAGGGTACATACAATCACCGTTCGCCATGTGGGTACGTACAATCACCGTTCGCCATGAGGGTACATACAATCACCGTTCGCCATGAGGGTACGTACAATCACCGTTCGCCATGAGGGTACGTACAATCACCGTTCGCCATGAGGGTACGTACAATCACCGTTCGCCATGAGGGTACGTACAATCACCGTTCGCCATGAGGGTACGTACAATCACCGTTCGCCATGAGTGTACATACAATCACCGTTCGCCATGAGGGTACGTACAATCACCGTTCGCCATGTGTACATACAATCACCATTCGCCATGAGGGTACGTACAATCACCGTTCGCCATGAGGGTACGTACAATCACCGTTCGCCATGAGGGTACGTACAATCACCGTTCGCCATGAGGGTACGTACAATCACCGTTCGCCATGAGGGTACGTACAATCACCGTTCGCCATGAGTGTACATACAATCACCGTTCGCCATGAGGGTACGTACAATCACCGTTCGCCATGAGTGTACATACAATCACCGTTCGCCATGAGGGTACGTACAATCACCGTTCGCCATGAGGGTACGTACAATCACCGTTCGCCATGAGGGTACGTACAATCACCGTTCGCCATGAGTGTACATACAATCACCGTTCAACATGAGTGTACGCGTACAATCACCGTTCGACATGTGTACGCGTACAATCACCGTTCGACATGTGTACGTACAATCACCGTTCGCCATGAGGGTACGTACAATCACCGTTCGCCATGAGGGTACATACAATCACCGTTCGCCATGAGGGTACGTGCAATCACCGTTCGCCATGAGGGTACGTGCAATCACCGTTCGCCATGAGGGTACGTGCAATCACCGTTCGCCATGAGGGTACGCGTACAATCACCGTTCGCCATGAGGGTACGTACAATCACCGTTCGCCATGAGGGTACGTACAATCACCGTTCGCCATGAGGGTACATACAATCACCGTTCGCCATGAGGGTACGTACAATCACCGTTCGCCATGAGGGTACATACAATCACCGTTCGCCATGAGGGTACATACAATCACCGTTCGCCATGAGGGTACATACAATCACCGTTCGCCATGTGGGTACGTACAATCACCGTTCGCCATGTGGGTACGTACAATCACCGTTCGCCATGTGGGTACGTACAATCACCGTTCGCCATGAGGGTACGTACAATCACCGTTTGCCATGTGGGTACGTACAATCACCGTTCGCCATGAGGGTACGTACAATCACCGTTCGCCATGAGGGTACGTACAATCACCGTTCGCCATGAGGGTACATACAATCACCGTTCGCCATGAGGGTACGTACAATCACCGTTCGCCATGAGGGTACGTGCAATCACCGTTCGCCATGAGGGTACGTACAATCACCGTTCGCCATGAGGGTACGTACAATCACCGTTCGCCATGAGGGTACATACAATCACCGTTCAACATGAGTGTACGCGTACAATCACCATTCGACATGTGTACGCGTACAATCACCGTTCGACATGTGTACGTACAATCACCGTTCGCCATGAGGGTACGTACAATCACCGTTCGCCATGAGGGTACATACAATCACCGTTCAACATGAGTGTACGCGTACAATCACCATTCGACATGTGTACGCGTACAATCACCGTTCGCCATGAGGGTACGTACAATCACCGTTCGCCATGAGGGTACGTGCAATCACCGTTCGCCATGAGGGTACATACAATCACCGTTCGCCATGAGGGTACATACAATCACCGTTCGCCATGAGGGTACATACAATCACCGTTCGACATGAGGGTACATACAATCACCGTTCGCCATGAGGGTACATGCAATCACCGTTCGCCATGAGGGTACATACAATCACCGTTCGCCATGAGGGTACGTGCAATCACCGTTCGCCATGAGGGTACGTGCAATCACCGTTCGCCATGAGGGTACGCGTACAATCACCGTTCGCCATGAGGGTACGTACAATCACCGTTCGCCATGAGGGTACATACAATCACCGTTCGCCATGAGGGTACATACAATCACCGTTCGCCATGAGGGTACATACAATCACCGTTCGACATGAGGGTACATACAATCACCGTTCGCCATGAGGGTACATGCAATCACCGTTCGCCATGAGGGTACATACAATCACCGTTCGCCATGAGGGTACATACAATCACCGTTCGCCATGAGGGTACATACAATCACCGTTCGCCATGAGGGTACATACAATCACCGTTCGCCATGAGGGTACATACAATCACCGTTCGACATGTGGACGCGTACAATCACCGTTCGCCATGCGGGTACATACAATCACCGTTCGACATGTGTACGCGTACAATCACCGTTCGACATGAGTGTACGCGTACAATCACCGTTCACAGTTCATTAAAGAATAAGATCCGATGAAAACTAACATTCGTGTGGGGTGTGTGTAGATGTGTATGTATGTGTACACGTGTATGTACATGCTTGTGTACGTGTATGCATGTACATGTGTGTGCGTACATGTATACGTATGCATGTGTGTGTGTGTGTGTGTGTGTGTGTGTGTGTGTGTGTGTGTGTGTGTGTGTGTGTGTGTGTGTGTGTGTGTGACACCATTAGAAAAGTGTCACGTGTTCCCCGTCGATCATCGCACACCTGTGCAAACAGAATCAGAAGTTATAATGTGTTAATCTTAACCAGCGTCTCGCTAACTCAATGATAGTTACCAATTGCTGGGATAAAGTACCAGGAGAGTTACCAAAGGTGAATTCGACAGCACATCGTAAAAGTTTACATTGTACCGCATTCAGCATTCCATACATACATATATATATTATTCGGAGGGAGCACGTTATCTCTTCCATGATAACCTTGTCATAAAATCCTGGGTTTCATTCGCGAGGGAATCGGATCCGACGGGACGGCGTTACATGAGTCATGAAATGCGCACGTAGGGTGCCGCATTGTAGAGAACCCTGGTTGCTTCCTGAGAACCCGCAACGCTGAGAGGCCGGTTCATTATCAGAAGAAGAAGAAGACTAACCATACATGTATTGCCGTGTTACGTTTAACTAAACGCCGTGTCGAACAGGAACAGGTCATTGCGTGCTTACTGGGACTCGTCGAATCCTCCTGTCATAGATCACCTCCGTAATAAGGGCAGCATCACGAGTTTGACGACTTCAAGAACAAAAGGACAAGTGTGACGTACGTAGCTTTGAGTAGATCACCAAAAACGACAACAAAACAACGAATAACCACAAACGGCCTTTCGCTGCGCTAGGAAAACCGGCGACATGAGGAGAATGTAAGGAAAGTGTTCGGGTTTTACCAGGATGAACGCGGAGACGGCAAGACGTCCGCGCCGCTCACACGAACTTGAATCCCTCCTGCTTGAACATCACACCACGCCCATTCTACCGGCCACACCCATAATATGGCAGACTCCGCCTACACTGCAATTTGAGATCAGTGAACTTGAGCACGCTCCGCCTTCTACACGCCACGCCCATTATTGTAAGCTCCGCCTTCATCTACTTGACGCTTCCGTCCATGCGCGGCTGCGCGCACGCCCCACCTACTTTGCTGCGCGCCAGATGCGGCTTCGCTTGCCGGGCGCCTGCGTCTCACAGGATATTCTTCCGGACGTTTCTCGTTCCTCTTCGACGTCTTCGTCCTTCGCAGTTCCGCCGCTTCTTTACCGCAGGCTGTGGCTGTTACTCTCGGCCTTTCACCTTCTCCTCTTTCCTTTTTCTCCTCATCCTTATTTTTCCTTCATCCTCCAGCTTTACCTCAGTGTGCTTTCCTTCTCTTCACCCCGTCGTGTCTTTAATTCCAATTCTTCTCACTTCAATTTCAAACCATGAACAAGTACAAAAAGTTTTAATTAAAACAAAAGCCGCGTCGATGTTACACAATGCCTAGATGCAGCTGTGCCTATAACGTCGATGTTATAGGCACAGGACATTCCTATTGATTCGATTACTTGATGTTATTTTTGTGCAAAGTGAAAATATATCTCGGCAATTTCCCGTGTGTGGCGACGAATTTTTAATATATCTCGGCATTTTCCCGTCTGTTATTTCAGGCGGTGTATGACTGACCATGCCGCGATTTAAAATATATATATCTCGGCAATTTCCCGTGTGTGGCGACACGTGAACGAAGCTATGCTCCTCTCTCCACATTATTGTGACGACGTATAAATTAAATATTTCATCGTGACGATTGTCATCAAATGGACGAATTTTTAATCTATCTCGGCATTTTCCCGTCTGTTATTTCGGGCGGTGTATGACTGACCATGCTGCGATTTAAACAAAATATATATATCTCGGCATTTTCCCGTCTGTTATTTCGGGCGGTGTATGACTGACCATGCCGCGATTAAAAAAAAAAAAATCTCAATGGACTTGAAGTTACAGGCCTTTGAGAATTCATTTCGTTCTATAAAGGGCAACTTTCATCGGATTTTCTTCCCGTTTTTTTTCAACCGAGTCTAAAACTATGTTAGCGACTGTGAAAAATGAAATGATATATCGAATTTGATTTGAAATAAAACTGTGTGAGAGAGGAAGACACCACGGGCCTACAAAACAGGCCTCAAAGCTATGCGAGTTAATAAAATGGTGGATATTTGTTTATATGAAGGCTCTCCCAGAATGGGTGGAGCTTTGAGGTTTTGTCTTCTCTGCAAGAACAAGAAGAAGAACAAGAAGAAGAACAAGAAGAACAACAACAACAGCAGAGGGCACTCTATGAGCAGCGTCTGCGACGCGGCTAAAAAGACTGATATTGATAATGATATTACAGATTAAAAGTGCCTCAGTATTGGACAATGACTTACAATTCTCATCGCCACAGGCGTTGATCGTAGGTGAGCGCAAGGGGTCAAAAGTCACCACCTTCACCTGCCGGATCATTGGTGTGGGGACCGACGTCAATAAAATGGTGTACATTGTGTTACGTGTTCCTCCCCGACCTCCTGGTCTCGGTATACCTCCGAACCCCGGGAGGGGTCACGGCAGAAAAATATATTATTCCATGTCGAAATCAATAAGGAAACCACACCAATGGTTATGAACAAACCAATAATATATTATAAATCACACAGGAATAACATTACCACAAATGACCATTAAGAGTGCACCCTCTATTCCATCAGCTAGCATGCATAAGGTAACTCACAGTGTCCAATTAAGTGGAAAGAACCTTCCCCAATGTCTCTATATTCCCGCCTTCGAGCTCAGAGTTGGTCCCCTCCAGTGATCAACGGAACGATGTCGACTCTAAACCAGAATCTCGTTCCGAGGGCAGGCACAGACACGCCGCCCAAAACGGCACCAAGGCGCACGCGGCCCAAAGCGGGGAAAAGGGGTCACGTGGTTAAAGCGGCACAAAAGAGCACTCACGGCGACTGGGAAATCCAAAGGCCCCCTCCAGGTACGAACTTTCACTGTTCACGGTCGGCGAGCCGCAAAGTAATCGTCAGAAGCCTCGGTGCACACACCCACCACAGATACGTCTGAACGCGGTGGAAATGGTTGACGAAGCAAGGAAGGTTTGCTCGACGCGCGAAGCGCACGAGCCAAAATGGCGGACGGCTCGTACTTGAAACGTAATCACACGACGATGGTTCCTCCGAATCCAACGCCAACCTGACACGCAGGTTTGATCAGTCACAGCGATAACAACTCTATCGCGGAATCCTTTTCCAGGAAGCCCAAAGTTCACTCGTCTCTCTTGCTCGACAACGTTCGATCCAGAATGCAAAGCAACCAGCTTCTTCTCCGACTTTTCTCACCGCCTCCTCTTCCTCGCTCGTCGTTTTCCGGTCCACGATTTCCTGTATCATTTTAAGTTAACCTTTTTAACTTTAGATAGCTGTTCCTGAATAATAAACCTTTTGAGAATGATAATAATAATACCTAATATCAGAAACATGTCAAGTGGGTGAAAACCCCAATAATGGAAGTTACGAATCCGTAACAATTGTGATTCTGTTCACACATCAGTGTGCATTATACCTTAAACCTATGTATTTGACTGGAGTAGAGGGGACGTTTGGGGACGACAAATGTCCATTTGTCATTCTCTGAACGTTTCAATCAGCGACTTATGAGCACATTCGTGGTAAATGTCTGGTCATTCTCTGAACGTTTCAATAAGCGACTTATGAGCACATTCATGGTAAATGTCTCGTCATTCTCTGAACGTTTCAATAACCGACTTATGAGCAGATTCATGGTAAATGTCTCGTCATTCTCTGAACGTTTCAATAAGTGACTTGTGAGCAGATTCATGTTTAATGTCTTGTCATTCTCTGAACGTTTCAATAAGCGACTTATGAGCACATTCATATTAAATGTCTCGTCATTCTCTGAACGTTTCAATAAGCGACTTATGAGCACATTCATATTAAATGTCTCGTCATTCTCTGAACGTTTCAATAAGCGACTTGTGAGCAGATTCATGTTTAATGTCTTGTCATTCTCTGAACGTTTCAATAAGCGACTTATGAGCACATTCATGTTAAATGTCTCGTCATTCTCTGAACGTTTCAATGAGCGACTTATGAGCAGATTCATGTGTAATGTCTTGTCATTCTCTGAACGTTTCAATGAGCGACGTATGAGCAGATTCATGTTTAATATCTTGTCATTGTCTGAACGTTTCAATAAGCGACTTATGAGCAGATTCATGTTTAATGTCTTGTTATTCTCTGAACGTTTCAATGAGCGACTTATGAGCAGATTCATGTTCAATGTCTTGTCATTGTCTGAACGTTTCAATGAGCGACTTATGAGCAGATTCATGTTCAATGTCTTGTCATTCTCTGAACGTTTCAATGAGCGAATTATGAGCACATTCATGTTTAATGTCTTGTCATTCTCTGAACGTTTCAATAAGCGACTTATGAGCAGATTCATGTGTAATGTCTTGTCATTGTCTGAACGTTTCAATAAGCGACTTATGAGCAGATTCATGTTTAATGTCTTGTCATTGTCTGAACGTTTCAATAAGCGACTTCGGAGCAGATGAATGTTTAATGTCTTGTCATTCTCTGAACGTTTCAATAAGCGACTTATGAGCAGATTCATGTTTAATGTCTTGTCATTCTCTGAATGTTTCAATAAGCGACTTATGAGCAGATTCATGTGTAATGTCTTGTCATTCTCTGAACGTTTCAATGAGCGACTTATGAGCAGATTCATGTTTAATATCTTGTCATTGTCTGAACGTTTCAATAAGCGACTTATGAGCAGATTCATGTTTAATGTCTTGTCATTGTCTGAACGTTTCAATAAGCGACTTCTGAGCAGATGAATGTTTAATGTCTTGTCATTCTCTGAACGTTTCAATAAGCGACTTATGAGCAGATTCATGTTTAATGTCTTGTCATTCTCTGAACGTTTCAATAAGCGACTTATGAGCAGATTCATGTTTAATGTCTTGTTATTCTCTGAACGTTTCAATAAGCGACTTATGAGCAGATTCATGTGTAATGCCTTGTCATTCTCTGAACGTTTCAATAAGCGACTTATGAGCAGATTCATGTTTAATGTCTTGTCATTGTCTGAACGTTTCAATAAGCGACTTATGAGCAGATTCATGTTAAATGTCTTGTCATTGTCTGAACGTTTCAATAAGCGACTTATGAGCAGATTCATGTTTAATGTCTTGTCATTGTCTGAACGTTTCAATAAGCGACTTATGAGCAGATTCATGTTTAATGTCTTGTCATTGTCTGAACGTTTCAATAAGCGACTTATGAGCAGATTCATGTTAAATGTCTTGTCATTCTCTGAACGTTTCAAGAAGCGACTTATGAGCAGATTCATGTTTAATGTCTTGTCATTGTCTGAACGTTTCAATAAGCGACTTATGAGCAGATTCATGTTTAATGTCTTGTCATTCTCTGAACGTTTCAATAAGCGACTTGTGAGCAGATTCATGTTTAATGTCTTGTCATTGTCTGAACGTTTCAATGAACGACTTATGAGCAGATTCATGTTTAATGTCTTGTCATTGTCTGAACGTTTCAATAAGCGACTTATGAGCAGATTCATGTTTAATGTCTTGTCATTCTCTGAATGTTTAAATGAACGACTTATGAGCAGATTCATGTGTAATGTCTTGTCATTCTCTGAACGTTTCAATGAGCGACTTATGAGCAGATTCATGTTTAATGTCTTGTCATTGTCTGAACGTTTCAATAAGCGACTTATGAGCAGATTCATGTTTAATGTCTTGTCATTCTCTGAACGTTTCAATAAGCGACTTGTGAGCAGATTCATGTTTAATGTCTTGTTATTCTCTGAACGTTTCAATAAGCGACTTATGAGCAGATTCATGTGTAATGCCTTGTCATTCTCTGAACGTTTCAATAAGCGACTTATGAGCAGATTCATGTTTAATGTCTTGTCATTGTCTGAACGTTTCAATAAGCGACTTATGAGCAGATTCATGTTAAATGTCTTGTCATTGTCTGAACGTTTCAATAAGCGACTTATGAGCAGATTCATGTTTAATGTCTTGTCATTGTCTGAACGTTTCAATAAGCGACTTATGAGCAGATTCATGTTTAATGTCTTGTCATTGTCTGAACGTTTCAATAAGCGACTTATGAGCAGATTCATGTTAAATGTCTTGTCATTCTCTGAACGTTTCAAGAAGCGACTTATGAGCAGATTCATGTTTAATGTCTTGTCATTGTCTGAACGTTTCAATAAGCGACTTATGAGCAGATTCATGTTTAATGTCTTGTCATTCTCTGAACGTTTCAATAAGCGACTTGTGAGCAGATTCATGTTTAATGTCTTGTCATTGTCTGAACGTTTCAATGAACGACTTATGAGCAGATTCATGTTTAATGTCTTGTCATTGTCTGAACGTTTCAATAAGCGACTTATGAGCAGATTCATGTTTAATGTCTTGTCATTCTCTGAATGTTTAAATGAACGACTTATGAGCAGATTCATGTGTAATGTCTTGTCATTCTCTGAACGTTTCAATGAGCGACTTATGAGCAGATTCATGTTTAATGTCTTGTCATTGTCTGAACGTTTCAATAAGCGACTTATGAGCAGATTCATGTTTAATGTCTTGTCATTCTCTGAACGTTTCAATAAGCGACTTGTGAGCAGATTCATGTTTAATGTCTTGTCATTCTCTGAACGTTTCAATAAGCGACTTGTGAGCAGATTCATGTTTAATGTCTTGTCATTGTCTGAACGTTTCAATAAGCGACTTATGAGCAGATTCATGTTTAATGTCTTGTCATTGTCTGAACGTTTCAATGAACGACTTATGAGCAGATTCATGTTTAATGTCTTGTCATTGTCTGAACGTTTCAATGAACGACTTATGAGCAGATTCATGTGTAATGTCTTGTCATTCTCTAAACGTTTCAATAAGCGACTTATCAGCAGATTCATGTTAAATGTCGTCATTCTCTGAACGTTTCAATAAGCGACTTATGAGCAGATTCATGTGTAATGTCTTGTCATTGTCTGAACGTTTGAATTAGCGACTTATGAGCAGATTCATGTTTAATGTCTTGTCATTGTCTGAACGTTTCAATAAGCGACTTATGAGCAGATTCATGTTTAATGTCTTGTCATTCTCTGAACGTTTCAATAAGCGACTTATGAGCAGATTCATGTTTAATGTCTTGTAATTCTCTGAACGTTTCAATAAGCGACTTTTGAGCAGATTCATGTTTAATGTCTTGTCATTGTCTGAACGTTTCAATAAGCGACTTATGAGCAGATTCATGTGTAATGTCTTGTCATTGTCTGAACGTTTCAATAAGCGACTTATAAGCAGATTCATGTTTAATGTCTTGTCATTGTCTGAACGTTTCAATAAGCGACTTAGGAGCAGATTCATGTGTAATGTCTTGTCATTTGTCTGAACGTTTCAATAAGCGACTTATGAGCAGATTCATGTTTAATGTCTTGTCATTCTCAGAACGTTTCAATAAGCGACTTGTGAGCAGATTCATGTGTAATGTCTTGTCATTCTCTGAACGTTTCAATAAGCGACTTATGAGCAGATTCATGTTTTATGTCTCATCATTCTCTGAACGTTTCAATAAGCGACTTGTGAGCAGATTCATGTGTAATGTCTTGTCATTGTCTGAACGTTTCAATAAACGACTTATGAGCACATTCATGTTTAATGTCTTGTCATTCTCTGAACGTTTCAATGAGCGACTTATGAGCAGATTCATGTGTAATGTCTTGTCATTGTCTGAACGTTTCAATAAGCGACTTATGAGCACATTCATGTTAAATGGCTTGTCATTCTCTGAACGTTTCAATAAGCGACTTATGAGCAGATTCATGTTTTATGTCTTGTCATTCTCTGAACGTTTCAATAAGCGACTTATGAGCAGATTCATGTTTTATGTCTTGTCATTCTCTGAACGTTTCAATAAGCGACTTGTGAGCAGATTCATGTGTAATGTCTTGTCATTGTCTGAACGTTTCAATAAACGACTTATGAGCACATTCATGTTTAATGTCTTGTCATTCTCTGAACGTTTCAATGAGCGACTTATGAGCAGATTCATGTTTAATGTCTTGTCATTCTCTGAACGTTTCAATGAGCGACTTATGAGCAGATTCATGTTTAATGTCTTGTCATTGTCTGAACGTTTCAATAAACGACTTATGAGCAGATTCATGTTTAATGTCTCATCATTCTCTGAACGTTTCAATAAGCGACTTGTGAGCAGATTCATGTTAAATGACTTGTCATTCTCTGAACGTTTCAATAAACGACTTATGAGCACATTCATGTTTAATGTCTTGTCATTCTCTGAACGTTTCAATATGCGACTTATGAGCAGATTCATGTTTAATGCCTTGTCATTCTCTGAACGTTTCAATAAGCGACTTATGAGCAGATTCATGTTTAATGTCTTGTCATTGTCTGAACGTTTCAATAAGTGACTTATGAGCACATTCATGTTAAATGTCTCGTCATTCTCTGAACGTTTCAATAAACGACTTATGAGCAGATTCATGTTTAATGCCTTGTCATTGTCTGAACGTTTCAATAAACGACTTATGGGCAGATTCATGTTAAATGCCTTGTCATTCTCTGAACGTTTCAATAAACGACTTATGAGGAGATTCATGTTTAATGTCTTGTCATTCTCTGAACGTTTCAATAAGCGACTTATGAGCAGATTCATGTTTAATGTCTTGTCATTCTCTGAACGTTTCAATAAACGACTTATGAGCGTTCAATAAACGACGAGAATAAACGACGAGATCTAAACGACGAATAAACGACGAGATAAACGTTCAATAAACGACGAGATCTTGGAGACGGCGGCAGCGATTCTCGAAGCTCCACACGGTCTCCACGTTTTCAAAGTTAAGTCTGTTCACAATTGTATTTTGTCGAAACTGTATTTATCTTTCGGTGTGTGAAGTTCTAGTGTGCACCTTGGAAGTTTCCCGGTGTTTATCTTTCATAAATTAATCGTCTGTTTGCCGCGTCACGAGCAAGGCCTTTGCCACGTCGCGAGCGATTTGAAATCGAAGTTAAGTAATTGTTCCCATTTGTATTTTCGTTATAACTGTATTTATTTTATGGTGTGTGTACGTATATTGTGTCCCAAGGAAGATTTTCGGTGCAAATCTTTCATACCTGTATTGAAAATCGTGTTAATTCGTGTCGTGTCTTGAGGCCTTGTACAGTGTACAACCTTGAGGCTTTGTTTTTCTCTCAGCGGTCCGTCGTTTGTGATCCAATAACTTTCGTTCTCTGTTTTCCCAGTCTTTTCACCCCATAGCCTACTTCCTTGTGTAAATCTCAACTAAAAAAAAACAAACAAAAAAACATTTCCTTCTCTGTTCTCATTCGTTTATTCATTCATATTCGTTCGTTCGTTCTTCGACCACGTGTTTCTCCCCCATTTCCCCAGATAGTTTTCACTGTTATTAACCTTCAATGTTTACACTTTCCCCTCAAGTTATGTATTCCGTCATATATTACAACACCTTTTTCTTCTTCTTCTTTAAAAGGCTGCTTTCGACTTGCTCACCAAATCTATTCATCCCAAAAAAAAATTCCATCTCCTATAGTGCCTTTTTTCGACATTCCCTAAACTCTCCTGCACTCCATCCTCCATCCAGCGTCCTTAAACGTATTGTTACAGATCGCGGATTAAGATGTTAGTTACCGAGCGGTTTGGTATTGCCGCGACCGTTACAGGATCCCTGACTCACCAGATTCACCCAGAACTTTGGCCGTATCGCACCGCAGCTGCTCAATGAGGGGAAAAGACGAAAACGACGCAATGTAAAGAGGAAAACGAAGGCCAAGAAAGGTTTGGAAATACGACTGAATTTATTGACTATTTACACACAAGCAAAAAGAAAGCAATCAAGTTTTATTTACAACACATAAGACGCAGGTGACACAGTGCAAATTTTAGCTTACCTACAGACTTAATTAAATACCCAGGGACAGAACAAACAAAACAAACTCACGTATACAAGAAGGATGGAATGGAATGAATGTTGGAAGGAGGAATGGGAAGGTTCAGCTGGGGCAGATGGTTCGGGCTTGATCCCGCACGGGACGTCGGCTGGACCTCGACGGCCACCGATGCCACCGCTATTTGGTCCCCGCGGGGTAACGGGTTGAAGCTGCCTGGTGGAGTCAACGCTGCCTCTCTGGCTCAGCTCAGGGCGCGTCTGCCGTCTCTGGCGCAACTGCTGGTAATGGCCCTTGGCACCTTCTCTCTCTTGGCCCTGGTGTCTCCTCACCATTGACAACTCAACGCAACCAACGCAACCACTGACCCTCCTCTGGCAACCGACTCAGACCAACTCTCAGTGCATCTCTTCCGGGAACACCCCCGCCGTGGGTTATATAGGCCCCGCCCCTCAACCTTTGCGAACCTCCCCCAAACGTTCTCTCCCCGCCCTCTCAAGCCAAACCCCTTGTTCATGGTTGGTCGAGTGGGGCTGGATCACTCCTCCCCTCTCTGACGAGGTGGGGACCCGCCTTCCTTCCCCCAACCCTGCCTCGTGGTCAATGGCGGATGAAGGGAAAACCGCCCAACATGCAGTTGGCAATGCGAATTGCAATTGACGGAAAGGGGGGAATGGAAGTGTTGGGAGTGGGAATGAAGGGAATCTATCTCTTTCACTGGTGCAATGGAGTATTTCAATTAATGGGAGACACAGCCTTACACTAATACACATAATAAGGATATAACTGTCAACAAAGATATATCGTGTCCTGCATGTATGTTTTATGGACTAACTACGGGAACGCACTTTGACCTTTATACAACCACAAACGGAGGGAGGAGGGGTGATATTTTACAACAACCTTTTACAACAACATTTTACCACAACAATAAATAAAAAATACATTCTCATATCCACAACACTGCACCCTCCTCCTCTTAGGCACGTCCCGGGCCTACAACTTTTATTTTTAGTGTGACACGTAGGTGTAGTTCCCTCTACTTTTAACCTGACCCTGAGTGCGACAGTTTTAAAACATAAATAAATGTGTCCCGCTGCTCCATTGCACCCTGCCTAACAGACTTACGCCCACAGTTAACCGAATTGCGGAATGGTCTTCAAACTATACACTGACGGTGGGAAGCATTATTTACAATTGACGCTACTTTTATTTACAAAACTAACCCAGGACCTGTGATTGTTCTTTCTGGGGGGGAGACAGTCTGCTCTGCATCGACGCACCATGAACGCACCCAAAAACGCACCAATACAAGCACCCAAGCACCAATCGGTGCAGTCACCATAGTTCATCAGTGTTCCATAAAAATAAAATCAACAACCCCTAACCCTGCAGGTGATCTCTTGCTCTTCGGCTCCCTCTGCTGGTTATTATTATTTGTTCTTCCAGATGTTGTCATTCTTTTGCTTTGCTTACTGGCGGCCTATTTGTATTAAAACTTGCACCCAATGTGTCCTTTTTATTTATTTTATTTATGGCCCACAGGGCCGACTAGTGTGGTTCACCTGTGGGGCATCGGTGCCCTGTGGCCAAGGTCCGCCAGCAAGATTTCAGGCCCTCATGGCCGGTTCCAGCAGAGGGGCCATGCCCCAACCCATGGGGTCCATAGGTGGTGCTCGGCCACAGACATGTGGTCCATAATGTGGTGCATCGATGCAGACAGCTGGTTCTGGGAATTTCGGGCGCACAATGGCCGACCCACGCACGCTCCCCTCGGCACCCAGTGGCGCACAGGTCATGTGGGAGACAAAAGGGGAAAGACAATTGAGCGAGGGGTAAGGTCACAAGGGTACACATCAATAAGGCAATGCAAGGCGAAATGCGTACGGAGGGCGAAGTGAGAAAGCTCGTCCCTACCGTACGTCACCCCCCTGTCACCTACCCTACCCTTGCCCTTACCCCATATGTACAAAAATCTACACATTTACAAATTCGTCACTACTGTCACGTCTTCCCCATATTTCCCCTATACCAAATTCGTCTCCACAATCCCTCTACTTCAAAATTTGCCATCACCAAATTCATCATCAATCCTCATAAGGAGGCAGAGATGGAACATCAAAGCACAATGTCACACCCACGTCATGATGCGTCTCACAATCCAAACATTTGCACAGTAAAAATAATTAAACATGGCATGGTGCGGAGTACCTGTCACCTCAGGTGAGTGGATGCAGATGGTGCGAGGAGATCCTTCATCCTAACTATCCTCTAAATCAGGGGCGGGCAACCTTTTCAGAGTGAGGGCCAGATGAGACTTTTGGAAGGAGATCGCGGGCCGGAGTGAAAAACGAAATCTCAGAATTACTATATTTTGTTTACATGAATAGATTGTACAAAAATTGCATTGAACACTCTACAAATCAATGAGACTGCTGGTGCTGTTTGCCATGAAGAAGTATTTCCATGTCTGGCTCGATGGTTGAGGTAGACAACAGAAGAATGTCATTGAGGTGGCGGTCCGAGAGTTGGGAGCGAAGGTGAGACTTCGTGTACTTCATTTTCGAGAAGAGCTGTTCACAGCAGTAGGTGCTGCCGAACATGGCCACAATGCGTTGGACATGGGCAATGTATTTTTGAAAATTGTTAGAAGGGAGAACGGTGTCGCGGAAGAAGGACAATGGAGAAGAGGTGCGGAACTTCGCCTTCATTTCATCGTTGCACTGCAGCTCCACCAACTCCATCTGTAAGGAGGCAGGGGCGTCTTCCACGGGGAAGTCAAAGGGAGCAGTGAAAAGCTTGAAGTCCGCAGCCAGCACCCTGACTCCTGCAAAACGGGAAGCAAATTCCTCACGTAGAGAGTTGACGACACTAACGCAAGTGCCCAGGTCCACATCGTCAGGGGCACATGCAGCAAGGCGAGGAAAATGCACAAACTGACCAGAAGCCAATTGAGCCTCCCACAAGCGCAGTTTAACCTCGAAGGCAGTGATGTGCGCGTACATGTCTGTCACGAGAATGTCTTTGCCTTGCAGCTTTATGTTGAGGGTGTTCAGGTGCGCCGTGATGTCCGTGAGCAGGGCCAGGCGAGCTAGCCACCGCGGATCAGAGAATTGATCAGCGTGGGGAAGGTTCTTCTGACGTAGAAAGGTGGCAATCTCCTGCTGTAGGTCGCACACCCGAGACAGCATGGCCCCACGACTCAGCCAGCGTACCTCACAGAAGTAGAGCAGGTCGTTGTAGTGCACGTTCACCTCGTCCATCAGTGCCTGGAACTGACGATGGTTAAGGCTGCGGGAGAGGATGGAGTTGACGACCTTCACCACGACAGACATGACACCAACGAGGTTGGCAGACTTAGCGCACAGGGACTCTTGGTGGATGATGCAGTGCATCTTGTTAATGGGCTGAGTGTATCCGGCGGCTGCACAGTGACGCACTAGCAGCGAAGCGGCGCCCTTCTTCTCACCAACCATCGCCGGGGCACCGTCGGTCGTCACACACACAAGACGGGAGAGGTCCAGGGAGTGCTGATCAACACACAGAAGCACGGCGTCGCAGATGTCTTTCCCAGTGGTGGTGTCGCGCAGCGGGACAAGCTGGAGGAATTCCTCACACACTTGAAAGTCAGGGGTGACGCCACGGATGAAAACGGACAGCTGGGCCGTGTCCTTTGTGTCGGTGCTCTCATCCAGAGCGAGGGAAAAGGCGACGAAATTTGAGCTGCGTGTTTTGAGTGAGTCGTGCACGTTTTCCGACATATCCTCGATGCGGCGACGAACGGTGCGGGACGAAAGGCTCACGTTCTCAAAGGCGGAACGCTGCTCTGGACAGACGGAGTCCACTACAGCGAGGAGGCATTCCTTGATGAAGTCCCCATCCGCGAATGGCTTCATTCGGCGAGCAAGGATGCGGGAGACTTCATAACTGGCGCGCGTCACCTTTTCGGCCTCAGTATTCTGCTTGCGGAAGAGTGAAGTTTGTTTCTCCAAGTTGCCTGATAGTCTAACCATGGCGTCCTTCCTTTCGGTGGC
The DNA here is from genome assembly GCF_964187855.1 of Myxine glutinosa. NCBI lineage: Eukaryota > Metazoa > Chordata > Myxini > Myxiniformes > Myxinidae > Myxine > Myxine glutinosa. The sequence continues at coordinate 5,480,141 of NC_136271.1, forward strand.
AGACACCGACGCGAAGTTTGACGAGCGGTGCTCTGTCTCCCAGTGGCGGCGCACGTTGTACTCTTTTAGGACAGCCAAAGTCTTCAAGCATATGAGGCACTGGGCCTGTCCAAAGCGCTCGATGAAGAAGTACTTCTCCCACTCAGGGTTGAAGATCCGACGCTCGAGGTCCACTTTCCTCTTCTTAACACGCTGGGTCGCAGACATGATGAGCTGAAAAGGAAGAAAATTAGGTATATCAGCAATGAATAAATGATGTAACAGCAAGCAATCTGGGGCACAAAAAATCTCGGAAGACGAATTGTACAGATGAATGTATTTATTTTGCGCGCACGTGGCCAACGCTGAATATGACACAGTTTCACCGTAAAACTGAAATACAGGAAATGAATCAGTCTGCATACTTTTTTTTTTAAAGAGTTCGTTTTCCTTTTAAACAAAAGTTCGTCAATTTCGTTTTCCTTTTAAACAAAAGTTCGTCAATTTCTTTTTTCTTTTACAAACAGAAAGTTCGTTATATATATTTTTTCTTTACAAATACAAAGTTCGTTATATTTTTATTTTTACAAATAAAAAGGGAGAATAAAATTATTTAAACGCAGCAAATGAAAGATAATAACATGTTCTAACAAACAAACAAAACAAAGCAAATTGAAAGAAAGTGAAAATTGAAATAGGTTTAGAGAACTCTGCATCGCTTACCTCTTTGTTGCAAATTATTTGTCCCAGACACCAACGTTTGTCGCAAGCTGACTGAATCGGAAGGACGTCCGTATCACATGCCGGCTGATTTGAAAAGACCGCCTATCAGCAAGCAGGCGGTGTCTAGGCAAGACAGTTCCCCGTGCGCATGTCTTCCGGAAGAGGACGGTGCTGAAGACAAAATGTCCCTTTCTTGAATTCAGACCGGCTAAATATAAACTCTTACATTTACAAATGATATGAGTTTTACTGGGAGGTCCGCGGGCCGGATTGCAATAATAAAGCCTAGCAGGGTGGCGGGCCGGACGCTAAGCCTTCGCGGGCCGGATGTGGCCCGCGGGCCGGGGGTTGCCCGCCCCTGCTCTAAATGATTTTAACACACTTTACACTACCCGGGGTCTTTCTCCTGCCAAACCATTGGCCCACTTACACTATGGGTTCTAAAAACCAATTCCCATTGACCAATCTGTGGTGCTTCTCAATTTGGGGTCTCACTCCCCCGATTCATCTCCCGGTGCCTTCGCACAATTTCTGGGCTGCGACGTGTAGCTCTCCCAGCAGGTCTACCCACCTGCACACCTCCACCACTGCAGTTGCCACCCGAGCTTACCTAGCTCCTCACCCTAACCTAACTAACTGGGGAAGGCCCTCTCCTGGCTCTGTCACCCCACTGGTGCCCTCTGGCACTGGGCTACCCGGGTCCGTCCTCCGGATCCTCGGGCCCCATCCACAACTACCGGCTCCCAGAGCCCACCTGCGGCCTCACCTGGCCGACATCCTCACAGTGGTGGAGTGCCCAAACCAACTACACACACTAACAGGCTACACGCCCAGCCATTTCCACAACACTAATGCACCCATCCAAAGACCATTCTTTCACCCGCACCACAGATGCCAATATCCAACCACAATTTACCTGTACCCTCTACCTAACACTTACACTACCCGCCCCGGGTATCCGTGATGGGGGTCCACTCTTCCCCCATTCACACCTTCGCACCATCCACTCCACTCCACAATTTCCACCATACTCACTCCACGACCATCCATTCCAATACTCCATACCATTTATTCCATACACCTGTCCTCCATTCACCTGTCGTTGCACACCTGTGCAATCATACCTGGTGCCACCTGCACCCTCCTCCTCTTCCTGGACCATTTGGTCATCACAATACACATCATCATCACTCACTCATACACTGCTCCATACACCTGTTCAGTTGCACACCTGTGCAATCACACCTGTTCAATCCTCACACACACGGCATCATCTCAGCTAACTACTCCCCTCTGAAACTTGCGCTTCCCAGTCGTCCCTTTAAACTATTGCGCTCCCACGTCATTATCATCCACACTAAACTACCTGCGTCCCCACTACAGGTATCAGTCACTAACTAACCTTAACGTCACCTAATGTCATCTTCGCTAGATCCCTACCAATATAACCTAACCCACCCGGGCTAGTTTTCACTGCCATCAACCCCATAAGCTATAGCGCATTTGCCCCACCCTTGTGAGGGATGGTGGATTTGCCATCCCACCACATCGGGGGTCTCTCTATCAATTTTGCTCGTCCAAATTCCAACCAATTCAAAAATTTTCCATTTACTGCCAATTCTACCCACTATTATAAATTTCGTATCAAATCACGATCACTATCACTATCACCATCTACTTATTAGGTCCTCTCGGTGCGCCAATTCACATCTACAGCCCGGCTTCGTACAGCCGAGCAATGAACGCGGGTTCTTTTGTGCCAGCGGCTGGATACGTCCCGCATTCGTGGCAGGGACGGGGGCTTACCCGGGCCGAGATCCCACGCACCACCTCGGCGTGGAGCCATCCAATGTCCCGATCTCGACCTGCCGGCACGTCTCAATAGAAAGTGGTCGCCATGACGACCCTTCCTATCGGGCTGCCCGCTCCGCCTAGTGGAGCCCGGACGTGGCCGTTCCAAGCGAGGCACAGCGTGGATCGCGTACGGCGGTTCTTTCGAAACCGCCGTGGTTCGGATCCCCGCTGGTCCTCGCGGCACGCGAAGCTGCCCGACGCGCACCGAGGGCCCGATTCGGCTATAAGTCGTTCTAACCGCTAAACCGGTTACCGTCGATACTTCACCTGGACGCTTACATGCATACGCTACCCCTTTCTTGCTCATACCTCCAGCTGTTTCCATGCTCCTCGTCGTACCTTCTCTAACACACCCAGGTACACTCATTCCGCTCACCGACTTGGTCACACACCTGACCACCAAACACCTTGGCACACATTCGTCGCTCGCACACCTCACCAACACACCTCCTTGCGCTCCTTCCTCGGTCACCTCCTCTGTGACAACCACCGGTGTGCTCTCACCCGCACACCCAACCACGTGCCTCACTACCAATTCCAGCGTGCATTCCCACTCACGCTCTACCATTCCAGGTGTGCATCCTTGCTCACCTGTCACAACCAACTCACGCTCCTTGTCACTCTCACTACTCTCACCACCACTCTTGACAACGCACTCTTTCCCCATGCACCCGTCCGTTACACACCTTTCTCGCGCACACTCTCCCGTTACATCCTCTGTAACACTCACCACAGGCGTACACTTCCTCGTTACATCCTCTGTAACACTCACCACAGGTGTACACTCTCTTGTTACTTCCTCCGTAACACTCACCACACCGCGCTTCCATGTACCCCCTCGCACACGCGCTTCGACCAACTCACTCTTGACGGCACACTCACTGGTCGGCGCGCACTTTTTCCTCACACACCCCATGGTCGGACATTCTCGCACACCTCTTTTTTCGCACACCTGACCTGTCGCACACTTCACCAACGGCCTCTCACGAACACCCGGATCCAAACCAATCCCCAAGCCGACTGAAGCTTTCCTCACATCATGTACATTTCCGATTATATCACCCCTCACCTTCGTACCTCGTCTCCGCACCTCCTTTGCCACCTGCAAACTTTTTATTTGGTTAGGGAGCATCACATTATGAGTTGAGCACCGACCTTGTACCAATTCCATCACCTCCTCCTGGATTTCTCTTTTAGTTTCTGTCCGTCCCTTCTTAATTTCACTCACCTCTTCTTCCACTTCCTCTAATTTTTGTTTAACCTCTTTTATTTCTCGATGCGTCTCCTCAAGTTCGCCCTCTAAGGCTACCGTGACCGTCTCTATGTGCATCCTCACCTGCCGGTCCTTTGTCTCCATTATTTCTGTCACCTCGTCCACCCTCATTGTCAGTTCCTCCCGTACCATCTGACATTGCCTCTGCGTCGCTATTAATTCGTTTTTAATTTCTTTTTGTGTCGCCTTTAACCCTCCTAGTACCGCAGTGTTCTTTTGAACCTGCTCCACTAACTCCGTCTGTCCCTCTGTCAGCTGTTCCACCTCCTTCGTCAGATCCTCTATGCCCCCCTGTAACCTAGCCGTATTATTCCTCACTTCTTTCTCCATACGCTTCTCACCTCGCTTTACCTCCTCGCGTAGCCCCGAGACCTCCTCACCTACACCTCGTCGTATCTCCTCCTTCATCTCCTCCCTTTCTTTTGTAGATGCCGCCCTCATCTGTCCCAATTCATCCCTCTGAGCATCCAGTTTGGTTTCTACCCCGATTTTTACCTCCTCTATCTGCTCTCCCATTTGTTTAATTTCTCGGGCGGATTGCTCCCCTATCTCCCGCAATTTGTCCTCCATCCTATTTTCTAACCCCATTAACCCATTTTTCACCTCTTTTATCCCGTTGTCTAACCCCTCAAAATTTTTGTCTAACTTCCCAAATTTCTTGTCTAACCCCTCACCAGTACCCCTCGCTTCGTCCCTCATTGCCCCCATTTGGTTTCCCTGAGCCTTAATTTGCTCACTCTGAGCCCTCATTTTTGCCATCATTTCAATCATAAAAAGGCCCCAATCCATCGGCGGTGCTGCCACGGTCACGGGCGTGGCAAAATTTGGTGCCGCTACACCCACGTGCGCGAGGACGCCATTTTGCGCGCCTGATACTCCCTCAACCGCCTCCTCATTGCTCCCCTCCATCTGATCCTGGGTTACTCCTAACCCCTCCTCTAGCTCTCCCACCGGCATCCCGTCGCCTTGACCAGCCATGGCGCGATTTCAAAATTCGGGTTTTTATTTTTGTAAAACACAATCAAATTTCGCCGTTATAATTTCGAGCGCGTTTCACGCGCTCGGGTCCAATCTCACTCCTCGACACCAATTGTTGCTTAATAACACAATTGGTGTTCCAAAATTTAGGCCTAACAAATTTAGTCCCAGGTCCGAATCCCACTCCTGACACCAATTGTTACAGATCGCGGATTAAGATGTTAGTTACCGAGCGGTTTGGTATTGCCGCGACCGTTACAGGATCCCTGACTCACCCGATTCACCCAGAACTTTGGCCGTATCGCACCGCAGCTACTCAATGAGGGGAAAAGACGAAAACGACACAATGTAAAGAGGAAAACGAAGGCCAAGAAAGGTTTGGAAATACGACTGAATTTATTGACTATTTACACACAAGCAAAAAGAAAGCAATCAAGTTTTATTTACAACACATAAGACGCAGGTGACACAGTGCAAATTTTAGCTTACCTACAGACTTAATTAAATACCCAGGGACAGAACAAACAAAACAAACTCACGTATACAAGAAGGATGGAATGGAATGAATGTTGGAAGGAGGAATGGGAAGGTTCAGCTGGGGCAGATGGTTCGGGCTTGATCCCGCACGGGACGTCGGCTGGACCTCGACGGCCACCGATGCCACCGCTATTTGGTCCCTGCGGGGTAACGGGTTGAAGCTGCCTGGTGGAGTCAACGCTGCCTCTCTGGCTCAGCTCAGGGCGCGTCTGCCGTCTCTGGCGCAACTGCTGGTAATGGCCCTTGGCACCTTCTCTCTCTTGGCCCTGGTGTCTCCTCACCATTGACAACTCAACGCAACCAACGCAACCACTGACCCTCCTCTGGCAACCGACTCAGACCAACTCTCAGTGCATCTCTTCCGGGAACACCCCCGCCGTGGGTTATATAGGCCCCGCCCCTCAACCTTTGCGAACCTCCCCCAAACGTTCTCTCCCCGCCCTCTCAAGCCAAACCCCTTGTTCATGGTTGGTCGAGTGGGGCTGGATCACTCCTCCCCTCTCTGACGAGGTGGGGACCCGCCTTCCTTCCCCCAACCCTGCCTCGTGGTCAATGGCGGATGAAGGGAAAACCGCCCAACATGCAGTTGGCAATGCGAATTGCAATTGACGGAAAGGGGGGAATGGAAGTGTTGGGAGTGGGAATGAAGGGAATCTATCTCTTTCACTGGTGCAATGGAGTATTTCAATTAATGGGAGACACAGCCTTACACTAATACACATAATAAGGATATAACTGTCAACAAAGATATATCGTGTCCTGCATGTATGTTTTATGGACTAACTACGGGAACGCCCTTTGACCTTTATACAACCACAAACGGAGGGAGGAGGGGTGATATTTTACAACAACCTTTTACAACATTTTACCACAACAATAAATAAAAAATACATTCTCATATCCACAACAGTATTTTTAACTCGAAGGTCACAAGAAACTCATTTTGCAATAAATGTTCGTTTCCCATTAATCGTACACTTTCTAAAATCAAATCTCACCCCTCCCCTCCAAATCTTCCAAAGAAACTTTCCTCCTCCTAGACCCCTCCCCTCCAAATCTTCCCCATCACCCCTCCCCTCCAAATCTTCCCCATCACCCATCCCTTTCAAATCTTCCCCCTTTCCCCTCCCCTCCTAATCCTCCCCATCACCCATCCCTTTCAAATCTCCCCCCTTGCCCCCTCCCTCCTAAACTACCCCCTCACCCCTCCCCTCCAAGACTCCCCCTTGCCCCTCCCCTCCTAGACTCCCCCCTCACCCCTCCCCTTCAAATCTCCCCACCCTCATTTCTTCTCAATTTCCCCCCTCTCAATCCCCCTCCTCAAAGCGTCCTCCCCGCTTCTTCCCCCTTCCAACTCTCACCTCCATCTCCCCCAACCTTCTGCCTCGCTCTTCCCCCTCCTCAAATAACACCTCATTGTGCCTCACCCAATCACCATCAAACCTTTTGTCCGCCCCATCCTTCCCTTTCTCCGAGCTATTCTGAAATCTCTGACACACCTTCAACAGCTCTCCCTACCTCTTCCACCTCTTCCACATCTTACCCTACCCCTCCTCCCCCCTGTTCTGTATCCGATGCTCCCCCTTCCTCTTCATTAACGGTATGGACCTCAAACATCCGGGGCCTTCGTTCAAACTTAACTGATCTCTCCATACAGGTTGCTTCTGTCAAACCAGACGTGATCTGCTTAACAGAAACTTTCCTCCTTCATGATGTCTCTGATTCCTTAGTATCTCTCCCGGGTTACTCCCTCCTCCGGTATGATAGACCTGAGCCTCGTCCTGGAGGTGGGGTTGCTATCTTTATAAAAAACTATCTTCCTCACTCGCCCTGCACTGCACTCTCTCCACCTCACCCCCAGGAATACCTCTGGCTACGGCTTCCCCTTCGCTCCCACCTCTTGTTCATATGTGTGTTGTACCGTCCACCAAACAGTGATGACTCCATCTACATCCCGCTGTCTGATAATATGGACCAACTTCTATCTACTCATCCCAACTCTCTCTTCCTCATATGTGGTGATTTCAACTGTCATCATGCCAGTTGGCTGGGTGTGGGTACCTCTCTCACCAGCCATGGCTCCTCAGCAAAGGACGTCTGCGACTCACTGGGACTGACACAATCTGTCAATTTTCCGACCCGGATCTCAGTCAACGGAGCATCTTCTCTTCTGGACTTGGTTATGACTAACTTCCCTGAAAATGTCTGCTGCTCTTTTTCTGCTCCAATTGGCTCATCTGATCATGTGCTTGTTAAAGTGGACATCTCTCTGACCATTCTCAGGGAGCCTGCTCAGCGTCGACGAGTCTGGCATTTCACTCAGGCCAACTGGCACAGTCTTCAAGCAGCCATCAATCATCTGGACTGGTCTCCCATCTCTACCACATCTGACATCAACTCATCCTGGGAATTCTTCCAAAGTAAATTGCTCTCTCTCATGCACAGATTTATCCCATCTCGTCTTCAGTTGTCATACCCTTCCTCCCGTCCATGGAACACAGAGTCTTGTGGTGAGGCTGTTGCCCAGAAACAACTTGCCTTCGTCTCCTGGAAAGCAAATCCAACGGAAGGAAATCTCATTTCCTTTCACAAAGCCCGAAACAAGTGTGTGTCCACCCTCAGGAGAGCCAGGAAACAATATCTCTCCGTTCTCAAGACCGAACTGTCTTATCTGTCTCCCTCTTCCAAATCCTGGTGGCATCTGGTCAAATCCGTTTCTGGTGTTTGTTCCCCCTCCATCCCCTCCCTTACCTCAAATGGCTACACAGCTGACTCCGCACGTGAAAAAGCTGAATGCCTCAACTCTGTGTTTGCCTCTAAATCTTGTGTCCCAAACCCATCCCTCTCTGTACCCACCATACCCAGTCGTACCCAGCTGCTCCTGGACTCCGTGTCCATTCCTCCTGACAAGGTGGAAAAGTTTCTGTCAACCCTCGACTCTGATTCTGCAACTGGACCCGACGGCATCAGCCCACGGGTCCTAAAATCCTGCTCTGCCGCTCTATCTCACCCTCTCTCTGTTCTCTTCACCCTCTCTTTTGCTCAAGGTCAACTGCCATCTGCTTGGAAATCAGCCAACATCACCGCCTTGCACAAAAAAGGTGCAAAAACAGATCCTAGCAACTAAAGACCAATCAGCCTTCTCCCAATTTATCAGCAAAGTCATGGAATCCATCATTGCTTCGGATATGAAATCTTTCCTCTTCTCCAATGGCTTGATCTCTGATCATCAATTTGGTTTCAGACCAGACCACTCTACTCTGGACATGCTGCTTCTGCTGTCTCAACAATGGATGGAGGTCCTCAATGCCAAACAGGAAATTAGAGCTGTCTCCCTCGACATATCACGTGCCTTCGATACGGTCTGGCACCCCGCTCTGCTCACCAAATTCTCCTCCTTTGGTATCCATGGAAATCTCCACGCATGGCTGGTGGACTTCCTCTCTAGTCGTCGTCAACGTGTGGCCCTGAATGGGTTTCTCTCATCTCCTCTTCCTGTTCAGGCTGGAGTTCCCCAAGGCAGTGTTCTGGGCCCTGTGCTTTTTCTGGTCTTCATCAATGATCTCTCTGACTCTCTTGAAAATCCTCTCTATCTCTTTGCTGATGACTCCACTCTCTGCCGCTCCATTCCTCTTCCCTCAGATCGGCAGTCTGCAGCCTCCTCACTCTCTGAAGACTTGGACAAAATCACAGACTGGTCAAACAAGTGGAACATGTCTTTCAATCCTGACAAATCTCACACTCTTACTATGACTCTCCGAAAAGATCGACTGGACAACCCTCCCATCTACTTTCTCAACAATCCTCTCCAAGTAGTTCTGTCGCTCAAGCTTTTGGGTCTCACTATCTGCCATGATCTTTCTTGGGAAAACCACATTTCCAAGCTGGCCTCCAAAGCCAGTCGCCGACTGGGCATCCTTCGTCGTGCGAAGTCCTTCCTCGGCACACCTGAGCTCCTTATCACATACAAGGCTTTCATCCGCAGCTCAATGGAATACTGTTCTCCCCTATGGGCCGGTGCTCCTGCCTCACACCTAGCTCGGCTTCACGCTGTCGAAACCAAAGCTTTCAGAATTATTGGAATCTCCCGCGATGAAGCTATCTCTGAGGGCCTTTCACTCACCCACCGCAGGCAGGTAGGTGGTCTTTCTGTCTTCTACCGACTCCTCTCCGGCCTTGCACCCCCCAGCTCTCTCTGTGCTCTGTCCCCCAAATATTCCTACAGGTCGCACAAGATCTGCCAGCAACCCTCTGATGGTTAAACTGCCGAAATCTCGGCTCTCTGCTCACCTTCACTCTTTCATTCCTCTTTTCTCCCGCCTCTGGAACAAACTCCCTCACTCCCTTCAATCCCACTCCTCCCTCCAGGTCTTTAAAACAGCTGTTCACCACCATCTCTTATCTTCCCCCATCCAAAACCTTGATCTTTTCTACCCCCGCTAATTCACCCCAGATCCACCTTGTTTGAAATTCCAACTTCTTTGCTGGAAGTCCTGGCAGTGTCCATATGTGTTATACCTCTCCCACCCCCCTTCCCATGCCCCCCCCCGCAAAGCCCTCGCCCTCTCTCAGATCTCTCGATGTCTCCATGTCTCTCGGTCCCTGCTCTCAAATGTTGTGTTTGTGTCCTTCCCCCTCTCTCCCCATCTTGTCTACCGCTCCCCATGTTATATGTTTTATGTGTCGGTTTGTCTTTCTGTGTGATTAATGTTCGCTCTTTCACGAGCCTCGATCTTGTATACAAAAAAAAAAGAAAAAAATGAGCAGATTCATGTTTAATGACTTGTCATTCTCTGAACGTTTCAATAAGCGACTTATGAGCACATTCATGTTAAAATGTCGTCATTCTCTGAACGTTTCAATAAGCGACTTATGAGCAGATTCATGTTAAATGTCTTGTCATTCCCTGAACGTTTCAATAAGCGACTTATGAGCAGATTCATGCTAAATGGCTTGTCATTCTCTGAACGTTTCAATAAACAACTTATGAGCAGATTCATGTTTAATGTCTTGTCATTCTCTGAACGTTTCAATAAGCGACTTATGAGCACATTCATGTTAAATGTCTTGTCATTCTCTGAACGTTTCAATAAACGACTTATGAGCAGATTCATGTTTAATGTCTTGTCATTCTCTGAACGTTTCAATAAGCGACTTATGAGCACATTCATGTTAAATGTCTTGTCATTCTCTGAACGTTTCAATAAGCGACTTATGAGCACATTCATGTTAAATGCCTTGTTGTTATTCTCTGAACGTTTCAATAACCGACTTATGAGCAGATTCATGTGATTTGTCATGTAAGCGATTCACGATATTTCAATATCCGATAAATTTTACAAATAGGGACTAATATTACTCTAGATATACACAGATTGTATTAAATTGTACATAATCATGCCCTCTATGAATATTGTCCTGTCTGTGGCTGATGAAGACCAGCCTCAGACAAATAACCGAAACGAGCTTAAACTCCGAGGTGTACTCCGAACCTTGGCGGGATTATCTTTGGCCCGTGTGGGAAGGCCCGAGGCTTATCTAATCGGGAACACACGCAGGGGTTATCCGAACCCACAAACGAAGAAACGAATATACAGGCACAAAGAAATGCAATAAATAATGGGTTGAATAAAAGTAAATGCAAATAACAATGAAAGGTAAAAACTAATATCCTAATGCGAGACTTCTCTGCAACTCATGCACAGACAAGGGGGGGGGGGGGGGGGGGGGGAATAAAGAAAATAATGATGTTTCGTTCCAAGCCGGCCGGCACTTAGCTTTGCGTGCCCATATGGCTGGTAAGGCTTGCTGGTCGTCACCTTGAACCACCGCGTGGGAAACGCACAAGATGGCGCAGAATCATGCACACAAGCCAAAGATGCGCCACCCCCCCCCACCCCCATGACCAAGCCAGAACAACAAGGAAAATGCGAACACAGCCGTTCTCTTGAAAGCCAGCACATAAGGGAAATGTGACCGCCTCCAACAAATGTCAGGACCAAGAGATCAAAAGTGGTGAGACTGCGTCTTTTCCCTCAGCTCTCGAATGTCCCACGCTCACGTCACACTCTGTCCAATTACCGAGCTCTACTCAATCATCCCGACGTTGGCGGTCGTGAGGCGGGATTTACGTGTCGATCGGCAAATGTGCTGGGTGTTGGTTAGCCCTGACGGCCTTGTGAGCCAATGAGTCCATTTGTTATAGTTGTTGTTTGGTGGGCTTTTTAGTTGTAATAAAGACGGAGGGAGGATCACAGGGGTAAATTACACACTGGGGAATTAACCTTTAAGCCCGAGAATTACTTAACACAAAGCCACGCCCCTCATGGCAAATGCTCTTAACTGGACAGACGGCCTACTTATGTACATCGAGATGGCTTCACACAGCATACAGAGCATTCTAAACCTCCACGATTCTATATTGATTAAGGTATTTCATTGTTTACTCCCCAAAAACGTAACAATATAAACCCATGTATTATGATAATCTAGTTTTCAACCCTTCAGGAAATGATGAACTCCTTTTTTGCCAAAATGTTGTTTCGGTTTAGATTTTGAAATCTTGTAAAATTGCCCAAAGCTTCCGAGAATAAAGTCTCATGGAGGAGTTTGATGAATTTAAATTATCCCCACATGTTACCCTATATGAGAAATCACAAAAAAAAGGATTATTTATAACCAGCAAACTCCAGGTTAGACAAATGTAATGTTTATTGACCCCCTATTGTTTCATCATACCGAACAAATCAAACGTCATGTGTGCGAAGTTGAAAATGCTGTGTTTACCATTTTATTGTGACCAAACCAATGAACCATTTCCCATCTATCACTGAGTAACCATTTGGGATATTTATAGTACAGTCGGACTCCGCTATTCGCGGGGGAAACGTTCCTGGAAAATCCGCGAATAGCAAAACCCACGAATAGATAGCGGGGCATTGTTTCAATGGAAAAAGGGGGGATAGGTTCCCGAGTCGCGCAAATCCACGAATAGAGAGGAACAAACTGCGAATGGCGAGGCAAAATCCGTGAATGGTGACGCAAAGCTCAAGAATGTCGACGATAATCCGCAAAGGTCGATGAAAGTCCTGGAAATGGCGAGGCAAAATCCGTGGATGGTGACGCAAAGCTCAAGAATGTCGACGATAATCCGCAAAGGTCGATGAAAGTCCTGGAAATGGCGATGCAAAACCCGCGAATGTGGATGAAAATCCGCGAATGTGGATGAAAATCCACGAAGGTCGATGAAAATCCTGTGAATGTATGCTGCGGCATCTATCTATAATTCCACTAATCTCTGTCTGTGTGTGTGTGTGTGTGTGTGTATGCGACCGCTGTTTCTCGACAACTACCGGTCCGATATACTTGAAACTTGCCAGGTATATTGCTGGGGACCCGAGGATGTGCCTTTTCAAGGTTTCATATTAATCGGACAAGTAGTTACCGCGCTATGTCCAAAAAACGATTCAACCAATCAGAGAGCAGCGAGTTATCACGTGTGCCGAACGTGGCGAACAGACTCTGCCTCGGACGGCACATTTGAGAGCGTATTCATTTATTTCACGTTGGCAAACTATGTTGGCGTTAAACTATGTTTTAAAACTAATTAAAACTACTTTGCGATTCATCGTAACTGCGATTCGTAACTGCCGTTCGCTTTGGCTTTGCGAATGGACCAAACCATTTCATGTAAATAGAGGGGGGGGGGATTGTCACCGTACTTGCAAGCCGTTCGCTTTGGACCAAACCATTTCATGTAAATAGAGGGGGGGGATATAATTTTAGATATAGATATAGTACGGGCATGCCCTAGTTGTTTCAATGGGGAAAAGGGGGAAGCGTTAAAGGATCCTGGCGGTTCCTGATTCATAGAGGAAAATTTTGAAAGTTGAAAATGTTTTCGACCGCAAATGCACATGTTTACAGTTTCAAAAACTAGATGTCATTCTTCGAATTACAACCCTGCGCAGTCAATTTATATTCTCTAATATAATTGTTGCATAGATCACGCTCAATACATTTCAAACTGATCAGACTAAGCGTTGTCCCTGTCGAATTATGACATCATAATTATGGCACCAATGACGTCATTGTCAACACCTATTCCCCATATGGAGTTCTTTACAATGAGCCATGTTTCAATTTTTTCCATGCAGTGGTTTTGGAGATATAGAGGTGCAACATTTTTCGGTTTTTCCAAGATGGCACCTGCACCACAATTACATATGACGTCATAATTATCATTAAAATATTCCACAGGAGGAGGCATTTCAGGTTAGACAAATGTGAAAATATGGTGAAATATGGTGAAAATTTCGTGCCCATCAGACCAACAGTTGCTGAGAAAAAAAAATTCACAATGATCGGTTAAGTGTTGTACTTGTCGAATTATGACGTGTGAATTTCAATTGGAGTTTTGGAGCAAAAACTCCAAAACTCCAAAGCCCGCTTGGAGTTTGCAAAAAAGCACCTAAAGGACTCTCAGACTGTGAGAAACAAGATTCTGTGGGCTTCCATGTGTCTTTCACTGAGGCGAGGCTTCCGTCTGGCCACTCTGCCATAAAGCCCAGATCGGTGGAGTGTTGCAGTGATGGTTGTCCTTCTGGAAGTTTCTCCCATATCCACACAGGATCACTGGAGCTCAGCCAGAGTGACCATCGGGTTCTTGGTCACCTCTCTTACCAAGGCCCTTCTCCCCCGATTGCTCAGTTTGGCCGGGCGCCCAGCTCTAGGAAGAGTCCTGGTTGTTCCAAACTTCTTCCATTTAAGAATTATGGAGGCCACTGTGCTCTTGGGAACCTTCAATGGAGCAGAGATTTTTTTGTAGGCTTCCCCAGATCTGTTCCTCGACACAAACGGAAGAAAATTGAGGATTTTAGAAATATGACAAAGTTGGTGACCTTTGGCCTATGTTGACCGATTGACCTTTTGACCCCCAAAACAATAGGGTTTTTTTTACTTATGACCATCTCTCCCATTTGGTGAAATTTCGTGATGATTGGTTGAAAATTGTGACCTGCAGGTGATTCACAGACAGACAGAGACAGACAAACAGACAGAACTAGCCCGCCACTCAGTAGCGCGCATACTCCCGCCGTGGGTGGCCGCTGCTGGGCCCTATCTTCCAATGGTAAAAAAATCCTTCAAAAAATTCCTGGATCCGGAATAATATTATGTCGGTGGGGTAGCAATATGTAGAGCCAGATAGATCTGTGTAGGTAGGTATTTGTCTGTCGCGGTAAGGAATCTACCCTGTAATAAGTCCTGTGTGTAGGCGTTTTGTCGGTTAAGAGTATACCTGTGAGCATACGAGGATGTTCGAGTGATAAGTAGCATAGGGATTAAAGAGTAGCGCCCCTGTGTGTCACACCTGGTAGCTAAACCTTTGTCCCTTATGGCAATGCACACCAACATAGACATGTAGTTAGGTCCCTAGTGCAACACTAAATAATTCCCTTCCCTGACATGACTTTGAAAGACGAACATGCAAGGAAACCAAGCCGGGGCACCGCCGATGATGGCGGCCGCCAATTACACCTCCGACAGGCCTAGCCACATCGAGTGCCACGCGCTATGACCACGGAACAGGGAACGAGTAAAGGGGCAGTGCGGTAGGCACAGACCTCCAGCCGGTGAAGGGCACTGATTGGGTGGCGTGCCAGGGCTGACGTCACCACCGCGGGAAGGTTATTTAAGGGCGCGCCGAAGGACATTTTCTCTCTTGCGGCTCTTGCTCTCGCAGATTCCTGGCCCTGGCAGTCCCGGTGCGATCTCGAGTGGAGAGTCCTGTCCCTGGTTGTGTAGGCTCGCAGTCTTGGCCCTGGTTGAGTTGGCTTGAGAGTTGGCTTATCGATCGTGTGTGAAGATCGACCTCGTGGTGCTTGGAGCGGTGCTTATGCAGGAGCGAGGCTCAGTGCTGTGAACGGGTTTAGCGACGCGTGTGGAGGATTCCTCCACGCCGGAGATTGAAGACGAGGGACAGATAAGGCCAACCTCCATTACACTTTACACGACGAGACAATTATTTTCCTTTAATCCATTCCTGTGTCTGTTGTTGGGTCTGGTGTGCGGGATCCCGCTTTAGGACATTTTATTACCGGCGCGTATTTTCCTGTCCTTGCTTTTATGTGTAATAAACCCTTGTATTATTTTCCATCCCCTGTTAAACCTGTGCCCGGTTGAATTAATTTCCCTGCAGGATCGAAGCTGCCGTCGTTTCACCAAGGTAAGTGCTTTTACCGCAGCCTTCCATTTTCCTTCTTCCTCCTGCGCGACCATAGTAAAATCCGTATTGGTTGTTGCCTCCGAATAAATCCGTTCAGGCCTATCCGCAGTCTCTGGTGTTAACCGGAGTCGCACGACAATATCCTGAGCTTCACCAAAAACTAATCAATTCTTCCTTATCCCAAGGGCAATCATCCCACCAACTTTCATCCAAATCCGTTCAGAACTTTTCCAGATATCTTGTTCACAAACACACACACAAACACACACACACACACACACACACACACACACACACACACACACACACACACACACACACACACACACACACACACACACACACACACACACACACGATCGAATGCATTACTCCCTCGCGGGAGTAATAACGCACAAGACCAAACAATATACTTGAAAAATCTTCAATTTTCACAAGTAACAAATAGACAGACAGATATGGGTGAAATCATAACCTCCACCTTCAGTATGGTGTAACACACCTCCCCCCCCCCCCCCCTTTCCAAAATTCAAGGATGCAATACATGAGCAATATATATGTATATGTCGCTGTCATGCAAAACCTTTATTGCAAAGCACACGTCACATGACTGTCAAATGATCCTTACATATACATGTGCCTTCAGTGCTACGTACGAGTACGTATTTACCTTAAACACGCACGAGGCCCACGCATGAACCTGGGGTGGCCTGACAAGCCAACAAACCCGAGTGGAGCTTTTTCTTGTTTTTTTAATCAACACCAACCCTCACACCAGCGCAACCAATCACAAATCGAACGAAGCGATAACAGTTCAACCGGCAATATACAACACCTAAAGGTCGGGAGATAACAAATGGTCTTTAAAAGGTTCTCATTGACTTGATCTAAATCTACAACAAAGTCCATAAAAGCGAAACACCAAGAGGGAAGGTACTTACTGAAACAGCAGGTAAATGCATCACACACCGAGTTTGATTGTCTTGAGGAAGATGTACAGGTAGCCCATGGGAGTTAAACTATTTTCAGTTTTTGAATTTGCAGAATCACGCACGTGCGCGCACACACACACACACACACACACACACACACACACACACACACACACACACACACACACACACACACACACACACACACCATACACACACACCGCCACACAACACACACAATACACACACCATACACAACACACACACCATACACACATAATACATGCACATTCACACACACACACACCATACACAACACACACACCATACACACATAATACATGCACATTCACACACACACACACCATACACAACACACACACCATACACACATAATACATGCACATTCACACACACACACACACCATACACAACACACACCGCCACACAACACACACACCGCCACACAACACACACACACCGCCACACCCACACACCATACACAACACACACCGCCACACCCACACACCATACACAACACATACACCATACACACAACACACACACACACCGCCACACAACACACACCATACACACACACCGCCACACAACACACACACAATACACACACCATACACGACACACACACCATACACACATAATACATGCACATTCACACACACACACACACCATACACAACACACACCGCCACACAACACACACACCGCCACACAACACACACACACACACACACCGCCACACCCACACACAACACACACCATACACACACACCGCCACACAACACACACAATACACACACCATACACAACACACACACCATACACACATAATACATGCACATTCACACACACACACACCATACACAACACACACCGCCACACAACACACACACCGCCACACAACACACACACACCGCCACACCCACACACCATACACAACACACACCGCGACACCCACACACCATACACAACACATACACACTCACCGCCACACAACACACACACACACACACCGCCACACCCACACACAACACACACCATACACACACACCGCCACACAACACACACACCATACATGCACATTCACACACACACACACCATACACAACACACACACACACACCATACACAACACACACACCATACACACACACACACCATACACAACACACCATACACAACACACACACACACACACAACACACCATACACAACACCATACACAACACGCCATACACAACACACACACCATACACAACACACACACCATACACAACACACACACCATACACAACACACCATACACAACACACCATACACAACACACACCATACACAACACACACCATACACAACACACACCATACACAACACACACACACACAACACACACACACAGACACACAACACACACACAATACACAGACACACAACACACAGACACACAACACACACACAACACACACAAACACACACACACACACACACACACACACACACACACACACACACACACACAAGAGTTCCTCGAGATAGTTCCACTTGCATGTGTGTACTTTAGTATGCCGTACTTTACAGGTGAGTCATTTTCATTCCGTACAAGGGAACCGGATACTCTGTACAAACGATCCATAAAGGTATGACATTATTTAATTTTTATGTTGCTTTTATTTACATTTTAATACCTCTGTCAAAATTTGCTTCATAACTACTGTGCATATCATTAGATCACTAAACATATTACGTATGCAAAATGGCAGCAATTTGACAATCTCTATTTCCCCACCCCCACCCTCATCTACCTGCGTACCCGATTCAAAAACACCTTTTCTCCTCTATTTATTTACCCTTTTATACCCCTCCACCCCAACCCCATAGCTTGCTCCTTCTTTCTCCTTTTCCCCAAATTCGTTTTTCCTGATTTACTCCCTTGCACTTCCAACTCACTTTCTTGCAAATACAATAGGTATAGTATTCGCCATAAAGAACAAGTGAAACCATTAAACAAGCAACTGTAACACTGAATACACCTACAGATTGGGTTGCCTTGTTTCAACACGCAAGATTGAGGCTCATGGAAGAGCAAGGTGACACAGGGTAAATGTATCAAGCGAAGCAATGAACAAACATGAAAGGAGGGAAGAGAGAGAGAAGAGAGGATAAGATAAACACAGCGAGAGAGAAGAGAAGAGAAGAGAAGAGAAGGGAGAGGAGGGAGAGGAGGGAGGGAGAGAGAAAGACAGGGAGAGAGAGGGCGAGACAGAGAGGGGAGAGGGGGAGACAGAGAGGGGAGAGGGGGAGACAGGGGGAGACAGGGAGAGGAGGAGAGAGAGAAAGAGAGAGGGGAGACGGAGAGGGGGAGACAGAGATAGAGAGGAGAGAGAGAGAAAGAGAGAGGGGAGACGGAGAGGGGAGACAGAGAGAGGAGGAGAGAGAGAAAGAGAGAGGGGAGACGGAGAGGGGGAGACAGAGATAGAGAGGAGAGAGAGAGAAAGAGAGAGGGGAGACGGAGAGGGGGAGACGGAGAGAGGAGGAGAGAGGGGAGACGGAGAGGGGGAGACGGAGAGAGGAGGAGAGAGGAGGAGAGAGAGAGATAGAGAGAGGGGGAGACAGGGGAAGACAGAGAGGGGAGGGGACAGAGAGAGAGGGGAGGGGAGAGGGGAGAGGGGGAGACAGGGGGAGAGAAGATGAGGCAAACACAGTGAGGGAGAGGATCGGGTTTAGTCCTTTTTTAGTTTCATTATAAATCTTTATACAATTTAGAGTTTGTAAATCCTTCTAAAAATTATATTTCAAACCCGAATTTATTTCCACATTGAAAACATCCAAAGGTTTATGTGGAAATGTTCATGTGCAATTTTCAAAACTTCTAACAAACATTTTCAGAACGAATGGTGCTGCTGCTGATTAAGTGAGTTTGAACGACGGTCTGCCTCTTACACCTCCCGCAAATTAATTTAGCGTTATTGTTACTATTGTTATTATTATTGTTATTATTATTATGGTTATTCAAGGACAAGGCTTTCCAGTCGTCTTTTGCCCAAATTCTTCGTGGACTTTCCAAACAGGAAGATCCATCAATGAGGACAGAAATCCTGCATACGACTTCCGGCCCATGACACCGGGTCAAGCAGGTGTTTCTACCTTCCGTGTCGGCCCGGACACGGTCAGCCATCTTTACACATGGGCAGGTTAACAAAGGTGAAGACGTTGTACTCGATGAGCACGGAGAAGGAAACGAAGATGACGTACAGGACGATGCACCCCATTCCCAACTTCTTGTCCAGTTTCCACTTGTTCACGTGGATTCCCAGCACCTGCGGGATGTTCATGATCATCGACTCAACACGAGGGAACTCAACGGTCATTTTTACATTTTCCAAACAAAGTTATTATTTTCACCTTCAGCCTCTTCTATTAATATTTGCACATTCGGGGGAAAAAATACATTAAAACGATTTAATTAACATTTTAAAAATTAATTCGACAATCAATGATCATGTTCACTTAAGTGTGCAACCGAACTTACACCGCTTAATGAAGCATGTGCTGGAAGGAGGGCCTGGACTAGTCGAGAGGTACCCACACTCACCTTGAGCTCCTTAGCCTGGGTTCGAACCCCGACCCAGATGTAAACTTCCATCCTGGTGATTCAGAGGCAGGGCCCATTCGTCAGTGTGCGTACCGTCGGATGGACGTTAAACTCGGCGACTCGTCTGTCTGCTTCCTTCCTGAGTTACTCAGTGAGTTATGGTGTCTGAGTGAGTTAACTTCCTGAGTGAGTTCCTTACTGAGTGAGTTCCTTCCTTCCTGAGTGAGTTCATTCCTTCCAGAGTTCCTTCCTTCCTTCATCCTTCCTGAGTGAGTTCCTTCCTTCCTGAGTGAGTTCCTTCCTTCCTGAGTGAGTTCCTTCCTTCCTGAGTGAGTTCCTTCCTTCCTGAGTGAGTTCCTTCCTTCCTGAGTGTTCATTCCTTCCTGAGTGAGTTAACTTCCTGAGTGAGTTCCTTCCTGAGTGAGTTAACTTCCTGAGTGAGTTCCTTCCTTCCAGAGTGAGTTAACTTCCTGAGTGAGTTCCTTCCTTCCTGAGTGAGTTAACTTCCTGAGTGAGTTCCTTCCTTCCTGAGTGTTCATTCCTTCCTGAGTGAGTTAACTTCCTGAGTGAGTTCCTTCCTGAGTGAGTTAACTTCCTGAGTGAGTTCCTTCCTTCCAGAGTGAGTTAACTTCCTGAGTGAGTTCCTTCCTTCCAGAGTGAGTTAACTTCCTGAGTGAGTTCCTTCCTTCCTGAGTGAGTTAACTTCCTGAGTGAGTACCTTCCTTCGTTCCTTCTTTCCTGAGTGAGTTCCTTCCTTCCTGAGTGAGTTAAATTCCAAAGTGAGTTCCTTCCTTCCTGAGTGAGTACCTTCCTTCGTTCCTTTTTTCCTGAGTGAGTTCCTTCCTTCCTGAGTGAGTTAAATTCCAAAGTGAGTTCCTTCCTTCCTGAGTGAGTACCTTCCTTCGTTCCTTCTTTCCTGAGTGAGTTCCTTCCTTCCTGAGTGAGTTAACTTCCTCATCAGTTCCTTCCTTCCTGAGTGAGTTAATTCCTTCCTCAGTGAGTTCATTCCTTCCTGACTGAGTTAATTCCTTCCTGAGTGAGTTCCTTCCTTCCTGAGTGATTTTTTTTTTTTTTTGTATACTGAATCGAGGCTCGTGAGAGAGCTAACATTTATTTCACAAACAAATCAACCAGACAAACAAAATATATAAAAAGAGGGAGCGGAAGACAACATGGGGAGAGGAGGGGAAGCACACAAACACAACACCTGAGAGCAGGGAGATGTGTGGGAGGGAGAGGGCCTGGGGGGAGGGAGGCATGGGAAGGGGGGGCGGGGAGATGTGTGGGAGGGAGAGGGCCTGGGGGAAGGAGGCATGGGAAGGGGGGGCGGGGAGATGTGTAAAACACAAGGAGATCAAGGACTTCCAGGACAGAAGTTGGTATTTCAAAAAAGTGTAGGATTTGGGGTTAAATTAGTGGGGGTAGAAAAGATCAAGGTTTTGGATGGGGGAAGATAAGAGATGGTGGTGAACAGCTGTTTTAAAGACCTGGAGGGTGCAGTGGGATTGAAGAGAGTGAGGGAGTTTGTTCAAGAGGCAGGAGAAAAGAGGAATGAAGGAGTGAAGGTGAGCAGAGAGTCTTGATTTTGGCAGTTTAACCATAAGAGGGTTGCAGGCAGATCCTGTGCGACCTGTAGGAATATTTGGGGGACAGAGCCCAGAGAGAGCTGGGGGGGCAAGGCCAGAGAGGAGTCGGTAGAAGACGGAAAGACCACCAACCTGCCTGCGGTGAGTGAGTGAGAGGCCCTTGGAGTTAGCTTCATCGCGGGAGATTCCAATGATTCTGAATGCTTTGGTTTCAACAGCGTGAAGACGAGCTAGGTGTGAGGCAGGAGCACCAGCCCAGAGGGGAGAGCAGTATTCCATTGAGCTGCGGATGAAAGCCTTGTATGTGGTGAGGAGCTCAGGTGTGCCAAGGAAGGACTTCGCACGATGGAGGATGCCCAGTCGGCAACTGGCTTTGGAGGCCAGATTTGAAATGTGGTTTTTCCAAGAAAGATAATGGCAGATAGTGAGACCCAAAAGCTTGAGTGACAGAACTTCTTGGAGAGGATTATTCAGAAAGTGGATGGGAGGGTTGTCCAGTCGGTCTTTTCGGAGAGACATCGTAAGAGTGTGAGATTTGTCAGGATTGAAAGACATGTTCCACTTGTTTGCCCAGTCTGTGATTTTGACCAGGTCTGCAGAGAGTGAGGAGGCTGCAGACTGCCGATCTGAGGGATGAGCAATGGAGCGACAGAGATTAGAGTCGTCAGCAAAGAGATAGAGAGGATTTTCAAGAGAGTCAGAGAGATCATTGATGAAGACCAGAAAAAGCACAGGGCCCAGGACACTGCCTTGGGGAACTCCAGCCTGAACGGGAAGAGGAGATGAGAGAAACCCATTCAGGGCCACACTTTGACTACGACTAGAGAGGAAGTCCGCCAGCCATGCGTGGAGATTTCCGTGGATACCAAAGGAGGAGAGTTTGGTGAGCAGAGCGGGGTGCCAGACCATATCGAAGGCACGTGATATGTCAAGGGAGACAGCTCTAATTTCCTGTTTGGCATTGAGGACCTCCATCCATTGTTGAGAAAGCAGAAGCAGCATGTCCAGAGTAGAGTGACCAGGTCTGAAACCAAATTGATGGTCAGAGATCAAGCCATTGGAGAAGAGGAAAGATTTCATATCTGAAGCAATGATGGATTCCATGACTTTGCTGATAATTGGGAGAAGGCTGATTGGTCTGTAGTTGCTAGGATCTGTTTTTGCACCTTTTTTGTGCAAAGCGGTGATGTTGGCTGAGTTCCAAGCAGATGGCAGATGACCTTGAGCAAAAGAGAGGGTGAAGAGAACAGAGAGAGGGAGTGAAAGAGCGGAAGAACATGATTTTAGGACCCGTGGCTGATGCCGTCAGGTCCAGTTACAGAATCAGAGTCGAGGGTTGACAGAAACTTTTCCACCTTGTCAGGAGGAAAGGACACAGAGTCCAGGAGCAGCTGGGTACGACTGGGTACGGTGGGTACAGAGAGGGATGGGTTTGGGACACAAGATTTAGAGGCAAACACAGAGTTGAGGCATTCAGCTTTTTCATGTGCGGAGTCAGCCGTGTAGCCGTTTGAGGTGAGGGAGGGGATGGAGGGGGAACAAACACCAGAAACAGATTTGACCAGACGCCACCAGGATTTGGAAGAGGGAGACAGATAAGAGAGTTCGGTCCTGAGAACGGAGAGATATAGTTTCCTGGCTCTCCTGAGGGTGGACACACACTTGTTTTGGGCTTTGTGAAACGAAATGAGATTTCCTTCCATTGGATTGGCTTTCCAGGAGACGAAAGCAAGTTGTTTCTGGGCAACAGCCTCACCACAAGATTCCGTGTACCATGGACGGGAGGAAGGGTATGACAACTGAAGACGAGATGGGATAAATCTGTGCATGAGAGAGAGCAATTTACTTTGGAAGAATTCCCAGGATGAGTTGACATCAGAGGTGGTAGAGATGGGAGACCAGTCCAGATGATTGATGGCTGCTTGAAGACCGTGCCAGTTGGCCTGAGTGAAATGCCAGACTCGCGACGCTGAGGAGGCTCTCTGAGAATGGCCAGAGAGATGTCCACTTTGACAAGCACATGATCAGATGAGCCGATTGGAGCAGAAGAAGAGCAGCAGACATTTTCAGGGAAGTTAGTCATAACCAAGTCCAGAAGAGAAGATGCTCCGTTGACTGAGATCCGGGTCGGGAAATTGACAGATTGTGTCAGTCCCAGTGAGTCGCAGAAGTCCTTTGCTGAAGAGCCATGGCTGTTGAGAGAGGTACCCACACCCAACCAGCTGGCATGGTGACAATTGAAATCACAACATATGAGGAAGAGAGAGTTGGGATGGGTAGATAGAAGTTGGTCCATATTAACAGACAGCGAGATGTAGATGGAGTCATGGAGATGGAGATGGAGAATTCACTTCCTTCCTGAGTGAATTAACTTCCTGAGTGAGTTCCTTCCTTCCTGAGTGAGTTCCTTCTTTCCTGAGTGAGTTCATTCCTTCCTCAGTGAGTTCATTCCTTCCTGAGTGAGTTACTTCCTTCCTGAGTGAGTTACTTCCTTCCTGAGTGAGTTCCTTCCTTCCTGAGTGAGTTCCTGCCTTCCTGAGTGAGTTCCTGCCTTCCTGAGTGAGTTCCTTCTTTCCTGAGTGAGTTCCTTCCTGACTGAGTTCCTTCCTTCCTGAGTGACAACTTCCTGAGTGTGAGTGGCGACCCGGCAGGATTGCAACCTATTAACTGTTTTGGCAGCACCAACGATCTGCATCGGGGGCACATGATGATGATGATGATGATGATGATTGATGATGATTGATGATGATGATGATGATATGACATGACGTGTGCCAATTGCAAAAAGGACAATTTCTGCCAAGTTTCTGCAGACAAGTTTGGACATTGTGCGGTTTACGGTCAGAAGCTTGTGGATCAAGTACAGACAGGTATTTCGGGCAGGTGACGGCCTTCAAGTGGGTGAATCAAAGTGATCATAGCCAGACAGGATGGAAGAATCGTTAACTTTCACAAATCACACTAGAAATGCGACGATGTATTTTCGATTCCGAACACAAAGCATCAACTCATTAAGATGTCGTGCAAAAATACCAGCTTGCGTGCATGATGCCCCCATGTTCAACTTCCGGCAGAGTACCATCATCGTGGGCCTTCGCCACTAGTGTTGCCACAATGATGTGGTGTGGACAGCAGAAAGATGGGACAATGATCACATGGTCTGATAGATCAGAGCTTCTTGTTCACCTAAAGATGGGAGAATGTGTTTGGGGCTTTCGCTGAGAGCGTCAGGTTGACCGCAACTTGAGAAGCTTTGAGGAAAATGGAGAAGGGTCAGTTATTTTCAAAGTTGGGATCAAAGGCTGATGAAAGAAGACTGAAAATAGTTCAAATTCGTGAAGTGAGTCACAAAATTCAAATCAAATTCGTGAAAGTTCAAATTTTTCAAGAAAGACTTGGAATCATGTTGCATGCCCGGTCTGCGGCTGGTATTTTTTTTGCTCTTCCCACGGCACGGGAAAGGTCATACATTAGTGAGGCCTAGATGTTCAAGAGATTGAACCTTTTTGAGTGGCTGACCATAGTGATAAATAGGTGGGTCCGTTTGGTGATCCTTTTGGAGAAACAGCAGACTGAGGTTTTCCAGGATTGGAGGACATGTCCCATTAATCAGAGCAGCATCTAATAATTTCCAGATCAGCAGAGAGTGAAACACCTGTCGTCTTCTCTCCCAGTGGAGGCTGGAGTGCCCCAAGACAGTGTGTCGGGCCCAGTTTTATCAGTGAGAAGGGGTAGGTTACTGTAGACACCGTGTGCCGTCATCTACATAAAGGAAAAGAATGTTTTCCACTGAATCAGAGATGTGGTTTATGGAGACGAGGAACAACACTGGGCCCAACACACTGCCTTGGGGAACTCCAGCCTCCAATGGGAGAGGAGAGGATGGGGTTCCATTGATAGCAACACGTTGACTTTGTGAGTGGAGGAAGTCAGAAACCCAGGAGTGAAGGCAGTCTTTGCCACAGGCTGAGGTTGGCGAGCAAAGCAAGATGCCAGATTGCGTCAAATGCCTGAGATACCTTTTTTGTCCAGGGAAACGGTCCTGACATTTTGTTTTTGAGATTTAGGGCCTGTGCCCCTTGCTGAGATAAGAGCAGAAGCATGTCCAGCATTGAGTGACATGTCCAGCATTGAGTGACATGTCCAGCATTGAGTGACATGTCCAGTATCGAGCACGGGTCCAGCATTGAGTGACATGTTCAGCATTGAGTGACATGTCCAGCATTGAGTGACATGTCCAGCATTGAGCACGGGCCCAGCATTGAGTGACATGTCCAGCATTGAGTGACATGTCCAGCATCGAGCACGGGTCCAGCATTGAGTGACATGTCCAGCATTGAGTGACATGTCCAGCATTGAGTGACATGTCCAGCATTGAGTGACATGTCCAGCATTGAGTGACATGTCCAGCATTGAGTGACATGTCCAGCATTGAGTGACATGTCCAGCATTGAGTGACATGTCCAGCATTGAGTAACATGTCCAGCATTGAGCACGGGCCCAGCATTGAGTGACCGGCACGGATACAAACTGATGGGCGTAGATCAGGCTGTGTGAAAATAGGAAAAAACGATATGAGCAGCAATGATGGATTCCAGGACCTTGGTTATAATTCGAGGTAAATGTGCTGATCTTTCGATGAGAGATTCCCTTTTTGCATTCCTCTTGTGGATGGGAGTGGTGTTTGCCGAGTTTCAGGACGAAGGGTGGTGGCCGAGAAAGGACAGACGGAATCGAGCATACAGACAAGAAACGAGAGCAGCACGGACAACTCGACTCGAAAGACATGGAGAAGGAAACTCTGATTATAAATGCACCTGGTCATTGCAGGGTTTGTCTCTTTAGACAAAGATTAGGTGCACTGCTGATTCTGTGGTGACGTCAGGAAGGGCTTCCGGCCATAAAAACATGCCTCAAATATTGGAGAGGCAGCCATGAGCTGAATCATGGCTTATCATGGCTCACACATGCAAACATGGAAACGGCCATAAGACGATGATGAAAGACACCGCGGTGTGTTTAATGGCCGCCGGTTAATGCTAGCAGATGGGATACCCACCACAACCTCAGTATGGGTGACAGCATACTCTGTGGGGATACCCACCACAACCTCCGTCTGGGTGACAGCATACTCTGTGGGGATACCAACCACAACCTCCGTCTGGGTGACAGCATACTCTGTGGGGATACCAACCACAACCTCCGTCTGGGTGACAGCATACTCTGTGGGGATACCAACCACAACCTCCGTCTGGGTGACAGCATACTCTGTGGGGATACCAACCACAACCTCCGTCTGGGTGACAGCATACTCTGTGGGGATACCAACCACAACCTCCGTCTGGGTGACAGCATACTCTGTGGGGATACCCACCACAACCTCCGTCTGGGTGACAGCATACTCTGTGGGGATACCGACCACAACCTCCGTCTGGGTGACAGCATACTCTGTGGGGATACCGACCACAACCTCCGTCTGGGTGACAGCATACTCTGTGGGGATACCAACCACAACCTCCGTCTGGGTGACAGCATACTCTGTGGGGATACCAACCACAACCTCCGTCTGGGTGACAGCATACTCTGTGGGGATACCGACCACAACCTCCGTCTGGGTGACAGCATACTCTGTGGGGATACCAACCACAACCTCCGTCTGGGTGACAGCATACTCTGTGGGGATACCAACCACAACCTCCGTCTGGGTGACAGCATACTCTGTGGGGATACCCACCACAACCTCCGTCTGGGTGACAGCATACTCTGTGGGGATACCGACCACAACCTCCGTCTGGGTGACAGCATACTCTGTGGGGATACCCACCACAACCTCCGTCTGGGTGACAGCATACTCTGTGGGGATACCCACCACAACCTCCGTCTGGGTGACAGCATACTCTGTGGGGATACCCACCACAACCTCCGTCTGGGTGACAGCATACTCTGTGGGGATACCAACCACAACCTCCGTCTGGGTGACAGCATACTCTGTGGGGATACCCACCACAACCTCCGTCTGGGTGACAGCATACTCTGTGGGGATACCCACCACAACCTCCGTCTGGGTGACAGCATACTCTGTGGGGATACCAACCACAACCTCCGTCTGGGTGACAGCATACTCTGTGGGGATACCGACCACAACCTCCGTCTGGGTGACAGCATACTCTGTGGGGATACCCACCACAACCTCCGTCTGGGTGACAGCATACTCTGTGGGGATACCCACCACAACCTCCGTCTGGGTGACAGCATACTCTGTGGGGATACCCACCACAACCTCCGTCTGGGTGACAGCATACTCTGTGGTGCGATCAATGCCTCCGACAGTTTATACACGGGTCTCGATAATGAAACTCAGGCTAAACAGCTCAAAGTACACCATCCTGTAATAAGTGCGCTACCGCCTACCTGTACACCATCCTGTATAAGTGTGCTACCGCCTACCTGTATACCATCCTGTATAAGTGCGCTACCGCCTACCTGTACACCATCCTGTATAAGTGTGCTACCGCCTACCTGTATACCATCCTGTATAAGTGCGCTACCGCCTACCTGTACACCATCCTGTATAAGTGTGCTACCGCCTACCTGTATACCATCCTGTATAAGTGTGCTACCGCCTACCTGTATACCATCCTGTATAAGTGCGCTACCGCCTACCTGTACACCATCCTGTATAAGTGCGCTACCGCCTACCTGTACACCATCCTGTATAAGTGCGCTACCGCCTACCTGTACACCATCCTGTATAAGTGTGCTACCGCCTACCTGTATACCATCCTGTATAAGTGCGCTACCGCCTACCTGTACACCATCCTGTATAAGTGTGCTACCGCCTACCTGTATACCATCCTGTATAAGTGCGCTACCGCCTACCTGTACACCATCCTGTATAAGTGCGCTACCGCCTACCTGTACTCCATCCTGTATAAGTGTGCTACCGCCTACCTGTATACCATCCTGTATAAGTGCGCTACCGCCTACCTGTACACCATCCTGTATAAGTGTGCTACCGCCTACCTGTATACCATCCTGTATAAGTGTGCTACCGCCTACCTGTATACCATCCTGTATAAGTGCGCTACCGCCTACCTGTACACCATCCTGTATAAGTGCGCTACCGCCTACCTGTACACCATCCTGTATAAGTGTGCTACCGCCTACCTGTATACCATCCTGTATAAGTGCGCTACCGCCTACCTGTACACCATCCTGTATAAGTGTGCTACCGCCTACCTGTATACCATCCTGTATAAGTGCGCTACCGCCTACCTGTACACCATCCTGTATAAGTGCGCTACCGCCTACCTGTACTCCATCCTGTATAAGTGTGCTACCGCCTACCTGTATACCATCCTGTATAAGTGCGCTACCGCCTACCTGTACACCATCCTGTATAAGTGTGCTACCGCCTACCTGTATACCATCCTGTATAAGTGCGCTACCGCCTACCTGTACACCATCCTGTATAAGTGCGCTACCGCCTACCTGTACTCCATCCTGTATAAGTGCGCTACCGCCTACCTGTACACCATCCTGTATAAGTGTGCTACCGCCTACCTGTATACCATCCTGTATAAGTGCGCTACCGCCTACCTGTACACCATCCTGTATAAGTGCGCTACCGCCTACCTGTACACCATCCTGTATAAGTGTGCTACCGCCTACCTGTATACCATCCTGTATAAGTGCGCTACCGCCTACCTGTACACCATCCTGTATAAGTGCGCTACCGCCTACCTGTACACCATCCTGTATAAGTGTGCTACCGCCTACCTGTATACCATCCTGTATAAGTGCGCTACCGCCTACCTGTACACCATCCTGTATAAGTGCGCTACCGCCTACCTGTACTCCATCCTGTATAAGTGTGCTACCGCCTACCTGTATACCATCCTGTATAAGTGCGCTACCGCCTACCTGTACACCATCCTGTAATAAGTGCGCTACCGCCTACCTGTACACCATCCTGTATAAGTGTGCTACCGCCTACCTGTATATCATCCTGTATAAGTGCGCTACCGCCTACCTGTATACCATCCTGTATAAGTGTGCTACCGCCTACCTGTACACCATCCTGTATAAGTGTGCTACCGCCTACCTGTACACCATCCTGTATAAGTGCCCTACCGCCTACCTGTACACCATCCTGTATAAGTGCGCTACCGCCTACCTGAACACCATCCTGTATAAGTGCGCTACCGCCTACCTGTACACCATCCTGTATAAGTGTGCTACCGCCTACCTGTACACCATCCTGTATAAGTGCCCTACCGCCTACCTGTACACCATCATGTATAAATGCGCTACCGCCTACCTGTACACCATCCTGTATAAGTGCGCTACCGCCTACCTGTACACCATCCTGTATAAGTGCGCTACCGCCTACCTGTACACCATCCTGTATAAGTGCCCTACCGCCTACCTGTACACCATCCTGTATAAGTGCGCTACCGCCTACCTGTGCACCATCCTGTATAACTGCGCTACCGCCTACCTGTACACCATCCTGTATAAGTGCGCTGCCGCCTACCTGTACACCATCCTGTATAAGTGCGCTACCGCCTACCTGTACACCATCCTGTATAAGTGCGCTACCGCCTACCTGTACACCATCCTGTATAATTGCGCTTCCGCCTACCTGTATACCACCCTGTATAAGTGCGCTACCGCCTACCTGTACACCATCCTGTATAAGTGCGCTACCGCCAGCTGTACACCATCCTGTATAAGTGCGCTACCGCCTACCTGTACACCATCCTGTATAAGTGCGCTACCGCCTACCTGTACACCATCCTGTATAAGTGCGCTACCGCCTACCTGTACACCATCCTGTATAGGTGCGCTACCGCCTACCTGTACACCATCCTGTATAAGTGCGCTACCGCCTACCTGTACACCATCCTGTATAAGTGCGCTACCGCCTCCCTGTACACCATCCTGTATAAGTGCGCTACCGCCTACCTGTACACCATCCTGTATAAGTGCGCTACCGCCTCCCTGTACACCATCCTGTATAAGTGCGCTACCGCCTACTTGTACACCATCCTGTATAAGTGCGCTACCGCCTACCTGTACACCATCCTGTATAAGTGCGCTACCGCCTACCTGTATACCATCCTGTATAAGTGCGCTACCGCCTACCTGTACACCATCCTGTATAAGTGCGCTACCGCCTACCTGTACACCATCCTGTATAAGTGCGCTACCGCCTACCTGTACACCATCCTGTATAAGTGCGCTACCGCCTACCTGTACACCATCCTGTATAAGTGCGCTACCGCCTACCTGTACAACATCCTGTATAAGTGCGCTACCGCCTACCTGTACACCATCCTGTATAAGTGCGCTACCGCCTACCTGTACACCATCCTGTATAAGTGCGCTACCGCCTACCTGTACACCATCCTGTATAAGTGCGCTACCGCCTACCTGTACACCATCCTGTATAAGTGCGCTACCGCCTACCTGTACACCATCCTGTATAAGTGCGCTACCGCCTACCTGTACACCATCCTGTATAAGTGCCCTACCGCCTACCTGTACACCATCCTGTATAAGTGCGCTACCGCCTACCTGTATACCATCCTGTATAAGTGCGCTACCGCCTACCTGTACACCATCCTGTATAAGTGCGCTACCGCCTACCTGTACACCATCCTGTCAGACTACTGCTGTGGCGATCCAACGCTGATCTTATTGGTTAACCACACCAACTGTAATGATCCATTATGTTTTCACAGAACAACCATCCGAAGGGGCATTCCCAAAGTCTTACAAACAACAAACTCTCCAATACACCTTTGTGGTGTCAGAACGTCCGCTCGGAGTCTGAGAGGTCGGCGGTTCAAACTCCGTCCGAGTCATACGGAAGACTTAAAGCATTTAAATGAGCAAGAGCACGCACAATCCCCATAGGTTGGCATCCATGGGGAGGAGGAACTTCCTCCATAGGGAATGCCCCACTGAGTACTGTGAAAACGGTGGTGTCATTGTTGTGACGTCACTGGTATCCAGACTGCCCCGGGAAGTGATGGAACTTCTCCCAAGCTCAGCGTCTGTTTGTCTCGTCTAACAGCCCTGTGTTGTGTCTCGTGTATCCATGAGTGTGATGTGTATGTGTGATGTGTGAGATGCGTGTGATCTGTGAGATGTGTGTGTGTGTGTGAGATGTGTGTGTGATCTGTGAGATGTGTGTGTGTGTGTGTGAGAGATGTGTGTGTGTGTGTGATGTGTGAGATGTGAGATGCGTGTGATCTGTGAGATGTGTGTGTGTGTGTGTGTGTGTGTGTGTGTGTGTGTGTGTGTGTGTGTGTGTGTGTGATGTGTGTGAGAGATGTGTGTGTGTGTGTGAAATGTGTGATATGTATGTGTGAAATGTGTGTCATGTGTGTGAGAGATGTGTGTGAAATGTGTGATATGTATGTGTGATATGTGTGTGTGTGATGCGAGATGTGTGTGTGTGAGGTGTGTGAGATGTGTGTGTGTGATGTGTGTGTGTGATGTGCGAGATGCGGGATGTGTGTGTGTGTGTGTGTGTGTGTGTGTGTGTGTGTGTGTGTGTGTGTGTGTGTGTGTGTGTGTGTGTGTGTGTGTGTGTGTGTGTGTGTGAGTGAGACAGCTCCACTACGAGCATTATATACTGTAAAATAAATAAATGTATAATGGCAATTATTTTACAGTATATAAATGTTTCCTGTTGTTGTAACAAGTACCGGTACTTATTTCATCGAATTCAACCACAAGACGTGATAATAAACCGGAAATGGCAAAATGCAGATTTGTGATGGTGCAAACGGAGACCCGAGGCTTCACCAGCAGTGCGGATGTTTCACTCACCGCCAGTGATACCGAAGCCAACAGAAGTATAACAGAGTATATGAGGCCTCGGCTATTCAGCTTCACCTGAGAACACAATGTTCATACCAAAAAAGAATAATTTGTATAAATTAATGACAAATGACGCGGTCAAATACACAAACCATATATTGTGGAATATCAACCTTTGGAAGCCAACCTCAAGGGTCTAATGGTGTCAGTAAATCAGTGGCCGTTTCGGTGTTGGTACATTGCACCTTTAATATGTAATCTTGTCATGGAACATTGGCCATATAAAGCAGGAAGCCCACATCGTGTGGTCTCCTGCCTTGTGTGGTCAATATTCCACGCAAAGAAGTAAAAAAAAAAAAATCAAAAGGCCTTCATTCGTTTGTAAATCATTCATGCTGCCATCAGGTTCGTGAAAATCGTCACAACTTCATCCGCAGGTCATTACATGAGCCGCTCCAGTGTCCATCTCCTGAACCATGATGTAACACCATCTACAGCACATTACCTCATCAAATTAATTAATTAAGGGACAAAACATTACATTTTTTTTTTTTCTGTACAGAATCGAGGCTCGTGTAAGAGCTAACACATTTAACATGAAAACATGCATAGACACATAAAACATGGAATGAAGGGAGTGGGAGACAAGAGGGGGAGAGAGAGGGAAGCACACAAGCACAACAACATAAGAGAACGAGAAAGAGCAATCGGAGATTGCAAACCCTCGCCAGGATGTGTTTTCAGTGGTTTTTAAGGCTTTTGTGTTAAAACAAATATGGCGGCCGAACCACGTGACCGATGACGCCATCATTTTTTATCTCCACCAATTTATTCCTAGATTATGCTCAAGAAATTTCATCTTGATCGGATGAAGTTTTGTACTCGTCGAATTATGACGTCATAATGGAGGCACCTATCACATCATCATTCACAGATGTTATTCCACATGGAGAGTTCTTTACAATGAGCCATGTCTCAAGTTTTTCTATGCAGCGCTTTCAGAGATATAGAGGTGCAAAGTTTTTCGGTTTTTCCAAGATGGCGGCCGAACCACATGACCTATGACGTCATAATTATAGAAAAAATTATACAGGTGGAGTTGCACCTATGGTGAAAATTTCCTGCAAATCGGACCCACGGTTGTAGAGAAAATCATATTTATTCTGTGCGGACAAAAGCAAACGGACTCGAATGCAAGACCCTCTCCACTGGTGAGGGTAACAAGGACGTCGGTAGATCTGTGGAAGGGGGAGGGCTGGGGAGGGGTACACGTTATAAAGCAAATGAACACTACGAGGAATTTCACTACTGGGATAAAATAAAATTTGGGATAAAAAGTAACTTTCACTGTGCAATTCATAAATTATGAATGGAGTGTTCGTGGCTTTTAAACAACAACATCCTAAATTAATATTTAGCTCATTAAGCAACATCTTTAGTGAGCACACACATGGACAATATTACATTCACATGATATTTAATTGTTCTTTGCATGATAATGTTGAAGGAACATTCCACCTTCCACTTGATTTTATTCCATATGCGGTTTGAAAAAAGCATTCTCATAGTATTTATCAAATGCCAACGACGTTGATTTTATTCACACTCTTCAAACACAATCGATGATCAACATCACAGGCAAATACGACTTCCTACAGACACCGACAAAGCAACTATGACGATGCTCATATATATATATATATGCTTACCAAACATCCGGTTTTCCCCAGATATGGCCTCCTTTTCGTTCCTTAAATCTCTGTGTAGACGGGCTTTAAATATCAAAAAATGTCCCGGAGTTTGCCATTAAAATTTGGGATAATTTTGTCCAACTTTGTTTGAACGATTAAACCATTTTTGTACATTTTCTTACGGTGATAAAATGCAGATATGTAATGTTTAGACCAGGACAGTTTGGTACAAATCTGTACTACTCCGTCATGGCGTACTGGATGTGTTTGAACATCACGCGTCCACTTCCTGTCCTACCTCTCAGTGACACAGTCCATTGGCGTGCTGTCTGCTATTCAGTGTCTTTTTTTGAGTCTGTCCATTATATAGTACCACATACATTTGTTTGATTTTCTTGAACTAACAATGAAACAAAAAGCTTTTATTTCTGTTCTTGTGAAATATTAATTCTTAATGTAAACAGGTGTTTACTTTCTGGTTTATCTGTCACTCTTCTCTCATGTTCTCTTTCTCTTTCTCTCTCACTCTCACACTCTCTCACTCTCTCACTCTCTATGCATTAATGCGTGAACAAACATGATGAACAATGGCTGGCTTCAAAAATGAGCGCCCCCTAGCTCCTTTCCAGGTATTATAGAAGTCAGTGGAAAGAATTCTTTCAACTATATATATATATACACACACATATATATATATATATATATATATATATATATATATATATATATATATACTAGTACCGACTGCAAAGCCGCAATGAGCCGGCGAAGCCAAAGCCTCTTGCCACTATTTTACCCATCACTATGGCATCAGTAGGTTAGGTAGTTGGTAGTAGGTAGGTGTAGTAGGTACCGTACCTGGTAAGACTTGGTAAAAGAGAAGAGCAGACAGTC
This sequence comes from Myxine glutinosa, assembly GCF_964187855.1. NCBI lineage: Eukaryota > Metazoa > Chordata > Myxini > Myxiniformes > Myxinidae > Myxine > Myxine glutinosa. Next base: position 5,515,258 of record NC_136271.1, read on the forward strand.
CTCCCCAATACCTACATACAATAAATGTCACAAGAAGCTTAAGGAAGTAACTATACGATGTGCTAGCTTAAGGCCTATTTTAAAAATTTTAAACTGGGCTTAACATACGTTTTCACAGTATGTGTGTCGTCTTCTAACTTCAGTCGCTGTCAGGGCTGGTTCTCTCTGGGCACTGCGGCTTCCTCCACCAGAAGAAGTTAGCTTGCAGTGATTAATTCGGTGAATTCCGTCTCAACTTCGGATATTTCCGGCCTTGAAAAACTATCCGTATTTCTAAACTAAATATGTAAACCGCTTATACCGTATTTCTGGCCATGAAAAACTATCCCCGACGGCCACGAGATTTCTAAAAAATAATTCTTCGTCAATTTTAGAATATTTGACGCCGTTTTCACCCTCCGAAACGCGTAATAAGCTTTTTTAAAATATTTTTTTAAATGCTCGAATCTCATTGGTTCTGGTGTTTGATGACGATTTTCGTTGAAGATAATGAGGTTGGTCTTAACGTATTTTAATTACAAATTAGAGGTTCATTAGATTGTGAATCAAAGAACGACGGGTGAAACAAACTCCTATTGAACTTTTTCGCAATTGTTTTATGCAAACTTCCGCATCCGGTCGATGGCGGCCTCCATTGCATGATTTGGTTTTAGAAATATTTTTTCAAATGCTCGACTCTCATTGGGTCCGGTGTTTGGTGACGCGTTTCGTTGAAGATAACCAAGCCCGTGCGGGCCGAGGTTGGTCTTAAAGTATTTTAATAATAAATTAGAGGTGCATAAGATTGTGAATCAAACAATGACGGGTGAAAGAAACTCCTATTGAACGTTTTCAATTTGTTATGCATACTTCCGCATCCGCAAGATGGCAGCCTCCATTGCGCTTCGGAATTCTCAAGCCAAGGCATAATCAGGTTTTCGACATAATACGTACGCGTTTATTGACAACACCAGCTTCGCCGGCTATAAACTCAACATCAAAAGAAACATCAAATCTTTAGAAGGACACGCATTGAAATCCTCCACGCAAAAATGAAAAATATTTGAACACAGAGGTAAAGTTCAGCTATCTTTACAAAACACATGTCAATAAAGAAGAGGTTGCCTCAATCATAAAAAGCATGAACATCACAAGGGGTGGTGCAACAAAAGTCACAGCACTGCAACACGAAGGCACGCACCTGAATACAGTCAAAACAAAATGACACAGGAATGGACACAACACTCCTAACAGTCAAGGACAGAATGACAGCAGTCCTCAATATCGTGTGTGTCCTCCCTGAGCTGTGATGCAGGCTGTACACCCCCGACGCATGCTCTGTACTCGGCATCTGATGTGGTCCTGGGGAAGTCTGTCCCACACTTCCTGCAAGCCTTGAATGAGCATTTGCCGATTGACAGCAGTTGATCTCGATGCAAGACGTCGACCAAGCTCATCCCATAAATGCTCAATGGGATTGAGGTCAGGGGAATAAGGCATCCAAGGCATCACTTCAACACCCTGTTCCTGGAGGAAGTTGGTGGTCAGGCGAGCAGCATGGCGTCGAGCGTTATCCTGCTGGAAAACTGCGATGTCAGGATGAACCTGGAGGAATGGCAGCAGATGAGGTCTCAAAACTTAATTGACATAACGCTGACTAGTGAGATTGCCTTCGATGACACCAGAGGAGTCCTGAAATGGGTGGAAATGCCGGCCCATACCATCACACTGGGTCCTCCCCAACGATTGATCTGGCGAATACAGCATGATGCATACCTTTCCCCACCTCTGTGCCATCCCCGTTGATGCCCATCAACAGCATGGAGGCAAAATCTGGACTCATCGCTGAACAAGACTGCACTCCACTGTTGCTGTGTCCAGCAGCGATGCTGCAGACACTATCTTGGTCTGTTCCGCCGATGCACTGCGTTCAACACTGGACCTCTGGAAGGACGTCTTGCCACCAGGCCCCGACTTCTCAAGCGCCTCCGCACAGAAAAGACACTGATACGGTTGTTGTGGCGACCTTTTGTCACTGCAGCTGTTTGCGTCGCAGGGCGGAAACTATCACGAAGATGCTGCAGCACAATCCAGCGGTCTTGGTTTGGGGTGGCATCTGGATTTTCTTGTTGTTTTTCCTGTCAGAAGCCTCTAGAGTCCAGAGTGACTATTAGACAGCAGTAAATGAATGTCTAACCACGAGAACTGAAGGATTTCATTATGAGGGTCATTATTTAAAGGGAAAGATCCCTATACAGAACCACTCAAGCATGCCATTGTTGATCAACCAGGTGATTGAAGTGAAGTTCCCGTTACATAATCAGCCATTACAATTGAAGAAACGTGTTTGGAAAGCTGCACATTTCAAAAAAAGAAAGTGATAAGTTTATTTTGATGTTCAGTTTATATATAAATATATATATATATATATATATATATATATATATATATATATATATATATATATATTGTTACGGACGCGGTTTAGATGTTATTATGGGCCGAGCGGATGGTCCACCGCGACCGTTACAGGATCCCCGATTGGCCCGACTCCCCCAACGTTGACCAGATCGCACCACAGATATCCAATCGGGAAACCTCTAAAGCGACCGAAAGAGAAGGAAGAGAGAAGAAGACAGAGTACGGAGGAATAACAGGATTTATTATACACACAAGCAAAAAGAAGGAGCGATCAAAGTTATTTACAAGCAATGGATGGAAGAAGCAGTCACACAGTGAATCGTTAGCTTATACTAGTCAATTTACTTAACCCCAGGACAACGATTAGGACAGACGACGTTCACACTTACACGGGGGATATTGCAGGCAGGTATGGCTTGAGGATGGATGGTTGTTTTGGGAGGCAATGGAGGGTCCAGCGTCGATTGCTGCCTGGCGCGTCCTTTTCGTGGCCTGCGGCCCCTTAGCTGCCCCCTTAGCTGCAGCGCAGCTGGTCGCACGATGGCTCGCACACACCTGCTCGTTCAGGCGTCTTCCTTCTCCCCAGCAACAACGAGCGACAGCAAGCAAGAGGACGGAGTCAGAGCAAGAGGACGGGGTCAGAGCTGGAGCGTGGAGTGCGTCCCGCGGCGGCTTATATTGGTCTCCTCACCGAACCTTCGCGCACTTTCTCGGGGGTTCCCGCTCCGCCCTCTCTTAGCCAAACCCCTTGTTCTGGGTTGGATGAGCGGGGCCGACTTACTCCTCCCCCCTATGACGAGGGGGGCGACCCGTCTTCTCTAGCCACTCCCCTTGTTCGTAATGGCCACAAATGGCGAAAACCGGTCAGCAGCTGCAGGTAATGCGCCGCCACGTTGCACAGCAGTTCAGTACTGCAATAAACAGTTGCTGTGAAAGCTCAAGTGGGGGAATCCCTGGCACTTGAGCTGCCATGGATCATCGGAGGGGCCTACGCTTTATTTCGTTTGATGCAATGCAGAGTCAATCTAGTGGGAAACACATATTTAGCCTACATAGAATAAGGAAATAAACTATTTAAAAAGATATATCGTGGCCTGTGTGTAAGTTTCATGGAATTAACTAGGAGGACGGCTGCGACCATTATTTACATTACGAGGGTGTTACACACAACAAAACCATACTTTTCACATTCGTTACACTTTCTCCAAAATTGTCACACTTCTCAAAACCGTTACACTTCTCAAATTCGTTACACTGCACCCTCCTTTCTTCAGGCCCGGCCTCGGGCCTACAAAACTTTAACTTAGTGTGACACGTAGGTGTAATTGCCTCTACAATTAACCTGACCCTGAGTGTGACAATCTTAAAACACAAATAAGTATGTCCCCCTATTGCATTGCACCCTGTCTAACAGAATCAAGCCCACAGCTAACCGAATTACGGAATTGTTCTCAAACTATACATTTACGGTGGGGAGCATTATTTACAGTGACGTTATTTCTTATTTACAATGCAACCGAGGACCTGTGTTTTTTTCTTTTCTTTTTAGGAACAAGAAAAAGAAATTCCTGTTGGGAGGGAGGAGACAGCACGCATTGCATCGATGCACCAGTACCAATACCACCAAAGCACCCAAAAGCACCACAAAGCACCACTCGGTGCACAGTCACCACGGTTCATAATAAACACAACAAAACAACTGGTGGTGGTCTTCTCTTTCTCTGCTGGGCCGATGTTCTTCCCGACGTCTTCTGGCTTCATGCGGCCTACTTGGAAATAATAAAAAGCACAACTTGTGTTCATTTTTATTTAGGACCGCAGGGGCCAACTAAGGGTGGTCCACCTGTTTGGCATAGGTGCCGCCTTACCGAGGTCCGCAAGCAAGATTCCCTGGCCACTATGGCCGGTCTCCAACAGAGGTGCCCTGCCCCAGAACCTGGGGTCCATCCAGTGGTACTTGGCCGCAGAACAGCGGTCCATAAAGTGGTACATCAACGCAATGCATGCTGGTTCTGGGAATCTCGTGCGCACAATGGCCACCTCACGCATGCTCCCCTCGGCGCCCAATGGCGCACAGGTCCTCAAGTGGGAGACAAAAGGGGGGAAGACAAATGAGCGAGGGGTAAGGTCACAAGGGTACACGTCAATAAAGGCAATGCAGGGTGAGGTGCGTACGGAGAGCGAAGTGAGAAAAACTCGTCCCTACCGTACGTCACCCCCCCTGTCACCTACACTACCCTTGCCCTTACCCCATATTTACAAGAATTTACACCTTTACAAATTCGTCACTACGTCTTGTCTTCCCCATCTCTCCCTTCTACACCAAATTCGTCTCCAATCCCTCTACTTCAAAATTTGCCATCACCAATTCATCATCAATCCTCATAAGGAGGGAGAGATGGAATTACGCACAATGTCACACCCACGTCATGATGCGTCTCACAATCCAAAACATTTGCATTAATGAAAAATAATAAAACATGGCATGGTGTGGAGTTACCTCATCTCAGGTGAGTGGATGCAGATGGTGCGAGGAGACTCCAATCCTAACTATCCTCTAAATGACCTTAACACTCTTTACACTACCCGGGGTCTTTCCCTGCCAATCCATTGGCCACTTACACTATGGGTTCTAACAACCAATTCCCATTGACCAAACTGTGGTGCTTCTCAATTTGGGGTCTCACTCCCCCGATTCATCTCCCGGTGCCCTTGCACAATTTCTGGGCTGTGACGTGTAGCTCTCCCAGCAGGTCTACCCACCTGCACACCTCCACCACTGCAGTTGCCACCCGAGCTTACCTGCTCCTTACCTAACCTATCTAATTTGGGAAGGCCCCTCCTGGCTCTGTCACCCCACTCGGTGCCCTCTGGCACTGGGCTACCCGGGTCCGTCCTCCGGATCCTCGGGCCCCATCCACAACTACCGGCTGCCAGAGCCCACCTGCGGCCTCACCTGGCCGACATCCTCACAGTGGTGGAGTGCCCAAACCAACTACACACACTAACAGGCTACACGCCCAGCCATTTCCACAACACTAATGCACCCATCCAAACATCATTCTTCCACTCGCACCACAGATGCCAATATCCAACCACAATTTACCTGTACCCTCTACCTAACACTTACACTACCCGCCCCAGGTATTCGTGATGGGGGTCCATCCTTCCCCCATTCACACCTTCGCACCATCCACTCCACTCCACAATTTCCGCCATACTCACTCCACGACCATCCATCCCAATACGCCATATATCCCATACCATTTATTCCACACAACCATTCTCCATACCTGTTGTTGCACACCTGTGCACTCACACCTGGTGCCACCTGCACCCTCCTTTCTTCCTGGACCATTTGGTCAACACAACACGCAATCACCACTACTCTCTCATACACTGCTCCATACACCTGTTCAGTTGCACACCTGTTCAATCCTCAAACACACGGCATCATCTCATCTAACTACTCCCCTCTGAAACTTGCGCTTCCCAGTCACCCCTTTAAACTATTGTGCTCCCACGTCATTATCATCCACACTACTCTACCTGCGTCCCCACTACAGGTGTCATTGTCACTAACTAATCTTAACGTTACCTAATGTCATCTTCTAGGTCCCTACACACAATATCCTAACCCACCCGGGCTAGTTTTCACTGCCATACACCCCATAAGCTAGTGCTCCTTTGCCCCCCTCCGGGAGGGATGGCAGAGTTGCTATCCCATCACGTGGGGCATCCCTTACTACTATTCCCCCAGTCCTCTGACGCTACGAGCCCCCGTCGCAAGAGGTACTGGGTCCTGCCTCGGCCTCTAGAGCCGAGGCGATCCATGAGGGCGCCTGCTCGCCGGCATAAGGTCTTATCCGGTCGGCATGGACGATCCGAGGGAGGGCCCGTGGCCCCATTTTGATCTTAATGACCACGTCACAGATTTGCGACAGGACGACTCCCGGGCCTTGCCAGTGGGAGGTGAGTTTTGGGCACCTGCCCTTCCGTCTCCGGGGATTAATGAACCAAATCTTCATCCCCGGAGCGTATTGACTCCCCTGGCTCCGGTCGTCGTACCTGCGCTTCATCTTGGCCCCCGCCAGATGGAGCTGGCGGCGGGCGAAGGCATGGACCCTCTCCATGCCTTCCTCCAGGTGACGTGCGTAACCCTCCCTCGGCGGTGTATCCATGGTATCTGGCACGGGACCGCATAGCAAGTCGGCGGGAGCCCGTAACTCCCGCCCATACATAAGCAACGCTGGACTGCATGCGGTGGCCCCGTGCTGGCTAGTTCGGTAGGCCATCAACAAGTACGGGAGATGTTCGTCCCAGTCATCCTGACGGGTGGTGGTGAACAATGCTAGTTGTTGTATCAATGTTCTGTTGAACCGTTCCACCATCCCGTCAGATTGTGGCCGCAAGGGCGTGGTCCTGGTTTTCCGAATTGACAGGAGTCTGCACACATCTTTTAGTAATTGGCTCTCAAAATTTCGTCCCTGATCGGTGTGCAGCTCCTGTGGAATCCCGTGCCGACATACAAATCCTTCCACGAAGGCCTGTGCTACCACCCCTGCTTCTTGGTTGGGGAGGGCATAGGCCTCCGGCCACTTGGTGAAATAGTCCATCACAACGAGGATATACTTATTACCTTGGCGGGTGCGGGGTAGTGGTCCTAGAATATCCATAGCCACCCGCTCAAGGGGGGCCCCCACCTGATGTAATTGAAGGGGGGCCCTCATCCTCCGTGCTGGTCCCTTTTTGGCAGAACAGGCGTCGCATCTCCGACACCAGTCCTGTATGTCGCGCCCCATATTCACCCAATAGAACCTCCGGCGGACCCGAGATATTGTCTTTGTCCTGCCCAAATGGCCGCCGGAGCGGGTACCATGCACCTGTTGCAATATGACGTTCTTAAATTTGTCAGGGACTATCACCAGCCAGGAAGTTCTATCAGAGGGAACCTCCACCCACTTGCGATACAAGATGTTGCCTTTCAATTCCAGGGTCTGCCACTGAGCCCAATACGCCTTTGTTTGCGCCCCGAGGGGGGTGACCTCTTCCCCCTTTGGTCTTTGCCCCAATTTGACCCATTGGAACACCGGCCCCAGAACAGGATCCTCCTGCTGGGCCGTGCTCCAAGCTAACTCTCCAAATTCCTCGTCCGCGGTTAGTGGCAAAATTGGCCCTCTCACCCGGGTTGCCCGGACAACGAGAATCGGGGCGGAATCGCCCAATTGCTCCCTCTCCTCGTGTCTCGCACAAAATTTACAGTTTTCCCCCAGACAAGGACGCCGAGAGAGTGCGTCCGCATTACCATGGGCCTTTCCGGCCCTATGGGCCACATCAAAATCGTACTGCTGCAACTTTTCCAACCACCTTGCAATTTGGCCCTCCGGTTCCTTGAACCGAAGGAGCCATTGCAAGGAGGAATGGTCAGTTCTAACCAAAAATTTCCGCCCGTACAGGTACGGGTGGAAATGGTTCGTGGCAGCCAGCATAGCCAATAACTCTTTGCGAGTGACACAATAATTTCGCTCGGGCCTACTTAAGGCCCGACTATAGTAACCAATCACTCTCTCCACGCCCTCCTGTGTCTGAGACAAAACTGCGCCCAATCCTTCCTGGCTCGCATCCGTGTCCAGGGCAAATGCCCCGTTGCTAGTGGGGTAAGCTAGAAGGGGTGCGGATGTTAGACACCCCTTCAATTTTTGGAAGGCCTCGTGGCACTCCCGTGTCCAATTAAATCGCGTCCCCTTCTCCGTAAGCCGGTGGAGGGGACGGGCCAACTCCGCAAATTTCGCCACAAAGCGCCGGTAGTAGGAGCAGAGTCCCAAAAATCCCCGCACCTCCTTGATGGTACGTGGTGCGGGCCACTCCTCTACCGCTTTAATTTTGTCTGGGTCCGTTTTTACCCCCTCGCGGCCGATCACGTGACCTAGATAGGCCACCTCTCTTGCAAACAAAGTGCACTTACTCGGGTTCAGCTTCAACCCTGCCTGTCTGAGGCACCCGAACACCTGGTCCAAATTAGCTACCGCCTGGGGGAAGGTCTTGGCATGTACTAGGACGTCATCCAGGTATACCAGGCATGATTGCCATGGCATGCCACCTAGTACATGTTCCATTAATCGCTCAAAGGTGGCGGGGGCGTTACACAAACCAAACGGCATCACAGTGAACTGATACAGCCCCTTACCTGTGGAAAATGCCGTTTTCTCCTTCCCTGTCCGATCCATCTGCACCTGCCAATACCCACTCTTGAGGTCCAAAGTTGTGAACCAATTTGAGCCCGCAACGGCATCGAGGGTGTCATCAATCCTTGGCAGGGGATATGAGTCCTTGAGTGTCACGTTGTTTAGCTGGCGATAGTCCACGCAGAACCGCGTGGTCCCATCCTTCTTTTTGACCAGCACAACGGGTGACATCCAAGGACTTCCCGAGGGCTCGATCACGCCCGCGTCGAGCATTTTTTCAACCTGCTCGTCAGCTTCCGCCCTCTTGCTCCAAGGGAGCCGTCGGGCGGCCTGACGAATAGGCCGGGCCTCACCGGTGTGGATCTGATGTTTCACCAGGCCCGTACGTCCAATATCCTCGGTGGACAGGGAGAAGAGGTCCAAATGGGACCCAACCAGTTTGTGTAAGGCCTCCCTCTGGGTACCTCCCAACTCTACGCTACTACGATTTACCATCTCGCAAATGGGATCGGGCCAATTCCTAGAACTTATTGAAGGCTCCCCCTGGGGCCGGCTCGGCTGGACGTTCTCGCCCCTCACTGACGCGACTTCTCTAACTGGGGTGCAGCCAGCTACCTTCGTGCCCCTCACTATAGTGCGTGGTTCTGTGCTAATATTAATTACTCGGACGGCCACCACCGGCCCATCCGTTTTTACAAGGGTACGGCCCACGATTAAACCAGGTATGGATAGCGCTGCCACCGGTTCGACCAGGCCGCAGGATTCCTGCCATGTCGGGCGAGCTGACCATCGGGCCGGCACTACGGCCTCGGCCCCCGGAGGGATGGTCACGGCCTCAGGAGCCTCCAGCTCCACCCTCTCGGCCGTGCTCACCCCCTCCAATGGTAGCTCTTCCACTCCCCATCGCAGGATCCCCCGACTCAAGTCGATTTTACACCCGCTGGCAGTCAACAAATCCAACCCTATTAAGCATGGGTCGCACACCTCCGCCACCCAAACCTCTATCTCTTGCTTTACCGATCCCAACTTGAGGGTCACAAAACCACGCCCTATGATCGGAGCCGTTGCCCCGGTAGCCAGCTGCAAACTATGATTTTCCAGACGCTGGATTTTACCCCAGCCGTCTGCACTCGAATTAAGGACCACGGGGCTGATGATCGTGGCGCTGGCCCCCGTGTCCACCACGGCGTCTACCCCCACGCCGGCAATTTTGCACCGAATTGTCAAACTGCCCGTCCCAATTCGGCCACAATGAATGACCTGTCGCGTCAACGAGAGCTTCTCTCCATCCCCTACTGCCGAACACCGCCCTGCATGCCCGGTACGTTCTAGTTTCCCGGGCCCTGGCGGGGGGGTGTCTGAGGTCAGCTAGGCCGATCTATACGGGGCGGAGTTGAGGGCATCGGTTGGCGGGAAACGTCCCGGCGCGGAGCTCGACACTCCCACGCACGGTGACCCATCCGAGCACAATTATAGCACCTCACCTGGTAAGGTGCTTGCCTCCGGTATTCCAAATTCCCCCCCCTGTATGTCCGAATTGGGGTACTCTGTCGGGGACTACCGGGTGCCACCGCTGGGGCCGCCTGCCATGGTCCAGGTCCCGCCAGGCGCCGATCCACTAACCTCCGGACCATGCTCTCCAGGTCAGGGCCCCCGTCGGGGGCGGGCCCCCTTGGGGGGCCGCCCCCCATCACGGGCCCCATCTGACGCACCGCCACTGCGTGGCGCTCGCCTCCCCGGGCCAGGGGCCTCGCTGCTTCCCAACGGGCTGCAGCGTCGGCCGCCTGACTCATGGTCTGCGGGCGCCACATGGCGAGCTGTTGCCGGAGCTCCAGATCCGGAAGGGCCTGAATAAAGTGATCCAGCGCCAGGCTTTCCTGGGAACTCGCTGCCATGTCCGCGTGTGCAATCCCGACCGCGCGGCGAATATCGTGAGCAAGTTCCCCGATGGTCTCCTGGGGCTTGCGTTTTCGCTGCGCAAGTTGAGCTTTAACAAGCTCGCTTTGCTGTTCAATGCCGAACCGATTAATTAATGCTGCACGGAGAGCTGACAGGGTGAGAGCACCTGGTGGTAAAGCCGTCAGCACCTCCGCCGCCGCACCGCGCAGTGCCCCCACCAGGTGTACTCCACCTTCGTCCGGATTCCAACCGTTGCCTTTACACACGTACTCAAACTGCGCCAGGTACGCCCTCAAATCACTCTTGCCGTCATACGGCGCGAGTGGGACCTTGTGGGCGCCCGAAGGTCGGACCCCGCGCGTCACTCCTTGCGGGATCAACGCGGGACCAAACCGTTCGGGCTCCCACAGTACGCTATTCCCGGGGGGCTCCCACGCGTCCCCCGTCCCTCCAAACACTACCCCTCCTGGTGTCGATGCCTGGGTCGCCCCTCCGCAACCCGCTACCCACGCCATACCCCCACATCCTTGCTCACCAGCACCCCCCTCACTCCCCATAGCCAAACCTCCTTGCACACCTCCTCTGTCCATACACTCCGGACCAGTCATACATCTTACCATTGGTCCCTCACGAACACCCGGGTCTACACCACCCCCCAAGCCGACTGAATCTCCCCTCACATCATATACATTGCCACTCACCTCCTCTGCCACCTGCAAACTTTTTATTTGGTTAGTGAGCACCTCATCATGATTTGAACACAGACCTTGTACATATTCCATGACTTCCTCCTTTATCTCCCTCTTAGTTTCCCTCCGTCTCTTCTTAATTTCACTCACCCCCTCTTCCACCTCCTCTAATTTTTCCTTTACCTCCTTCAGCTCCCGGTGCGCCCCCTCTATTTCTTCCTCCATCGCTACTTTAACCGTTTCTATGTGCGTCCTTACCTCCCGGTCCTTCGTCTCCATTACTTCTGTCACCTCTTCCAACCTCTTCGTCAATCCCTCATGTACCATTTGACATTCCTTCTGTGTCGCTATTAATTCATTTTTAATGTCCTTTTGTGTCGCTTTTAAACCCCTGATGATTGCAGTGTTATTTTCCACTTGGTCCGCTAGTTCCCTTTGTCCCACTGTCAGCTGCTCTACTCCCTTCGTCAGACCCTCTATGCCCCCCTGTAACCTAGCCGTATTATTCCTCACCTCTTTCTCCATACGCTTCTCACCTCGCTTTACCTCCTCGCGTAGCCCCGAAACCTCCTCACTTACACCTCGTCGTATCCCCTCTCTCATCTCCTCCATCTCTTTTGTAGATGCCACCCTCATCTGTCCCAATTCATCCCTCTGTGCATCCAGTTTACTTTCTAACCCGATTTGCACCTCCTCTATCTGGTTCCCCATTCGTTTGATTTCCCTGGCAGATTGTTCCCCTATTTCCCGCAATTTGTCCTCCATCCTATTTTCTAACCCCATTAACCCATTTTCACCTCTTTTATCCCGTTGTCTAACCCCTCAAATTTGTCGTCTAACTTCCCAAATTTCTTGTCTAATCCCTTAAAATTATTGTCTAACCCCTCACCGGTACCCCTCGCTTCATCCCTCATTACCCCCAATTGCTCACTCTGAGCCCTCGCTTCGTCCCTCATTACTTCCATTTTTGCCATCATTTGAATCATAAAGACTCGCATGTACTTTGGCATCTCTGGCTCGGCTGCCGCGACCATGGGCGCGGCTAAATTTGGTGCCGCAACAACCATGTGCGCGAGGACGCCATCTTGTGCGCCCGAAACCTCGTGCGCGAGGACGCCATTTTGTGCGTCTGATACACCCTCAACCACCTCATTGCTCTCCTCCTCCCTTTCTTCCCCTAAGGCCGTGGGTTAACCCTAACCCGTCTATCTCCCCCACCGACATCCGATCGCCTTGATTGTCCATGGCGCGATCTCAAAATTCGGGTTTTATAAAACAAAATTTCGGCAGCTCGTAATTTTGACCAAAAATGTTTTTTCCTATACGTTTTAAAAATTTGGTTCGGGCCTCGTATCCCACTCCTCGACACCAATTGTTACGGACGCGGTTTAGATGTTATTATGGGCCGAGCGGATGGTCCACCGCGACCGTTACAGGATCCCCGATTGGCCCGACTCCCCCAACGTTGACCAGATCGCACCACAGATATCCAATCGGGAAACCTCTAAAGCGACCAAAAGAGAAGGAAGAGAGAAGAAGACAGAGTACGGAGGAATAACAGGATTTATTATACACACAAGCAAAAAGAAGGAGCGATCAAAGTTATTTACAAGCAATGGATGGAAGAAGCAGTCACACAGTGAATCGTTAGCTTATACTAGTCAATTTACTTAACCCCAGGACAACGATTAGGACAGACGACGTTCACACTTACACGGGGGATATTGCAGGCAGGTATGGCTTGAGGATGGATGGTTGTTTTGGGAGGCAATGGAGGGTCCAGCGTCGATTGCTGCCTGGCGCGTCCTTTTCGTGGCCTGCGGCCCCTTAGCTGCCCCCTTAGCTGCAGCGCAGCTGGTCGCACGATGGCTCGCACACACCTGCTCGTTCAGGCGTCTTCCTTCTCCCCAGCAACAACGAGCGACAGCAAGCAAGAGGACGGAGTCAGAGCAAGAGGACGGGGTCAGAGCTGGAGCGTGGAGTGCGTCCCGCGGCGGCTTATATTGGTCTCCTCACCGAACCTTCGCGCACTTTCTCGGGGGTTCCCGCTCCGCCCTCTCTTAGCCAAACCCCTTGTTCTGGGTTGGATGAGCGGGGCCGACTTACTCCTCCCCCCTATGACGAGGGGGGCGACCCGTCTTCTCTAGCCACTCCCCTTGTTCGTAATGGCCGCAAATGGCGAAAACCGGTCAGCAGCTGCAGGTAATGCGCCGTCACGTTGCACAGCAGTTCAGTACTGCAATAAACGGTTGCTGTGAAAGCTCAAGTGGGGGAATCCCTGGCACTTGAGCTGCCATGGATCATCGGAGGGGCCTACGCTTTATTTCGTTTGATGCAATGCAGAGTCAATCTAGTGGGAAACACATATTTAGCCTACATAGAATAAGGAAATAAACTATTTAAAAAGATATATCGTGGCCTGTGTGTAAGTTTCATGGAATTAACTAGGAGGACGGCTGCGACCATTATTTACATTACGAGGGTGTTACACACAACAAAACCATACTTTTCACATTCGTTACACTTTCTCCAAAATTGTCACACTTCTCAAAAGCGTTACACTTCTCAAATTCGTTACATTATATATATATATATATATTGTTATTGTTGTGGATATGAGGATTGTATTTTTTTATTGTGTTGTATTGTATTGGAAATTGTTATGTAACATTGGTTGATTCTGGCCCCTCCTGCCTCCAGTGTTGTGTAAAGGTTAAAAGGGCGTCCCGGTAGTTAATTCCATAAAGCACACATTGAAGGACATGATAAAACCCTTGTTCAGTAGCTTATATCTTTATTATGTGTTTTAGATTACGGCTTTGTCGTCCATTAACATGACACTCCATTGCACCAAGTGAAAAAGATAGATTCCCTTCATTCCCATTCCCAAAAACCTCCATTTCCCCTTTCGTCAATTGCCATTCGCATTGCCAACCAACAATTGCCGCCATTGACCACGAGGCAGGGTTGGGGAAGAAAGGCGGGTCCCCACCTCGTCATAGAGGGGAGGAGTGAGTCAGCCCCACTCAACCAACCACGAACAAGGGGTTGGACTTGGAGAGGGTGTGGAGAGAAACATCAAGGAGGTTCGTGAAGGTTGAGGGGCGGGGCCTATATAACCCGCCGCGGGACGTTCCCCAAGCAGATGAGCTTTTACGAGATGAGCTATGACAAGAGCTGAGTTGTGAGGTCCAAGGCTGAGCTGCGTGGTGAGGTGCAAAAGAGAGAGCTGGGTTGTGAGGTCCAAGAGAGAGAAAGGAGATCATCCAGGGAAGCACAAAGCCTGCTATTCGTCGCCTTGCTCACCAGCAGCAGCGTCTACAGCAGCAGCAGCAGCAGCGTCCACAGCAGCAGCAGCAGCAGCGTCCACAGCAGCAACAACACTCAACAGCCGCTTGGGGCCTGGACGGCAGTTTGGAGCAGGGCCGCGAAGGAACGGCGGCTGCCCAACGAGCCGATCGTGCTGCAGGACCAGTTGGACCTCCCTATCCTGCCAAACATCCACCTGCCGTTCCTATCATCATTCCCCGTGTGAGTCGTCTTCGTTTGTTCTGTCCTGGGTATTAATTAAGTCTGTTTAGATAAGCTAGCGATTTTCACTGTCTCTAAAAAGCTTCTGTATATTATTTTCTTATCTTTCCTTCTCCTTGGTTATTTTGAGCCTGTAAATAGTAATAAATAGTAATCGTATTTTCAACCTTTTTTTCCGTCTTCTTATTCCTTTTCTTCACATCCGTCGTCTTTGTCTTTTCCATATTGAATAGCTGTGGCGCGATACGGCCAACGTCGGTGAATCGGGTGAATCGGGGAAACTGTTAGGTCGCGGTGCCTCCGCTCGGCAAACCAACATCCTTAACCGCGGACCGTAACAATATATATATATATATACAGTGAAACCTTGACTTACGAGTGCACCAACTTACGAGTTTTCCGAGATACGAGCCGTCGCTCGGGCGGTTTATTGCTTTGAGATGCGAGCCGAGATCTGAGCTACGAGCTTACGCCACCCGCCACCAGGTGGGTTCCGGTCACGTGGTTATCTTGCCGTGCAAGCATCTCTGCCGTATATCGCTGCTGTTTTGTTTTCGCATTTTGGTTATTTTGGAGCTGACGCCACCCGCCACCAGGTGGGTTCCGATCACGTGGTTATCTTGCCGTGCAAGCATCTCTGCCGTATATCGCTGCTGCTTTGTTTTCGCATTTTGGTTATTTTGGAGCTTACGCCACCTGCCACCAGGTGGGTTCCGGTCACGTGGTTATCTTGCCGTGCAAGCATCTCTGCCATATATCGCTGCTGTTTTGTTTTCGCATTTTGGTTATTTTGGAGCTGACGCCACCCGCCACCAGGTGGGTTCCGGTCACGTGGTTATCTTGCCGTGCAAGCATTTCTGCCGTATATCACTGCTGCTTTGTTTTCGCATTTTGGTTATTTTGGAGCTTACGCCACCCGCCACCAGGTGGGTTCCAGTCACGTGGTTATCTTGCCGTGCAAGCATCTCTGCCGTATATCGCTGCTGCTTTGTTTTCGCATTTTGATTATTTTGGAAAATTTCTTAGTTTTAACCATGGGTCCTAAGAAATTGAGTGCCAAGGGCAGTGCTGAGAAGAAGAAGAGGATGATGTGCTTGGATATAAAACACGCAATCGTCGAACAACATGAGCGAGGTGTGCGTGTTGTCGACTTGGCGAGGCAGTACGATCGTAGTACTTCTACGATATGTACGATTTTGAAGCAGAAGGAGTCGATAAAGGCTGTAACGCCAGCCAAGGGCGTTACGATTATTTCAAAGCTCCGGACCTCTATCCATGAAGAGATGGAGAAGTTGTTGTTTGTGTGGTTGACGGAGAAGCAGCTCGCAGGAGATACCGTGACCGAGAGCATCATGTGTGAGAAGGCCCGAGACATTTACGGGGATTTGGTGCAGCAGACGGCGGGAACATCAACGGACGAGGCATCGGAAGAGTCATTCAAAGCCAGTCGGGGATGGTTTGATAATTTTAAGAAGAGGACCGGCATTCACTCCGTCGTCAGGCATGGTGAGGCAGCAAGCTCGGATGTGAAGGCAGCTGAAGATTTTATTATAACTTTTGCCAAACTGATAGAAGCTGAAGGATACATCCCCCAGCAAATCTTCAACTGTGACGAGACAGGGCTCTTCTGGAAAAAGATGCTGAGGAGGACGTATATAACGGCAGAGGAGAAGAGCATGCCAGGCCACAAACCCATGAAGGATAGGTTAACCCTTGCACTGTGCGCGAATGCGAGTGGTGACTGCAAGATTAAGCCGCTACTCGTATATCACTCTGAAAACCCCAGAGCCTTCAAGTCTCATAGGATACTTAAAGAAAAACTGCAGGTTATGTGGAGAGCAAACGCAAAGGCGTGGGTCACCAGGCAGTTCTTTGTGGAGTGGGTAAACCTGGTCATTGGTCCTGCCATCAAGAAGTACCTTTTGGAAAATAACCTACCCCTGCAAGCCCTTCTCGTCCTTGACAATGCTCCCGCACACCCACCAAACCTCGAAGACGACACCCTTGAAGAATTTAAGTTCATTAAGGTCCTCTACCTTCCAGCCAACACCACCCCTATCCTGCAGCCCATGGACCAGCAGGTGATTTCAAATTTCAAAAAGCTCTTCACCAAGCACCTGTTCCGGCGCTGCTTTGAGGTTACGGAGAGCACAAACCTCACCCTTCGAGAGTTCTGGAAGGATCACTACAATATCGTGACCTGCCTCAGAATTATCGACATGGCCTGGCAGGGTGTTACAAGGAGGACCTTAAACTCTGCATGGAAGAAGCTGTGGCCTGAGGTTGTGTCCGAAAGGGACTTTGAAGGATTCGAACCTGAAGTGTTAGTGGTGGAGGAGATTGTGTCCCTCGGAAAGTCCATGGGCCTGCAAGTGAATGAAGAAGACGTTAACGACCTCGTCGAGAAGCACAACGAGGAACTGACAACGGAGGAATTAAAGAAGCTACAGCAGCAGCAGAAGACGGAGGTTTTGCAGGAAATTAACGTGGAGGAGCCAGAGGCGGAGGTGGTTATCGCTACAAGTGAGATTAAGGAAATGTTGGGAATGTGGGAGAAAATTTCAGAGTTTATTGAAAAGAAACACCCTGAAAAAGTTGCAACAGGTCGTGCGTTGGCGCTGTGTAACGACACTTGCCTCACTCATTTTCGAAACATTTTGAAAGGGAGGAAGAAACAAACCTCGTTGGACAGGTTTTTCTTGAAACGCCCTGCAAGTGAAAGCGAGGAAAGTGTGGCGAAAAAGGCAAAAGTTATCTCCTCTACCTCCGCCAGCATCTTCGTCTGATCTTCAAGGTAAATACACTTAATAAAACCAGTTTATTTCTTTACATTCTCTTTTATTATGTACAGTATATACGAGGTCGTGCTTGTTTATACATTACTTGTTATTTATAAAGTACATTTTTCTTATTTAAAAACACGTAACAAAAAAAATTGGTGTGGTTTTTTGGGGGCTGGAACGGATTAATAGCATTTCAATGCATTTTAATGGGGAAATTTGATTTGAGAAACGAGCAAATTGAGTTACGAGCTCGGTCACAGAACGAATTAAACTCGTAAGTCAAGGTTTCACTGTATATATATATATATATATATATATATATATATATATATATATATATATATATATATATATATATATATATAGTTACGGAACCCAACGTCTGTTCCCCTTAGAGGGGGGGATTAATCCCCTCTTCTATAACTGACCGACGTGGTCCCTGACGCTGCCCAGCGACCTCCGGAAAGGCCGGTGCACAGCCCCGTTCGTACCGCGGACAGATGTTAATTGCCGAGTGGTTTTAGCAACCGCGGCACGAACTATTAACAGATACTAGACCCGATCCTTGAACGTTGGCCAAATCGTGCCACAGGTTTTCAATGGGGAAAAGACAAAGACGACGGATTTGAAGAAGAGGAAGACGAAGGCAAAAGGTTGGAAATACGACTTATTTATTACTACTATTTACACAATGAAAGAAACCAAGGAAGAAGGAAGGATAATAAAATAATGCAGAAAGAGGGATGGACCAGAAGGACACAGTGCAAATTAACTTAATTATGGCAGTCTTACTTACAACCCCAGGACAACACAGAGGACGGACGAACAATCAGACTTACACGGGGGATGATGATAGGGATGAATCGCTGGAAGGAGAGGAAGGTTCAGGTGGGATGGTAGGATGACCGGGCCGGGAGCGAGCAGCCGCCGGCTCTCCGCCCTCTGGTCCACACCGCCGGGATGCTCCCAGCAACGCGTTAGAGCCCGTTGCGGCAAGGCTGGTTGGCAACAGCGTCTCCCTCACTCGTACTCCCGCAGGTTGCACGTCTCTCTTCACAAGGCTTGCTCTCTCTCTCTCTTCACAAGGCTTGCTGTCTCTTTCTTCACAAGGCTTGCTGTCTCTTCCTCTCCCTTATGGCTTGCTGTCTCTTTGCCGGATCTCCCGTCTCGCAACTCTCAGGACTCTTCCCAAAGGCTTCCGCGCGCGCTTATATAACGCCTCGGGCGATCAAGCCGCCGGCCTCCAGGACACGCCCATCGGTGAGCTCGCCTCGGCCCTGATTGGTCGCGAGGGCTCACCGATCCCGCCCTTAGAGGAGGCGTTGGCAAGGCCATGCCTTGTTCCCGGCGCTGGGCCGACTCCTCCCACCTTCTGCTCCGAGATGACCTCGTGGCTAATGGAGTCTTGCAGCAAAAAACCACAACCCCACAGCAGCAGCAGAATGCAGCAAACCGCCCAATGCAGTTGGCAATTGACGAAAGGGGAATGTGAAGGGAATCTACCCTATTTGAATTCGGTGCAATGGAGTGTTAATTAATGGAAGACATAGCCTTAATCTAATACACATAATAAGGAGATAACTACTGAACAAGGAGGAAATCTATGATTTGCTACGTGATTGTTTATGGAATAACTACGGGCACGACCTTTGACCTTTATACACCAAATGGAGGAAGGAGGGTGATATCTTACAACAACAATAAAAAACACAATTCCCAAATCCATAACAATATATATATATATATATATCAGTCACGATGCGACCTTCATATCATCAGTGGGGAACCGCCCCCACTTCCCCACATCAGTGGGGAACCGAACCGCCAAAACCGAAAAGTTTACAGTTACAAGTGTATGGAAGGCTCACTGCGTTGCCCTCATGAAGCCCCAACAAGGGCGAAACCAGGTCGGTAACTGTGAGTTTTGCATGCACTTGACAGTATCTGAATTTATAATCCATAATGACGCACTGCTAGATAATAATAATAATAATAATAATAATAATAAAGGAGTCTTATATAGCCCCATCAAGCAGAGTAAACTACCCTCATGGCGCTTTACATTATCATGCGAACGCACACACACCGCACACACACACACAAACATACACACACAGACACACCTTCACTCTTGCCCTATTCCTCTCCCTCCCCATTCAAAACCCACAGATGTGTACTCCCCCTCCTCCTCCCCTCCCTCCCCCGCACATGTACATAGACATACTCTCGATCTTTCAGGTGGGGTGGGTGGGATTTAGCTCTTTCACGAGCCTCGATTCAGTATACAAAAAAAAAAAAAAAAAAAAAAAAATCTCTGTCCCACCCCAAACCAAAGGGAAAACAGGACTTAGACTTTGAAAGACTTGTGAAACAGATAGGTTTTGAGGGAGGTTTTAAAGGCAGGAAGAGAGTCAACATGTCGAACAGAGGAAGGCAAGTCATTCCAGAGCAGAGGTGCAGCAAAGGAAAAGGTTTTCTCGCCAAACGACTTGGTCCTGGTGCGCGGCGGCTCTAAGGTCATAGAGTCGTCGCTTGAGCGAAGCCGTCGCCGAGGTTCATGGAGAGTGAGCAAATCGGAGAGATAGTGAGGTCCCACTCCACACAATGATTTATAACATAGTGTGCACATTTTGTATTGCACACGAGCAGAGACAGGCAGCCAGTGTAAAGATTCAAGAAGCGGGGTAACATGGTCAGACTTCTTCGCCTCACAGACAAGACGAGCGGCAGAGTTTTGAACCTTTTGTAACTTATCCAAGAGAAACTGAGGGCAGCCAGCATACAAAGAATTACAATAGTCTAGCCTTGAGAGGACAAGGGCACAGACCAGAGTTAGAGCAGCTTGAGGAGTAAGAAAGTGGCGAATGGATGCGATCTTTTGCAGCTGAAAGTATGCTGATTTGCAAGCTTGAAGTACTTGCTTGGAAAATGTCATGTTACAGTCGAAAACCACACCAAGGTTCTTGGCCGACGAAACAAAGTTTACATCGGTTTCACCAACATGAATAGTGGTAGGAAGTGAACATTGTAGAGGACATCTGTGCGATCTTACAATCATAGACTCTGTTTTAGCATCGTTCAGCTGAAGTTTGTTTTGGGTCATCCACACCTTCACGTCGGCAATACAGCCTTCTAACACTTCAACAGTGGGCACGATTTGTTGAATCGTGCTTCCTTTGTACAGCTGATTGTCGTCCGCAAAGGCGTGGTGATCAACTGAATGTCTGGCAACTAGATCAAATAGAGGCTGAGTGTACAAAAGAAAGAGGATAGGTCCCAGGACTGAGCCCTGAAGAGGATAGATGGCTCCCCTGGAGCTTTGCAGGCAATGCGGACATGCATGGCAATGACGTCATGACGTTCGCTCATTAGGTTGGAGAACCAGATTACAGATACCAAATATATATATATATATATATATATATATATATATATATATATATATATATATATATATATATATATATATGTATATATATATGTATATGTATATATATATGTATATATATATATATATATATATATATATATACACACACAGACTTGGCATTTAATATGGAATTTATTTTTTTTCTTGACTTGGGTTTACTTTCTTAACTCAGTATATCAATCTGGTGAGTTTCTTTTACACTTTGGTGATTTATTGGTTAAAAGAACCATGTCACTGATTGTCTGTCGCAGCAAGAAGTCAACAACAGGATTATATCACAGGTGGCGTGGCAAAATGTATGGACAGGTGCATTTGATGATTGGCTTCACACTCGGGTATACAAGGGTTATTGCGTTCTGTATTGGTGGAAAACAACTGCTGCACATCTCCAAAAGTTATTGCCGCTTCCTCTGGAGATGGTCCGTCAACTCGACAATGCTGTTTGTCATGGAGTGGTGGCTTTACGCAATTACGGCATGAAACAGCGTGCTATTGCTCGGCAGTATGGCATCACTCAAGGTCAGGTGTCAAAGATCCTGAAACGAAATGCTCAGAGGGGTGTCCCTACTTCAATACCGAGGCCAGGACGTCCCCGCAGAACCACAAGGAGGGATGATCGCCAGCTGCACCGGTTAGTCCGCAATGGCCGTACCAAGTCAGCTAATTGGCTTCGGGCTGAGTGGCAGCAACTGACAAATGTGCCTGTATCCAGAAGGCTAGTCAACCAACGACTGGTTCAAGCAGGCTATCATGACAGGCGTCCCCTGAGAAAGCCATGCCCGACCAGACAACACCACCAGCGGTGAGAAAGCCACCACCGATTGCAGTGGGCCAGAGAGCACCGTAAATGGCAGCCAGGACACTGGAATCATGTGATCTTCAGTGACGAGTCTAGATTTCTGGTCTATCGTCAAGATGGCCGCGTCCGAGTGCGCAGACAAGTGCATGAAGCCTACAACAAAGATTGTATAGTGCCAAGAGTCCAAGCTGGAGGTGGTGGGGTGACCGTTTGGGCTGCTTTTCATGCAGGGGGCAAAACTGGCCTGGTTGTTCTGAATGGAAACCTGAACCAGTTCAAGTACAGGGCCATTCTGGAAGAAACATTGCTTCCATTTGCTCGTGCAACCTTTCGAGGAAACTTTGTCTTCCAAGATGACAATGCACGGCCTCATCGTGCTCGCATGATCCAACACTTTCTTGCTGACCGTGGTGTAGAGCATATGGAGTGGCATGCCATGTCCCCAGGTATGAATCCGATAGAGAACTTGTGGGCAGAATTACCACGTCAAATCAACCACTTGGACCAGCAGCCGACCTCTGTGCGTGAATTGCAGCAGGCTATTGTCACTGCATGGCAAGCGATTCCTGTCCAAACCTAGGCAAATCTCGTGAACAGCATGCCTCAACGTGTACGTGCTCTCCTGAATGCTCGTGGGGGTTACACGAAGTACTGAAATGTAATTTTACTGTCCGTAATCCCAGTCGTAATTTAACTTTTGTTTTTGCTAAAAAAATTTTTGGCTAATGTGCAAAATAAAGAGATACTTCTGGAAAACGTACAGAAGTTGCACACAGTACTGTCCTTGAAGTTAGTTCGATATCAGTTTACATCACTTTCAAGGATCAATTTATTTGTTTCAAAATGTCAAATGTGGTTTTTGTTTCTTTTAAAGGTCACATTAACAAAATCTAGAATAATTTCAACATAATTCCAATGAACTTTTGGTTCTAAGACATCTTTAAAAGTAAGCTCACCCCCACAAAAAAAAAATTCCATATTAAATGCCGTCTGTATGTATATATATATATATATATACACATATACTATATATATTATATATATATATATTATATATATATATATATATATATATATATATATATATATATATATATATATATAATATATATATATATATATATATATATATATATATATATATATATATATTATATTATATTATATTATATTGTGGTGCTATGCACACATAACTCGTTTGTCAAGAAGGTAGGCCACCACGCATTGAACAAAACCAAACACTTTATTCTATGCTCGCACGTAAGCACTGGGTCGAGCCCGCGTATATATCCCGAGGCCACGCCTTGCCCTCGGGCGTGGCCGGTCGGCCGAAAGGCTGGGCATGTATTACAGTTCAACCCTGAGCCTAATGACTCCTTTGCTCCGGGCGTGGCCCGAGCCTTGCTTCCACATCCGGACGCTCGCGTCACCCACTGGTGCGCGGAATTATGACCCGCTGGCATTGTGTCCGCCACACGCGCCCCCCCAGAATTCCCGCGCACCTGAAGGGTGAGCTTGCGGGGAGGCCGGATGACCCGGCCGAAACGCCCTCTGGCGATGCGTGCAGGGCTGGGAGGTGTCGGGACGGCGGGGGTGGGGGGTGCCGAGGGTCTGCCCGGCGGGGGTGGGGGGTGCCGAGGGTCTGCCCGCCGGGGGGCGGCCTCGACACGGAGGCAGAGCTGCTTGCGGGGGGTGGTCCAGGTCGAGGTGGGCCGGCTTGAGGCGGTCCACGGAGATGCGATCTGGAGTACCGCTGATGTCCACGGTGAAGTGCTTGTCCCCGGTCTCCAGCGCGTGGAAGGGCCCGTCGTACGGGGGCCGCAGCGGTGCCCGGTGGGCGTCGTGCCGGACAAAAACGTACTCCGCCGTGCGAAGCTCCGGGGCGACGTGTGAGGACGGGCAACCGTGGTGTGCCGTCGGAACCGGGGCGAACCTCCTGGCGGTCTCCTGAAAGGTGGAGCGCTGTTGCGTCGCGGACCAAGGTGCCGTGGAGTCGGGGATGAATTCGCCCGGTACCCGCAGCGGTTGTCCGAAGACCATCTCCGCCGAGGACACGCGCAGGTCGTCCTTGGGCGCCGTCCTGAGGCCCAGCAGGACCCAGGTGAACCTGTCGGCCCAGCTGCCGTCGCGGAGGCTGGCCCGGAGCGCGGCCTTCATCGAGCGATGGAAGCGCTCGCACAGGCCATTGGCCTGGGGGTGGTAGGCCGTGGTGCGGTGCAGCTTGACGCCGAACCCTTGCGCCACCGCTCCCCAGAGCTCCGAGGTGAACTGGGGGCCGCGGTCGGACGAGATGTCCGAGGGGGCGCCGAACCGGGCAACCCAAGTGGCGATGAAAGCTTGCGCGACGTCAGCCGCAGCCGTCGCCGCCAATGGCACGGCCTCCGGCCACCGGGTGGTGTGGTCCACCATGGTGAGGAGGTGAGTGAAACCCCGCGAGGGGGGCAGAGGTCCCACCAAGTTGACAAGTACATGGTCGAACCGACGTTTGGGCACCGTAAACGGGGCCAACGGGGCCTGGTTGTGGCGGTGGACCTTCGCGCGCTGGCACGCGAGGCACGTTCTGGCGCAGTCGCGGACGTTCTTCCGGAGGCCATGCCAGACGAACTTTGCCGCGACAAGCTTCTGGGAGGCCTTCGTGCCCGGGTGGGACAGGCCGTGGATGGCGTCAAAAACCGGGTGCTGCCAGCCAGCGGGCACGATGGGGCGAGGCCGGCCGAGGGAGACGTCGTACAAGAGGGCAGTGCCCGCGACGTCGAACGGTACCTCGGTGACGCGGAGGCCCATGACGGCGGTCCGAAAGGCCTGGACGTCGGGGTCGGCAGTCTGGTCCGCCGCCATCCAGGCATAGTCGATCCCGAGGTGGACCGCGTGTGCGACGGACCGGGAAAGGCAATCCGCCACCAGGTTGTCCTTACCTGCGACGTGTCGGATGTCCGTCGTGTATTCGGACACGGCAGAGAGGTGATGCTGCTGCTGGGCCGACCACGGCTCGGCGACCTTGGCCATCGCGAAAACAACGGGCTTGTGATCGAAGAAGGCCGTGAACGGGCGGCCCTCGGGAAGATGGCGGAAGTGTCGGACCGCCAGGTGGAGTCCGAGAAGCTCGCGGTCGAAGGTGCTGTACCGGCGTTCGTGTGGGCGGAGCTGCCGGCTAAAAAACGCCAGCGACTGCCAAGCACCATTCACCCACTGTTCGTGCACCGCGCCCACCGCATAGTCCGACGCGTCGGTGTTGAGGGCGATTGGTGCATCGGGCACCGGGTGCGCCAGCATGGTGGCATTGGCCAAGGCCAGCTTCGCGCCCGCAAACGCCACGTCCATCTGCTCCGTCCAGGCGATATCACCTTTGCCCAGCTTCCCCCGGAGGGCCTCGTGCAGGGGGCGGAGGAGCTGGGCGACGCGGGGCACGAAGCGGTGATAAAAATTCACCATGCCCAGGAATTCCTGGAGCCCCTTGATCGTGCGGGGGTGCAGGAAACTCCTGACCGCCTCCACCTTGGCCGGTAAAGGGATGGCCCCGTGCCTGGTGATGCGGTGCCCCAGGAAGTCGATGGCGGTGACGCCGAACCGGCACTTCGCGGGGTTGATTATCAGGCCATGCTGGCCCAGGCGTTCGAAGAGCGTGCGGAGATGGAGCAGGTGCTCCTACCGGGACGCGCTCGCGACTAGGATGTCGTCCAGGTAGACATAGACGAAGGACAAGTCACGCAAGATGCTGTCCATGAGCCGCTGGAACGCCTGGGCCGCATTTTTCAACCCAAAAGGCATCCGCAAGAACTCGGAGAGGCCGAAAGGTGTTATAACGGCCGTCTTCGGTACGTCTTCCGGTTTTACGGGGACCTGGTGGTAGCCCCAGATGAGGTCCACCTTGGAAAAAATGGTCGTTTTCGAAAAACCGGGCGGAAAAGTCCTGAATGTGCGGGACCGGGTAGCGGTCGGGGGTGGTGGCGTCGTTGAGCCGGTGGTAGTCACCGCACGGCCGCCATCCGCCGCCGGGGTTGGGCACAATGTGCAGCGGTAAGGCCCATGCGCTGTTGGAGCGCCAGACGATGCCCAGCCACACCAGCGTGGCGAAATCCGCTTTTGCAACGGCGAGCTTCGTTGGGTCGAGGCGGCGCGCTCGGGCGTAGATCGGTGGTCCGACGGTGGGAATATGGTGTTCCACCCCGTGTTTGACGGCCACCACTGAAAAGGTGGGCCGCGTGAGTGCCGGGAAACTGGCGAGGAGGCGGGTAAACTCGTCCGCTGCCGGAAGCGTACAGACCAACCTCGCCGGGACGGAACCGCTCAGCAAGCCGCTTGGTAAGCCGCTCGGTGAGCCGCTCAGCGAGCTGCTCAACGAGCCGCTCAGCGAGCAAGCGAGCGAGCTGAAGGTTTCGGCCTGGACGAGGCGTCTGCGCTTAACGTCCACCAACAGCCCATGCGCACAAAGGAAATCCGCACCGAGCAGGGCCATTGGCACGCTGGCGGTGACGAAAGGCCATTGGAAGCGCTGTCCCCCGAACCGCAGCGAGAGACAACGCTTCCCGAATGTGCGGATGGGAGTTCCGTTGGCGGCGAGCAAGGCGGGGCCCCGGCCCGCGGCTTGCTTGTCGGACGCGGAGGCAGGGGCGCTGAAGCCTCCGCACTGGGATCCATTACGGCAGCGCTATACGTCGGCCGCGTGTCACAGGCCGCGAAAAATTTGTCCGCCTCTCTGGCCAGGGCGCGGGGTTCCGTTATGGCCGAACCGGCCAGCGCGAGCCGCACCTGCGCAGGTAGCTGGTGGAGGAAAAGCGCTCGGAAAAGGAAATCCGGGCGTTCGTCTCCAAGAAGGAACAACATATAGTCCATCCGATTGGACGGTCGTGTGTCGCCGAGGGCGGGAAGGTCAAGGAGGCGGTCGGCGCGGTCGGCCTCCGTGAGCCCAAACGTGGTGAGGAGAAGTCGTTTGAGCGACGCGTACTTGTGGGAGCCCGGCGGGTGCCGAAGGAAGGACACGACGCGGGCGGCAGTGTCGGGCCCGAGGGCGGCGACCACGTGAAAGTACATGGTGTCGTCCGCTGTGATGCCCCGGAGCTGGAATTGGGCCTCGGCCTGCACAAACCAAACGTCGGCCTGTGTTTCCCAGAACTCCGGGAGTTTGATGGCGACAGCGTTGATAGCCATGGCGCGTTCAGGGGTCAGCTACGGCTGAATCAGTCGGGGTCACCAGTGTGGTGCTATGCACACACAACTCGTTTGTCAAGAAGGTAGGCCACCACGCGTTGAACAAAACCAAACACTTTATTCTATGCTCGCACGTAAGCACTGGGCGGGCTCGACTTTCGAGCCCGCGTATATATCCCGAGGC